>NC_079310.1:8356559-8674371 GCF_023638135.1 Falco biarmicus | reverse complement strand
ACCTGTGATCGGATATATTTCCGTACCCCTAAACTCGGCTGACCTACGAGATTTTAAAAGAATTGAGATGGGAAACTTAATTGAGGACCCACTCGGAGTGGCAGAAAGATTAAATCAATTTTTTTGGACCAAACCTTTATACTTGGAATGAGATGTAATCTATCCTTGGTCAATTATTTACTACCGAGGAAAGAGATATGATTAGACGAGCAGGAATGAGACTGTGGGATGCTCAGCATGCCCAGGGACCCCAAGCAGATATTAAATGGCCACTCCAAAGACCTAATTGGGATAATCAGGATCCAGTGCATAGAACTCATATGCAGGACCTGAGAACTATAGGAATTCAGGGGATTAGGGAAGCAGTACCCCGTGGCCAGAATATCAATAAAGCATTTAATGAAATGCAAAAGAAAGATGAAAGCCCTACTGAGTGGCTGGAACGACTGAGGAAAGCCCTTCAGCTGTACTCTGGGGTAAATCCAGACGACCCTTTAGGGTAAGCGCTCCTAAAAACTCAGTTTGTGGCAAATAGGAGAGTCAGGGGCTCTATATCTTAGGGGACCGGAGTCATCATGAGCCCTTGATAAAATTAAAAATAGGTCCCCACAAACAAGAGTTCACCTTTTTAGTAGACACTGGGGCTGAGAAATCAACTATTAAGCAAATACCTGAGGGATGTAAAGTTTCCCCTGAAAAAGTACAAGTAATTGGGGCAAAAGGAGAACCCTTTAAAGTAAGCAAAATCAAAAATGTGGTATTCGAAACTGAAAATAAATTTGGAATGGGTGAACTCTTGCTCGTCCCTGAAGCAGAATTTAATCTGTTAGGACGAGATTTAATTGTTGAATTGCAATTAGAAATTAAAATAAAAAATCAAGAGCTAACAGTGATATGGAGAAATAGTGTGAAATGGCGACAATGGACATCGATTGTGATTGCATATGTCTGCTCAAGGAATGTGGGTATGGTGACTGGTCATGGGTGCGATGTCTGGTCACATAGGCACACAGCTCTGAGGAGACAACTACAGTTTTGAGGAGACGACGGCCCTTCTTCCTCTAACAAAGGGGCTATTTAAAAAAGAATGAGAAAAGGATGAGAGACATTCCAATGCTATCTAGAGGGAGGGAGTGCTAAGTCTCCTTGCTGGAGAAGATCGGATGGTCACAAGGACATGAATCACCTACAAACCTGCAAGACCACCACATTCCAGGCAAAGGACTGATAAGCTAATTAACATACGAAGCGGGGTTTAGGTAATGAATATGTATAGGCGTTAATTGAATATTCATTTGTTTTATTGTATAAATGTGAGATGGTTCGTCACTTCGGGCATGCACGCTTGTGGAGGAGCAATCCCCCGTGCATCTGCGCGCAATAAACATACCTACTTTATAACTTTCGAGTTATAGAGTCTAATTCCGCACGTCAGTTTGGCGAGCCAGCCAGGAGGATTTCTGCTCGGCTGAGGGACCAGCTGCGGAGCGGACGCTCCTAGGCGCGCCCCGGGAGATTTCCTCGGAGGAGCCTCCTCTTCTCAGCTGTTCACCCGGGAGCAGAGGAAAAACCCCTGGATCCACGGATAAAACGGTATGTTTAGAAATGGGGCGGCTGGTGAGACGCACGGAGACGTCCGGCGCGCAGCATAGTCCCCAGGAGGAAAGGTACCTTGGGAGGGGGTTTGCTGACCAAGGGGTGGCCGCTAGCGATCTTGAGGGCAGATCGAGCAAACCCGAGGTTACTGCCATTCCTAAAAGCCCGGAGGCCTCGTGACGGAAAGCGGGGGGCGGGACGGAATAAGGCGGAATCTCACAGGAACAAGAGGGACCTCACAGCAAAAGTAAAAGGGAAACTTTTGCGTAGGAAAAAGAGGAAGCTAAAAACTTCCTTTAGGTTGTTTTAAGAATTGGGGAGTTCCTGGAATGTAACAACTGAAATAGCGCTCTGTGTCTTGTTTGTTCTATGTGTTGTCTTGTTATATGTTCAAAACTCGGAGTTATGAAATGTATGTTGAAAAATATTAACATACTGGTAATTCGTGGCAAATAGCGGAAAACTTAACACTCTGCTTAAGACCAGGAAAAATTGGTTTTTGTTTGTTGTTTGGGTTTTTTTTTTGGCAATTGTTCATTGAAATGCATACTTTGTGAACTGTTAGTGTTCCTAAGAGTTTGTACATAAGTGCACGGTACCGTATAACATACTGCTTGTGTGACTGCGGGCTGCCCGGAGAGTGTGAATGGTGTGATTGAGATGCGCATTTTGATTTTCCGTGTATAGCTTAATTATTTTGACTGAGTGTGAGTGCAAGAGTGCTTGAGACAGGCGTTTGAGTGCAAAACGAGTAAGAAGCTCTATCCGCGTTTCTGACCTTGGGTGGCTAAGGCGGCCGGGAAAAAAAAAAGAAAAACCAAAGTAATTAAAATTGCAAAATGGGAAATGGAAGAAGTAAGCCCTGTGAAAAATCGCCCTTGGGCTGTATATTAAAACATTGGAGTGATATTTTAGGACATGGTGGTACCGAAAATAGAAGGAAATTGGTTAAATATTGTAATCAGTGGTGGCCTTTGTATAAATTGGAGAGTGATGCGAAATGGCCTCAGGAGGGAGGAACGTTAGATTATAACACTCTCCTGCAATTAATGTTGTTTCTGAGGACAGAGGGAAAATGGGATGAAGTATCATATGCAGACATGTTCTTTGTCCTCCAGGACAAACCTGAGTGGCAAAAGGACTGTGGATTAGTACCCCCTCGGGATCCTATGGTACTAGCACTAGAAAGAGTGCGGGATTAACATCACCTGATCTTTGATTGTGGCTCTAGAAAAGGATAGGAAAAAACTGAGACCTAAACTAGAAAGATATTCTTATTGAAATTTTTGTGTTAAAAAGTTCAGGTTGCGGTTCCTTCTGTGGAGCAACCAGAATGAAACACGTTGTAAGATATAAAAACTTGTACTGATGCATGTAAAACCTGAGGCGTGTGTGTGTGTGTGTGTAAGTGTTGGGGTGAGTTTGTACAAACCCCCGTACCCCCTCGAAGGTGCGACTGAATCATGCTGGGATGCATGGCAGGATGTTTTCTGTTTGCCTGCGAAGGCCTGATATGTAATAACACAGACTTAAAGCAACAAGTAGCAGATTTGCATTCAGGGTAAGAAAGAGTTAAAACAGAAGTGCTGCTGCAGAGGCAGGCTTGTGTAACCTGCAGAGCAGGAAGAGCATCTCCTGCCCCGAACCCTTCTGCTGGGGAGGAGGAGGGGGTTGCTGTTGCTGAGGACTGAGCAGAAGGACCTGAATGTCACCCCAATTGCTGCAGCATTTGCAGCACAACAGGACCGGTAACGGCCCCTTTAGGGCAGGCAATGGGTATGAGGTGGAATTTTAGTGAATACAAAACCAACTTATTTGGTGTTAAACTTCAGTAAAAAAAAAAAAAAAAATTGTTACAGTTGTGGGAGCTGCTGGCCACCAGGAAAACATCCTGAAACCTTTAAAGTACAAAGTAAAAAAACCAAAACAAATAAGAATGCCAAATTCACTAAAATCTTTGTTGGCATGAGATTTATTAGAACATCTAGACGTTTAAAGAAGGGGAAATGAAATTAAAAGTTAAATACGATCAAGTAATTGAAATATTCAGCTTATCTTTAATTCAACAGAACAGAGGAAAAGAGGACCTCCCTGAAGTAAAAGAAATTTTTAACCAGGTGTATCTGAAAATAAATTCCAGGAAAGGTGAAAAATGCTTTACCTGTTACAGTAAAAATGATAAGGGGGAGGCTTGCCCAGTTCAGATAAAAACAATATCCCTTGGTCAGCAAGGCTGTGGGGATATTGGCAGAAAAAGTGAAGTGAAATAAAATACACTCTGTAGTAGTTCTACTAATGTAAATCTGTGTGTTTTGCCATGACAGTGACTTGTTATGGGATGTGCAGATGAAACTGCATTGACAATGAAGTACAAGGAATAAGGTTGGTCAGGTGCCTCCTACCATAGTCAAGGGCAAGCCTGGGTTGGCCTCGGTGTTTGCCACCAAGAAGAATCTTGAGCTCCGCTGCTGGCTGCAACCCAGTAGGCGTTGAGCGGTGGGAACATATGCCATGCCAGACCTCGGTGTGAGGAATGGCCCCTCTGTTATAAGAGGGTCATCCAGGAAGGAAGAACATAAGGTAGCCCATAGAGGCACTGATTTGGAAATTGGAAACTGCCTGGCCGACTATGAGGCCAGACGAGTAACAGAGGAGGTAGGAAAGGAGGAATTATCCTTAATACCAGACGATAAAATCCAAACTGTAAGTACAGATCAAGAGCCAAACTATTCTAAAGAAAACTTAAAGGTAATTCAGGACATGAATGATAAAATAAAAATAAATAAGTGGACTTATTTAAGGGATGGTCGTATAGTGGTACCATCCAATTTAATATGGATCACAGCCCTATTATTAATAAGACGCATTGGGGAGCTGATACTTTATATAAAAGTCTAAATCAGAAATTGATAGGGCGGAACTTGTATACTGTAATAAAACAGGTGACTCAGCAATGTGAAATGTGTTTACGCAATAATCCCAATACAGCAAATAAAATAAAAATAGGGAACATTAGTAGAGGAAATGTTCCAGGGCAACATTAGCAGATCGATTTCTCGGAACTTCCTAGAAAAGGGGGGTATCGACATTTATTGGTACTAGCAGATACCTTTTCAGGTTGGCCAGAAGCCTTCCCGTGCGGAACTGCTAAAGCCCGGGAAGTGACCAAAATACTACTCCAAGAGATAATACCTAGGTTTGGAGTCCCAGCGGTAATGTCCTCGGATAGAGGACCACATTTTGTGTCCAGAATAGTGCAACAGATCAGCCACCGTCTAGGAATAGATTGGCAATTACATACCCCATACCGACCACAATCGCGTGGCCAGGTGGAAAAGATGAATCATCTAATCAAACAACAGATTGTCAAGTTAGGCCAAGAAACAAATCTAACTTGGCCCCAGTCTTTGCCATTAGCTCTTACACGAATTCGAACTAGACCAGAGCAAAAGAGGGGCTTAGCCCATTTGAAATTTTATATGGACGACCCTATGGGGTACAAAAGGGGACGTCTTCACAGATTGGTGAAGAAACAATGACTTCCTATATGGTGGCACTAAACAAACAATTAATAAGAATTGAGAAGCATGTGATGGGAACACGCAGTAGGGGTCTGGATGGACCTGTTCACGATATACAACCAGGGGACTATGTATACGTTAAGTGTTTTGCAGATAAAACCCTGGAACCACAGTGGACCGGACCTTTTCAAGTCCTACTCACCACCTACACTGCAATCAAGGCTGAGGGACAGAATTCTTGGATTCACCATACCCCGATTAAGAAAGCCCCTGCCGCTTCGTGGAAAGTAACCCCAGATAAAAAAGAACTGAAACTCAAATTTACTCGGACAAATGGGAACAATGTGGGTGGCAATTAAAGCTGCAAAGTGGGAAGCCTATGTAAACAGGCAGAAAGCCCGAAGCAGCCGTTCTCCTGAAGAATTCCCTTGCTGCCGAGAAGATGGTACACCCCGTGGCTCGAAGCAACCGAGTCGACGGGCAAGGCAGAGGAGGAACAAACTGTGGAGAAAAGAACCAGAACAATGGGACACTAAAGCAACAATGGCCGAACTTCCCCAGGACTGGAGTAGTCCAGGACACCATGTCTGAACTCCAGAAAAGGTTAGATCAACGTAAGAAAGATCGTGAGGCGGGCAGGTCATGGTATGAAAACTGGTTTAATATCTCACCTTGGCTAACCACTTTGTTGTCTGCTTTAGCAGGACCACTTATTATGTTGATTCTGGGACTTATATTTGGGCCTTGTATATTACGCTACACTTTATTAGAGAACGGTTTGACATAGCTAAATTGCTTATTTTAACTACGAGGTCTAGGGCAAAATATAAGAGTGTATCTATTAATGAGGATGAAGATTGTTGCGAATGCGTTATGCCACGTGAAAACTATGCCTATTGTAATTGTGAGGTTATTACCTTGTGAGTGTTATGATAAATGTTGGGATTGTGGAAAAAGGTTTGTTCGCAGTGCCGAGAATGAAAGCAGCGTCTAATAAACAATAAAAGGATAAAAAGAAAAAAAGGGGGGATTGTAAGAAACTATGGACTAGGGTATTGTTTATTAAGATTTATGTTAAGCCCAATGTAAAGATTAGGCAACAAAAGATAAGATAACCGCCAGGTGTCCAGGATGCCGCTTGTGAAAGATAAGATAACCGCCAGGTGTCCAGGATGCCGCTTGTGCGTATGAATGAAGGGTCAACACCTCCACTACTTCATGAACACGAAAGTAAAAAAAAAGGTATAAAAAGGGACTGTTTGAACTGCTCAGGACGGCAGTTGGAGGAGCGCAGACTCCCCTGTCGTCCAGCGCTGTTTTTGCTCATATTCTACTTGCTATAATTAATAAAAATTTTAATTGGATTATGATCTATTGTGGTCTCAATTTATAACAATTCTGGTGCTGTGACTCGGATAAGGAACGGTGGGCTTTGGTCCTCCGGGGAGGCGCCCTGCGACATTTCGCGGCCCCGCGACCAACAGCTTACTCCAACCTTACCGACGAACCTAAATTCTAGAATAATGAGCAAAGGAGAAACCGGTAAAATCCCATAAAAATTCTGTGCACGGGAGTCCGGACGAAGACGCAGGACGCATAAGTATATTGCGAAGTTGTTCGCGGGTTTGCCGTTCGGGCGGGATTGGGTTTCCTGGAATATAACAAGTGAGAGGTTCGATATACTGAACCAAGCGAGTGCGGACTCTTAAGTACTGCGTCTCCCATCTCCTGCGAGGGACTGGGCCAGGAACAAGGGGAGCGAGTGAGTGTATGTTTGTGGATATTCCAGAAGATGGGGGCGAAGGGCAGCAAGCCTTTGACTCCCATGGGAAGGGTACCCATTGTACCTAAGAATACCCCTCTGGCATATATCTTAGACAATTGGAGATATTTCCCTGGAACTCTAGGGAAAGATAAGCAGAAGATGATAGAATATTGTACTAAGATATGGGGAGGGAAGAAAATTTCTAAAAATGTCTTTTGGCCAGTCTATGGGTCAGAAGAAGATAGGGTAAGACAGCAATTAAACCTCTGGGTTAATAATAAAAAACCCCTTAACCCGGAGGAGAGTCGATATGCGGAAGTGTGGTTAGAAAGACCGGGAGCTAGACTTTACCCACTGAATGAAATAAAAACTAAACAAAAGAAAAAGCAGGAAGAGTTGGACGAAACCCTTCTAACCCCCCCTCCTTACATTCCTCCTCCTGCTCCCGCAGAGGTCCCCAGAGCGCCCACTCCCCCACCAGAGTCAGAACAAGGGTCTCCCCCTCTTCCTAGACGCATAACTAGAAGTCAGAAAGGGGCAGCTCAGATGTACCCCCTAAGGGAAATACCCATGGGGGGACCTCAACCTGTGATCGGATATATTTCCGTACCCCTAAACTCGGCTGACCTACGAGATTTTAAAAGAATTGAGATGGGAAACTTAATTGAGGACCCACTCGGAGTGGCAGAAAGATTAAATCAATTTTTTTGGACCAAACCTTTATACTTGGAATGAGATGTAATCTATCCTTGGTCAATTATTTACTACCGAGGAAAGAGATATGATTAGACGAGCAGGAATGAGACTGTGGGATGCTCAGCATGCCCAGGGACCCCAAGCAGATATTAAATGGCCACTCCAAAGACCTAATTGGGATAATCAGGATCCAGTGCATAGAACTCATATGCAGGACCTGAGAACTATAGGAATTCAGGGGATTAGGGAAGCAGTACCCCGTGGCCAGAATATCAATAAAGCATTTAATGAAATGCAAAAGAAAGATGAAAGCCCTACTGAGTGGCTGGAACGACTGAGGAAAGCCCTTCAGCTGTACTCTGGGGTAAATCCAGACGACCCTTTAGGGTAAGCGCTCCTAAAAACTCAGTTTGTGGCAAATAGGAGAGTCAGGGGCTCTATATCTTAGGGGACCGGAGTCATCATGAGCCCTTGATAAAATTAAAAATAGGTCCCCACAAACAAGAGTTCACCTTTTTAGTAGACACTGGGGCTGAGAAATCAACTATTAAGCAAATACCTGAGGGATGTAAAGTTTCCCCTGAAAAAGTACAAGTAATTGGGGCAAAAGGAGAACCCTTTAAAGTAAGCAAAATCAAAAATGTGGTATTCGAAACTGAAAATAAATTTGGAATGGGTGAACTCTTGCTCGTCCCTGAAGCAGAATTTAATCTGTTAGGACGAGATTTAATTGTTGAATTGCAATTAGAAATTAAAATAAAAAATCAAGAGCTAACAGTGATATGGAGAAATAGTGTGAAATGGCGACAATGGACATCGATTGTGATTGCATATGTCTGCTCAAGGAATGTGGGTATGGTGACTGGTCATGGGTGCGATGTCTGGTCACATAGGCACACAGCTCTGAGGAGACAACTACAGTTTTGAGGAGACGACGGCCCTTCTTCCTCTAACAAAGGGGCTATTTAAAAAAGAATGAGAAAAGGATGAGAGACATTCCAATGCTATCTAGAGGGAGGGAGTGCTAAGTCTCCTTGCTGGAGAAGATCGGATGGTCACAAGGACATGAATCACCTACAAACCTGCAAGACCACCACATTCCAGGCAAAGGACTGATAAGCTAATTAACATACGAAGCGGGGTTTAGGTAATGAATATGTATAGGCGTTAATTGAATATTCATTTGTTTTATTGTATAAATGTGAGATGGTTCGTCACTTCGGGCATGCACGCTTGTGGAGGAGCAATCCCCCGTGCATCTGCGCGCAATAAACATACCTACTTTATAACTTTCGAGTTATAGAGTCTAATTCCGCACGTCAGTTTGGCGAGCCAGCCAGGAGGATTTCTGCTCGGCTGAGGGACCAGCTGCGGAGCGGACGCTCCTAGGCGCGCCCCGGGAGATTTCCTCGGAGGAGCCTCCTCTTCTCAGCTGTTCACCCGGGAGCAGAGGAAAAACCCCTGGATCCACGGATAAAACGGTATGTTTAGAAATGGGGCGGCTGGTGAGACGCACGGAGACGTCCGGCGCGCAGCATAGTCCCCAGGAGGAAAGGTACCTTGGGAGGGGGTTTGCTGACCAAGGGGTGGCCGCTAGCGATCTTGAGGGCAGATCGAGCAAACCCGAGGTTACTGCCATTCCTAAAAGCCCGGAGGCCTCGTGACGGAAAGCGGGGGGCGGGACGGAATAAGGCGGAATCTCACAGGAACAAGAGGGACCTCACAGCAAAAGTAAAAGGGAAACTTTTGCGTAGGAAAAAGAGGAAGCTAAAAACTTCCTTTAGGTTGTTTTAAGAATTGGGGAGTTCCTGGAATGTAACAACTGAAATAGCGCTCTGTGTCTTGTTTGTTCTATGTGTTGTCTTGTTATATGTTCAAAACTCGGAGTTATGAAATGTATGTTGAAAAATATTAACATACTGGTAATTCGTGGCAAATAGCGGAAAACTTAACACTCTGCTTAAGACCAGGAAAAATTGGTTTTTGTTTGTTGTTTGGGTTTTTTTTTTGGCAATTGTTCATTGAAATGCATACTTTGTGAACTGTTAGTGTTCCTAAGAGTTTGTACATAAGTGCACGGTACCGTATAACATACTGCTTGTGTGACTGCGGGCTGCCCGGAGAGTGTGAATGGTGTGATTGAGATGCGCATTTTGATTTTCCGTGTATAGCTTAATTATTTTGACTGAGTGTGAGTGCAAGAGTGCTTGAGACAGGCGTTTGAGTGCAAAACGAGTAAGAAGCTCTATCCGCGTTTCTGACCTTGGGTGGCTAAGGCGGCCGGAAAAAAAAAAAGAAAAACCAAAGTAATTAAAATTGCAAAATGGGAAATGGAAGAAGTAAGCCCTGTGAAAAATCGCCCTTGGGCTGTATATTAAAACATTGGAGTGATATTTTAGGACATGGTGGTACCGAAAATAGAAGGAAATTGGTTAAATATTGTAATCAGTGGTGGCCTTTGTATAAATTGGAGAGTGATGCGAAATGGCCTCAGGAGGGAGGAACGTTAGATTATAACACTCTCCTGCAATTAATGTTGTTTCTGAGGACAGAGGGAAAATGGGATGAAGTATCATATGCAGACATGTTCTTTGTCCTCCAGGACAAACCTGAGTGGCAAAAGGACTGTGGATTAGTACCCCCTCGGGATCCTATGGTACTAGCACTAGAAAGAGTGCGGGATTAACATCACCTGATCTTTGATTGTGGCTCTAGAAAAGGATAGGAAAAAACTGAGACCTAAACTAGAAAGATATTCTTATTGAAATTTTTGTGTTAAAAAGTTCAGGTTGCGGTTCCTTCTGTGGAGCAACCAGAATGAAACACGTTGTAAGATATAAAAACTTGTACTGATGCATGTAAAACCTGAGGCGTGTGTGTGTGTGTGTGTAAGTGTTGGGGTGAGTTTGTACAAACCCCCGTACCCCCTCGAAGGTGCGACTGAATCATGCTGGGATGCATGGCAGGATGTTTTCTGTTTGCCTGCGAAGGCCTGATATGTAATAACACAGACTTAAAGCAACAAGTAGCAGATTTGCATTCAGGGTAAGAAAGAGTTAAAACAGAAGTGCTGCTGCAGAGGCAGGCTTGTGTAACCTGCAGAGCAGGAAGAGCATCTCCTGCCCCGAACCCTTCTGCTGGGGAGGAGGAGGGGGTTGCTGTTGCTGAGGACTGAGCAGAAGGACCTGAATGTCACCCCAATTGCTGCAGCATTTGCAGCACAACAGGACCGGTAACGGCCCCTTTAGGGCAGGCAATGGGTATGAGGTGGAATTTTAGTGAATACAAAACCAACTTATTTGGTGTTAAACTTCAGTAAAAAAAAAAAATAATTTGTTACAGTTGTGGGAGCTGCTGGCCACCAGGAAAACATCCTGAAACCTTTAAAGTACAAAGTAAAAAAACCAAAACAAATAAGAATGCCAAATTCACTAAAATCTTTGTTGGCATGAGATTTATTAGAACATCTAGACGTTTAAAGAAGGGGAAATGAAACCAAAAGTTAAGAATGATCGATTAATTAAAATGTTGAGTTTATCTTTAATTCAACAGAAAAGTGGAAGAGAGGACCTCCCTGAAGTAAAAGAAATTTTTAACCAGGTGTATCTGAAAATAAATTCCAGGAAAGGTGAAAAATGCTTTACCTGTTACAGTAAAAATGATAAGGGGGAGGCTTGCCCAGTTCAGATAAAAACAATATCCCTTGGTCAGCAAGGCTGTGGGGGATATTGGCATGAAAACTAAAATAAAATACACTCTGTAGTAGTTCTACTAATGTAAATCTGTGTGTTTTGCCATGACAGTGACTTGTTATGGGATGTGCAGATGAAACTCTGCATTGACAACGAAGTACAAGGAATAAGGTTGGTCAGGTGCCTCCTACCATAGTCAAGGGCAAGACTGGGTTGGCCTCTGTGTTTGCCACCAAGAAGAATCTTGAGCTCCGCTGCTGGCTGCAACCCAGTAGGCGTTGAGCGGTGGGAACATATGCCATGCCAGACCTCGGTGTGAGGAATGGCCCCCTCTGTTATAAGAGGGTCATCCAGGAAGGAAGAACATAAGATGACTCACTGAGGCACTAATTTGGAAATTGGAAACCGCCTGGCCGACCATGAGGCCAGACAAGTAGCAGAGGAGGTAGGAAAGGAGGAATTATCCTTAATACCAGATGATAAAATCCAAACTGTAAGTACAGATCAGGAGCCAAATTATTCTAAAGAAAACTTAAAGGTAATTCAGGACATGAATGATAAAATAAAAATAAATAAGTGGACTTATTTAAGGGATGGTCGTATAGTGGTACCATCCAATTTAATATGGATCACAGCCCTATTATTAATAAGACGCATTGGGGAGCTGATACTTTATATAAAAGTCTAAATCAGAAATTGATAGGGCGGAACTTGTATACTGTAATAAAACAGGTGACTCAGCAATGTGAAATGTGTTTACGCAATAATCCCAATACAGCAAATAAAATAAAACTAGGGAACATTATTAGAGGAAATGTTCCAGGGCAACATTAGCAGATCGATTTCTCAGAACTTCCTAGAAAAGGGGGGTATCGACATTTATTGGTACTAGCAGATACCTTTTCAGGTTGGCCAGAAGCCTTCCCGTGCGGAACTGCTAAAGCCCGGGAAGTGACCAAAATACTACTCCAAGAGATAATACCTAGGTTTGGAGTCCCAGCGGTAATGTCCTCGGATAGAGGACCACATTTTGTGTCCAGAATAGTGCAACAGATCAGCCACCGTCTAGGAATAGATTGGCAATTACATACCCCATACCGACCACAATCGCGTGGCCAGGTGGAAAAGATGAATCATCTAATCAAACAACAGATTGTCAAGATAGGTCAAGAAACAAATCTAACTTGGCCCCAGTCTTTGCCATTAGCTCTTACATGAATTCAAACTAGACCAAGAGCAAAAGAGGGGCTTAGCCCATTTGAAATTTTATATGGACGACCCTATGGGGTACAAAAGGGGACGTCTTCACAGATTGGTGAAGAAACAATGACTTCCTATATGGTGGCACTAAACAAACAATTAATAAGAATTGAGAAGCATGTGATGGGAACACGCAGTAGGGGTCTGGATGGACCTGTTCACGATATACAACCAGGGGACTATGTATACGTTAAGTGTTTTGCAGATAAAACCCTGGAACCACAGTGGACCGGACCTTTTCAAGTCCTACTCACCACCTACACTGCAATCAAGGTTGAGGGACAGAATTCTTGGATTCACCATACCCGGATTAAGAAAGCCCCTGCAACTTCGTGGAAAGTAACCCCAGGTAAAAAAGAACTGAAACTCAAATTTACTCGGACAAATGGGAACAATGTGGGTGGCAAGTAAGTGAACCTGAGCGGTTGTGGATCCACCATATGGGAAGGGCACCACAACAAACAATATAGAACAAAAGAGTCTGGGACTGAGCCAGTGGCCAGTCTTGCCCAACTTGTTATCAGTAAGCCCCAACTCAAACAAAGATATTTTGATCAAAACAGATTTTATATGAGGAACGTTTAGATTCTTAAAATGATCAATAGTGGCTTTAAACCATTTGTGTTTTTTTTATACCCTCTCTCTTGCCTACAAGCAAGAGCCTGATAACTGGCTGTTATAAATTGAGACCACAATAGATCATAATCCAATTAAAATTTTTATTAATTATAGCAAGTAGAATATGAGCAAAAACAGCGCTGGACGACAGGGGAGTCTGCGCTCCTCCAACTGCCGTCCTGAGCAGTTCAAACAGTCCCTTTTTATACCTTTTTTTTTACTTTCGTGTTCATGAAGTAGTGGAGGTGTTGACCCTTCATTCATACGCACAAGCGGCATCCTGGACACCTGGCGGTTATCTTATCTTTTGTTGCCTAATCTTTACATTGGGCTTAACATAAATCTTAATAAACAATACCCTAGTCCATAGTTTCTTACAATCCCCCCTTTTTTTCTTTTTATCCTTTTATTGTTTATTAGACGCTGCTTTCATTCTCGGCACTGCGAACAAACCTTTTTCCACAATCCCAACATTTATCATAACACTCACAAGGTAATAACCTCACAATTACAATAGGCATAGTTTTCACGTGGCATAACGCATTCGCAACAATCTTCATCCTCATTAATAGATACACTCTTATATTTTGCCCTAGACCTCGTAGTTAAAATAAGCAATTTAGCTATGTCAAACCGTTCTCTAATAAAGTGTAGCGTAATATACAAGGCCCAAATATAAGTCCCAGAATCAACATAATAAGTGGTCCTGCTAAAGCAGACAACAAAGTGGTTAGCCAAGGTGAGATATTAAACCAGTTTTCATACCATGACCTGCCCGCCTCACGATCTTTCTTACGTTGATCTAACCTTTTCTGGAGTTCAGACATGGTGTCCTGGACTACTCCAGTCCTGGGGAAGTTCGGCCATTGTTGCTTTAGTGTCCCATTGTTCTGGTTCTTTTCTCCACAGTTTGTTCCTCCTCTGCCTTGCCCGTCGACTCGGTTGCTTCGAGCCACGGGGTGTACCATCTTCTCGGCAGCAAGGGAATTCTTCAGGAGAACGGCTGCTTCGGGCTTTCTGCCTGTTTACATAGGCTTCCCACTTTGCAGCTTTAATTGCCACCCACATTGTTCCCATTTGTCCGAGTAAATTTGAGTTTCAGTTCTTTTTTATCTGGGGTTACTTTCCACGAAGCGGCAGGGGCTTTCTTAATCGGGGTATGGTGAATCCAAGAATTCTGTCCCTCAGCCTTGATTGCAGTGTAGGTGGTGAGTAGGACTTGAAAAGGTCCGGTCCACTGTGGTTCCAGGGTTTTATCTGCAAAACACTTAACGTATACATAGTCCCCTGGTTGTATATCGTGAACAGGTCCATCCAGACCCCTACTGCGTGTTCCCATCACATGCTTCTCAATTCTTATTAATTGTTTGTTTAGTGCCACCATATAGGAAGTCATTGTTTCTTCACCAATCTGTGAAGACGTCCCCTTTTGTACCCCATAGGGTCGTCCATATAAAATTTCAAATGGGCTAAGCCCCTCTTTTGCTCTGGTCTAGTTCGAATTCGTGTAAGAGCTAATGGCAAAGACTGGGGCCAAGTTAGATTTGTTTCTTGGCCTAACTTGACAATCTGTTGTTTGATTAGATGATTCATCTTTTCCACCTGGCCACGCGATTGTGGTCGGTATGGGGTATGTAATTGCCAATCTATTCCTAGACGGTGGCTGATCTGTTGCACTATTCTGGACACAAAATGTGGTCCTCTATCCGAGGACATTACCGCTGGGACTCCAAACCTAGGTATTATCTCTTGGAGTAGTATTTTGGTCACTTCCCGGGCTTTAGCAGTTCCGCACGGGAAGGCTTCTGGCCAACCTGAAAAGGTATCTGCTAGTACCAATAAATGTCGATACCCCCCTTTTCTAGGAAGTTCCGAGAAATCGATCTGCTAATGTTGCCCTGGAACATTTCCTCTACTAATGTTCCCTAGTTTTATTTTATTTGCTGTATTGGGATTATTGCGTAAACACATTTCACATTGCTGAGTCACCTGTTTTATTACAGTATACAAGTTCCGCCCTATCAATTTCTGATTTAGACTTTTATATAAAGTATCAGCTCCCCAATGCGTCTTATTAATAATAGGGCTGTGATCCATATTAAATTGGATGGTACCACTATACGACCATCCCTTAAATAAGTCCACTTATTTATTTTTATTTTATCATTCATGTCCTGAATTACCTTTAAGTTTTCTTTAGAATAGTTTGGCTCTTGATCTGTACTTACAGTTTGGATTTTATCGTCTGGTATTAAGGATAATTCCTCCTTTCCTACCTCCTCTGTTACTCGTCTGGCCTCATAGTCGGCCAGGCAGTTTCCAATTTCCAAATCAGTGCCTCTATGGGCTACCTTATGTTCTTCCTTCCTGGATGACCCTCTTATAACAGAGGGGCCATTCCTCACACCGAGGTCTGGCATGGCATATGTTCCCACCGCTCAACGCCTACTGGGTTGCAGCCAGCAGCGGAGCTCAAGATTCTTCTTGGTGGCAAACACCGAGGCCAACCCAGGCTTGCCCTTGACTATGGTAGGAGGCACCTGACCAACCTTATTCCTTGTACTTCATTGTCAATGCAGTTTCATCTGCACATCCCATAACAAGTCACTGTCATGGCAAAACACACAGATTTACATTAGTAGAACTACTACAGAGTGTATTTTATTTCACTTCACTTTTTCTGCCAATATCCCCACAGCCTTGCTGACCAAGGGATATTGTTTTTATCTGAACTGGGCAAGCCTCCCCCTTATCATTTTTACTGTAACAGGTAAAGCATTTTTCACCTTTCCTGGAATTTATTTTCAGATACACCTGGTTAAAAATTTCTTTTACTTCAGGGAGGTCCTCTTTTCCTCTGTTCTGTTGAATTAAAGATAAGCTGAATATTTCAATTACTTGATCGTATTTAACTTTTAATTTCATTTCCCCTTCTTTAAACGTCTAGATGTTCTAATAAATCTCATGCCAACAAAGATTTTAGTGAATTTGGCATTCTTATTTGTTTTGGTTTTTTTACTTTGTACTTTAAAGGTTTCAGGATGTTTTCCTGGTGGCCAGCAGCTCCCACAACTGTAACAATTTTTTTTTTTTTTTTACTGAAGTTTAACACCAAATAAGTTGGTTTTGTATTCACTAAAATTCCACCTCATACCCATTGCCTGCCCTAAAGGGGCCGTTACCGGTCCTGTTGTGCTGCAAATGCTGCAGCAATTGGGGTGACATTCAGGTCCTTCTGCTCAGTCCTCAGCAACAGCAACCCCCTCCTCCTCCCCAGCAGAAGGGTTCGGGGCAGGAGATGCTCTTCCTGCTCTGCAGGTTACACAAGCCTGCCTCTGCAGCAGCACTTCTGTTTTAACTCTTTCTTACCCTGAATGCAAATCTGCTACTTGTTGCTTTAAGTCTGTGTTATTACATATCAGGCCTTCGCAGGCAAACAGAAAACATCCTGCCATGCATCCCAGCATGATTCAGTCGCACCTTCGAGGGGGTACGGGGGTTTGTACAAACTCACCCCAACACTTACACACACACACACACACGCCTCAGGTTTTACATGCATCAGTACAAGTTTTTATATCTTATAACGTGTTTCATTCTGGTTGCTCCACAGAAGGAACCGCAACCTGAACTTTTTAACACAAAAATTTCAATAAGAATATCTTTCTAGTTTAGGTCTCAGTTTTTTCCTATCCTTTTCTAGAGCCACAATCAAAGATCAGGTGATGTTAATCCCGCACTCTTTCTAGTGCTAGTACCATAGGATCCCGAGGGGGTACTAATCCACAGTCCTTTTGCCACTCAGGTTTGTCCTGGAGGACAAAGAACATGTCTGCATATGATACTTCATCCCATTTTCCCTCTGTCCTCAGAAACAACATTAATTGCAGGAGAGTGTTATAATCTAACGTTCCTCCCTCCTGAGGCCATTTCGCATCACTCTCCAATTTATACAAAGGCCACCACTGATTACAATATTTAACCAATTTCCTTCTATTTTCGGTACCACCATGTCCTAAAATATCACTCCAATGTTTTAATATACAGCCCAAGGGCGATTTTTCACAGGGCTTACTTCTTCCATTTCCCATTTTGCAATTTTAATTACTTTGGTTTTTCTTTTTTTTTTTCCGGCCGCCTTAGCCACCCAAGGTCAGAAACGCGGATAGAGCTTCTTACTCGTTTTGCACTCAAACGCCTGTCTCAAGCACTCTTGCACTCACACTCAGTCAAAATAATTAAGCTATACACGGAAAATCAAAATGCGCATCTCAATCACACCATTCACACTCTCCGGGCAGCCCGCAGTCACACAAGCAGTATGTTATACGGTACCGTGCACTTATGTACAAACTCTTAGGAACACTAACAGTTCACAAAGTATGCATTTCAATGAACAATTGCCAAAAAAAAAACCCAAACAACAAACAAAAACCAATTTTTCCTGGTCTTAAGCAGAGTGTTAAGTTTTCCGCTATTTGCCACGAATTACCAGTATGTTAATATTTTTCAACATACATTTCATAACTCCGAGTTTTGAACATATAACAAGACAACACATAGAACAAACAAGACACAGAGCGCTATTTCAGTTGTTACATTCCAGGAACTCCCCAATTCTTAAAACAACCTAAAGGAAGTTTTTAGCTTCCTCTTTTTCCTACGCAAAAGTTTCCCTTTTACTTTTGCTGTGAGGTCCCTCTTGTTCCTGTGAGATTCCGCCTTATTCCGTCCCGCCCCCCGCTTTCCGTCACGAGGCCTCCGGGCTTTTAGGAATGGCAGTAACCTCGGGTTTGCTCGATCTGCCCTCAAGATCGCTAGCGGCCACCCCTTGGTCAGCAAACCCCCTCCCAAGGTACCTTTCCTCCTGGGGACTATGCTGCGCGCCGGACGTCTCCGTGCGTCTCAGCAGCCGCCCCATTTCTAAACATACCGTTTTATCCGTGGATCCAGGGGTTTTTCCTCTGCTCCCGGGTGAACAGCTGAGAAGAGGAGGCTCCTCCGAGGAAATCTCCCGGGGCGCGCCTAGGAGCGTCCGCTCCGCAGCTGGTCCCTCAGCCGAGCAGAAATCCTCCTGGCTGGCTCGCCAAACTGACGTGCGGAATTAGACTCTATAACTCGAAAGTTATAAAGTAGGTATGTTTATTGCGCGCAGATGCACGGGGGATTGCTCCTCCACAAGCGTGCATGCCCGAAGTGACGAACCATCTCACATTTATACAATAAAACAAATGAATATTCAATTAACGCCTATACATATTCATTACCTAAACCCCGCTTCGTATGTTAATTAGCTTATCAGTCCTTTGCCTGGAATGTGGTGGTCTTGCAGGTTTGTAGGTGATTCATGTCCTTGTGACCATCCGATCTTCTCCAGCAAGGAGACTTAGCACTCCCTCCCTCTAGATAGCATTGGAATGTCTCTCATCCTTTTCTCATTCTTTTTTAAATAGCCCCTTTGTTAGAGGAAGAAGGGCCGTCGTCTCCTCAAAACTGTAGTTGTCTCCTCAGAGCTGTGTGCCTATGTGACCAGACATCGCACCCATGACCAGTCACCATACCCACATTCCTTGAGCAGACATATGCAATCACAATCGATGTCCATTGT
The DNA here is from genome assembly GCF_023638135.1 of Falco biarmicus. Classification (NCBI taxonomy): domain Eukaryota; kingdom Metazoa; phylum Chordata; class Aves; order Falconiformes; family Falconidae; genus Falco; species Falco biarmicus. Next base: position 8,655,615 of record NC_079310.1, on the reverse strand, counting down.
CGCCATTTCACACTATTTCTCCATATCACTGTTAGCTCTTGATTTTTTATTTTAATTTCTAATTGCAATTCAACAATTAAATCTCGTCCTAACAGATTAAATTCTGCTTCAGGGACGAGCAAGAGTTCACCCATTCCAAATTTATTTTCAGTTTCGAATACCACATTTTTGATTTTGCTTACTTTAAAGGGTTCTCCTTTTGCCCCAATTACTTGTACTTTTTCAGGGGAAACTTTACATCCCTCAGGTATTTGCTTAATAGTTGATTTCTCAGCCCCAGTGTCTACTAAAAAGGTGAACTCTTGTTTGTGGGGACCTATTTTTAATTTTATCAAGGGCTCATGATGACTCCGGTCCCCTAAGATATAGAGCCCCTGACTCTCCTATTTGCCACAAACTGAGTTTTTAGGAGCGCTTACCCTAAAGGGTCGTCTGGATTTACCCCAGAGTACAGCTGAAGGGCTTTCCTCAGTCGTTCCAGCCACTCAGTAGGGCTTTCATCTTTCTTTTGCATTTCATTAAATGCTTTATTGATATTCTGGCCACGGGGTACTGCTTCCCTAATCCCCTGAATTCCTATAGTTCTCAGGTCCTGCATATGAGTTCTATGCACTGGATCCTGATTATCCCAATTAGGTCTTTGGAGTGGCCATTTAATATCTGCTTGGGGTCCCTGGGCATGCTGAGCATCCCACAGTCTCATTCCTGCTCGTCTAATCATATCTCTTTCCTCGGTAGTAAATAATTGACCAAGGATAGATTACATCTCATTCCAAGTATAAAGGTTTGGTCCAAAAAAATTGATTTAATCTTTCTGCCACTCCGAGTGGGTCCTCAATTAAGTTTCCCATCTCAATTCTTTTAAAATCTCGTAGGTCAGCCGAGTTTAGGGGTACGGAAATATATCCGATCACAGGTTGAGGTCCCCCCATGGGTATTTCCCTTAGGGGGTACATCTGAGCTGCCCCTTTCTGACTTCTAGTTATGCGTCTAGGAAGAGGGGGAGACCCTTGTTCCGACTCTGGTGGGGGAGTGGGCGCTCTGGGGACCTCTGCGGGAGCAGGAGGAGGAATGTAAGGAGGGGGGGTTAGAAGGGTTTCGTCCAACTCTTCCTGCTTTTTCTTTTGTTTAGTTTTTATTTCATTCAGTGGGTAAAGTCTAGCTCCCGGTCTTTCTAACCACACTTCCGCATATCGACTCTCCTCCGGGTTAAGGGGTTTTTTATTATTAACCCAGAGGTTTAATTGCTGTCTTACCCTATCTTCTTCTGACCCATAGACTGGCCAAAAGACATTTTTAGAAATTTTCTTCCCTCCCCATATCTTAGTACAATATTCTATCATCTTCTGCTTATCTTTCCCTAGAGTTCCAGGGAAATATCTCCAATTGTCTAAGATATATGCCAGAGGGGTATTCTTAGGTACAATGGGTACCCTTCCCATGGGAGTCAAAGGCTTGCTGCCCTTCGCCCCCATCTTCTGGAATATCCACAAACATACACTCACTCGCTCCCCTTGTTCCTGGCCCAGTCCCTCGCAGGAGATGGGAGACGCAGTACTTAAGAGTCCGCACTCGCTTGGTTCAGTATATCGAACCTCTCACTTGTTATATTCCAGGAAACCCAATCCCGCCCGAACGGCAAACCCGCGAACAACTTCGCAATATACTTATGCGTCCTGCGTCTTCGTCCGGACTCCCGTGCACAGAATTTTTATGGGATTTTACCGGTTTCTCCTTTGCTCATTATTCTAGAATTTAGGTTCGTCGGTAAGGTTGGAGTAAGCTGTTGGTCGCGGGGCCGCGAAATGTCGCAGGGCGCCTCCCCGGAGGACCAAAGCCCACCGTTCCTTATCCGAGTCACAGCACCAGAATTGTTATAAATTGAGACCACAATAGATCATAATCCAATTAAAATTTTTATTAATTATAGCAAGTAGAATATGAGCAAAAACAGCGCTGGACGACAGGGGAGTCTGCGCTCCTCCAACTGCCGTCCTGAGCAGTTCAAACAGTCCCTTTTTATACCTTTTTTTTTACTTTCGTGTTCATGAAGTAGTGGAGGTGTTGACCCTTCATTCATACGCACAAGCGGCATCCTGGACACCTGGCGGTTATCTTATCTTTCACAAGCGGCATCCTGGACACCTGGCGGTTATCTTATCTTTTGTTGCCTAATCTTTACATTGGGCTTAACATAAATCTTAATAAACAATACCCTAGTCCATAGTTTCTTACAATCCCCCCTTTTTTTCTTTTTATCCTTTTATTGTTTATTAGACGCTGCTTTCATTCTCGGCACTGCGAACAAACCTTTTTCCACAATCCCAACATTTATCATAACACTCACAAGGTAATAACCTCACAATTACAATAGGCATAGTTTTCACGTGGCATAACGCATTCGCAACAATCTTCATCCTCATTAATAGATACACTCTTATATTTTGCCCTAGACCTCGTAGTTAAAATAAGCAATTTAGCTATGTCAAACCGTTCTCTAATAAAGTGTAGCGTAATATACAAGGCCCAAATATAAGTCCCAGAATCAACATAATAAGTGGTCCTGCTAAAGCAGACAACAAAGTGGTTAGCCAAGGTGAGATATTAAACCAGTTTTCATACCATGACCTGCCCGCCTCACGATCTTTCTTACGTTGATCTAACCTTTTCTGGAGTTCAGACATGGTGTCCTGGACTACTCCAGTCCTGGGGAAGTTCGGCCATTGTTGCTTTAGTGTCCCATTGTTCTGGTTCTTTTCTCCACAGTTTGTTCCTCCTCTGCCTTGCCCGTCGACTCGGTTGCTTCGAGCCACGGGGTGTACCATCTTCTCGGCAGCAAGGGAATTCTTCAGGAGAACGGCTGCTTCGGGCTTTCTGCCTGTTTACATAGGCTTCCCACTTTGCAGCTTTAATTGCCACCCACATTGTTCCCATTTGTCCGAGTAAATTTGAGTTTCAGTTCTTTTTTATCTGGGGTTACTTTCCACGAAGCGGCAGGGGCTTTCTTAATCGGGGTATGGTGAATCCAAGAATTCTGTCCCTCAGCCTTGATTGCAGTGTAGGTGGTGAGTAGGACTTGAAAAGGTCCGGTCCACTGTGGTTCCAGGGTTTTATCTGCAAAACACTTAACGTATACATAGTCCCCTGGTTGTATATCGTGAACAGGTCCATCCAGACCCCTACTGCGTGTTCCCATCACATGCTTCTCAATTCTTATTAATTGTTTGTTTAGTGCCACCATATAGGAAGTCATTGTTTCTTCACCAATCTGTGAAGACGTCCCCTTTTGTACCCCATAGGGTCGTCCATATAAAATTTCAAATGGGCTAAGCCCCTCTTTTGCTCTGGTCTAGTTCGAATTCGTGTAAGAGCTAATGGCAAAGACTGGGGCCAAGTTAGATTTGTTTCTTGGCCTAACTTGACAATCTGTTGTTTGATTAGATGATTCATCTTTTCCACCTGGCCACGCGATTGTGGTCGGTATGGGGTATGTAATTGCCAATCTATTCCTAGACGGTGGCTGATCTGTTGCACTATTCTGGACACAAAATGTGGTCCTCTATCCGAGGACATTACCGCTGGGACTCCAAACCTAGGTATTATCTCTTGGAGTAGTATTTTGGTCACTTCCCGGGCTTTAGCAGTTCCGCACGGGAAGGCTTCTGGCCAACCTGAAAAGGTATCTGCTAGTACCAATAAATGTCGATACCCCCCTTTTCTAGGAAGTTCCGAGAAATCGATCTGCTAATGTTGCCCTGGAACATTTCCTCTACTAATGTTCCCTAGTTTTATTTTATTTGCTGTATTGGGATTATTGCGTAAACACATTTCACATTGCTGAGTCACCTGTTTTATTACAGTATACAAGTTCCGCCCTATCAATTTCTGATTTAGACTTTTATATAAAGTATCAGCTCCCCAATGCGTCTTATTAATAATAGGGCTGTGATCCATATTAAATTGGATGGTACCACTATACGACCATCCCTTAAATAAGTCCACTTATTTATTTTTATTTTATCATTCATGTCCTGAATTACCTTTAAGTTTTCTTTAGAATAGTTTGGCTCTTGATCTGTACTTACAGTTTGGATTTTATCGTCTGGTATTAAGGATAATTCCTCCTTTCCTACCTCCTCTGTTACTCGTCTGGCCTCATAGTCGGCCAGGCAGTTTCCAATTTCCAAATCAGTGCCTCTATGGGCTACCTTATGTTCTTCCTTCCTGGATGACCCTCTTATAACAGAGGGGCCATTCCTCACACCGAGGTCTGGCATGGCATATGTTCCCACCGCTCAACGCCTACTGGGTTGCAGCCAGCAGCGGAGCTCAAGATTCTTCTTGGTGGCAAACACCGAGGCCAACCCAGGCTTGCCCTTGACTATGGTAGGAGGCACCTGACCAACCTTATTCCTTGTACTTCATTGTCAATGCAGTTTCATCTGCACATCCCATAACAAGTCACTGTCATGGCAAAACACACAGATTTACATTAGTAGAACTACTACAGAGTGTATTTTATTTCACTTCACTTTTTCTGCCAATATCCCCACAGCCTTGCTGACCAAGGGATATTGTTTTTATCTGAACTGGGCAAGCCTCCCCCTTATCATTTTTACTGTAACAGGTAAAGCATTTTTCACCTTTCCTGGAATTTATTTTCAGATACACCTGGTTAAAAATTTCTTTTACTTCAGGGAGGTCCTCTTTTCCTCTGTTCTGTTGAATTAAAGATAAGCTGAATATTTCAATTACTTGATCGTATTTAACTTTTAATTTCATTTCCCCTTCTTTAAACGTCTAGATGTTCTAATAAATCTCATGCCAACAAAGATTTTAGTGAATTTGGCATTCTTATTTGTTTTGGTTTTTTTACTTTGTACTTTAAAGGTTTCAGGATGTTTTCCTGGTGGCCAGCAGCTCCCACAACTGTAACAATTTTTTTTTTTTTTTTACTGAAGTTTAACACCAAATAAGTTGGTTTTGTATTCACTAAAATTCCACCTCATACCCATTGCCTGCCCTAAAGGGGCCGTTACCGGTCCTGTTGTGCTGCAAATGCTGCAGCAATTGGGGTGACATTCAGGTCCTTCTGCTCAGTCCTCAGCAACAGCAACCCCCTCCTCCTCCCCAGCAGAAGGGTTCGGGGCAGGAGATGCTCTTCCTGCTCTGCAGGTTACACAAGCCTGCCTCTGCAGCAGCACTTCTGTTTTAACTCTTTCTTACCCTGAATGCAAATCTGCTACTTGTTGCTTTAAGTCTGTGTTATTACATATCAGGCCTTCGCAGGCAAACAGAAAACATCCTGCCATGCATCCCAGCATGATTCAGTCGCACCTTCGAGGGGGTACGGGGGTTTGTACAAACTCACCCCAACACTTACACACACACACACACACGCCTCAGGTTTTACATGCATCAGTACAAGTTTTTATATCTTACAACGTGTTTCATTCTGGTTGCTCCACAGAAGGAACCGCAACCTGAACTTTTTAACACAAAAATTTCAATAAGAATATCTTTCTAGTTTAGGTCTCAGTTTTTTCCTATCCTTTTCTAGAGCCACAATCAAAGATCAGGTGATGTTAATCCCGCACTCTTTCTAGTGCTAGTACCATAGGATCCCGAGGGGGTACTAATCCACAGTCCTTTTGCCACTCAGGTTTGTCCTGGAGGACAAAGAACATGTCTGCATATGATACTTCATCCCATTTTCCCTCTGTCCTCAGAAACAACATTAATTGCAGGAGAGTGTTATAATCTAACGTTCCTCCCTCCTGAGGCCATTTCGCATCACTCTCCAATTTATACAAAGGCCACCACTGATTACAATATTTAACCAATTTCCTTCTATTTTCGGTACCACCATGTCCTAAAATATCACTCCAATGTTTTAATATACAGCCCAAGGGCGATTTTTCACAGGGCTTACTTCTTCCATTTCCCATTTTGCAATTTTAATTACTTTGGTTTTTCTTTTTTTTTTTCCGGCCGCCTTAGCCACCCAAGGTCAGAAACGCGGATAGAGCTTCTTACTCGTTTTGCACTCAAACGCCTGTCTCAAGCACTCTTGCACTCACACTCAGTCAAAATAATTAAGCTATACACGGAAAATCAAAATGCGCATCTCAATCACACCATTCACACTCTCCGGGCAGCCCGCAGTCACACAAGCAGTATGTTATACGGTACCGTGCACTTATGTACAAACTCTTAGGAACACTAACAGTTCACAAAGTATGCATTTCAATGAACAATTGCCAAAAAAAAAACCCAAACAACAAACAAAAACCAATTTTTCCTGGTCTTAAGCAGAGTGTTAAGTTTTCCGCTATTTGCCACGAATTACCAGTATGTTAATATTTTTCAACATACATTTCATAACTCCGAGTTTTGAACATATAACAAGACAACACATAGAACAAACAAGACACAGAGCGCTATTTCAGTTGTTACATTCCAGGAACTCCCCAATTCTTAAAACAACCTAAAGGAAGTTTTTAGCTTCCTCTTTTTCCTACGCAAAAGTTTCCCTTTTACTTTTGCTGTGAGGTCCCTCTTGTTCCTGTGAGATTCCGCCTTATTCCGTCCCGCCCCCCGCTTTCCGTCACGAGGCCTCCGGGCTTTTAGGAATGGCAGTAACCTCGGGTTTGCTCGATCTGCCCTCAAGATCGCTAGCGGCCACCCCTTGGTCAGCAAACCCCCTCCCAAGGTACCTTTCCTCCTGGGGACTATGCTGCGCGCCGGACGTCTCCGTGCGTCTCACCAGCCGCCCCATTTCTAAACATACCGTTTTATCCGTGGATCCAGGGGTTTTTCCTCTGCTCCCGGGTGAACAGCTGAGAAGAGGAGGCTCCTCCGAGGAAATCTCCCGGGGCGCGCCTAGGAGCGTCCGCTCCGCAGCTGGTCCCTCAGCCGAGCAGAAATCCTCCTGGCTGGCTCGCCAAACTGACGTGCGGAATTAGACTCTATAACTCGAAAGTTATAAAGTAGGTATGTTTATTGCGCGCAGATGCACGGGGGATTGCTCCTCCACAAGCGTGCATGCCCGAAGTGACGAACCATCTCACATTTATACAATAAAACAAATGAATATTCAATTAACGCCTATACATATTCATTACCTAAACCCCGCTTCGTATGTTAATTAGCTTATCAGTCCTTTGCCTGGAATGTGGTGGTCTTGCAGGTTTGTAGGTGATTCATGTCCTTGTGACCATCCGATCTTCTCCAGCAAGGAGACTTAGCACTCCCTCCCTCTAGATAGCATTGGAATGTCTCTCATCCTTTTCTCATTCTTTTTTAAATAGCCCCTTTGTTAGAGGAAGAAGGGCCGTCGTCTCCTCAAAACTGTAGTTGTCTCCTCAGAGCTGTGTGCCTATGTGACCAGACATCGCACCCATGACCAGTCACCATACCCACATTCCTTGAGCAGACATATGCAATCACAATCGATGTCCATTGTCGCCATTTCACACTATTTCTCCATATCACTGTTAGCTCTTGATTTTTTATTTTAATTTCTAATTGCAATTCAACAATTAAATCTCGTCCTAACAGATTAAATTCTGCTTCAGGGACGAGCAAGAGTTCACCCATTCCAAATTTATTTTCAGTTTCGAATACCACATTTTTGATTTTGCTTACTTTAAAGGGTTCTCCTTTTGCCCCAATTACTTGTACTTTTTCAGGGGAAACTTTACATCCCTCAGGTATTTGCTTAATAGTTGATTTCTCAGCCCCAGTGTCTACTAAAAAGGTGAACTCTTGTTTGTGGGGACCTATTTTTAATTTTATCAAGGGCTCATGATGACTCCGGTCCCCTAAGATATAGAGCCCCTGACTCTCCTATTTGCCACAAACTGAGTTTTTAGGAGCGCTTACCCTAAAGGGTCGTCTGGATTTACCCCAGAGTACAGCTGAAGGGCTTTCCTCAGTCGTTCCAGCCACTCAGTAGGGCTTTCATCTTTCTTTTGCATTTCATTAAATGCTTTATTGATATTCTGGCCACGGGGTACTGCTTCCCTAATCCCCTGAATTCCTATAGTTCTCAGGTCCTGCATATGAGTTCTATGCACTGGATCCTGATTATCCCAATTAGGTCTTTGGAGTGGCCATTTAATATCTGCTTGGGGTCCCTGGGCATGCTGAGCATCCCACAGTCTCATTCCTGCTCGTCTAATCATATCTCTTTCCTCGGTAGTAAATAATTGACCAAGGATAGATTACATCTCATTCCAAGTATAAAGGTTTGGTCCAAAAAAATTGATTTAATCTTTCTGCCACTCCGAGTGGGTCCTCAATTAAGTTTCCCATCTCAATTCTTTTAAAATCTCGTAGGTCAGCCGAGTTTAGGGGTACGGAAATATATCCGATCACAGGTTGAGGTCCCCCCATGGGTATTTCCCTTAGGGGGTACATCTGAGCTGCCCCTTTCTGACTTCTAGTTATGCGTCTAGGAAGAGGGGGAGACCCTTGTTCCGACTCTGGTGGGGGAGTGGGCGCTCTGGGGACCTCTGCGGGAGCAGGAGGAGGAATGTAAGGAGGGGGGGTTAGAAGGGTTTCGTCCAACTCTTCCTGCTTTTTCTTTTGTTTAGTTTTTATTTCATTCAGTGGGTAAAGTCTAGCTCCCGGTCTTTCTAACCACACTTCCGCATATCGACTCTCCTCCGGGTTAAGGGGTTTTTTATTATTAACCCAGAGGTTTAATTGCTGTCTTACCCTATCTTCTTCTGACCCATAGACTGGCCAAAAGACATTTTTAGAAATTTTCTTCCCTCCCCATATCTTAGTACAATATTCTATCATCTTCTGCTTATCTTTCCCTAGAGTTCCAGGGAAATATCTCCAATTGTCTAAGATATATGCCAGAGGGGTATTCTTAGGTACAATGGGTACCCTTCCCATGGGAGTCAAAGGCTTGCTGCCCTTCGCCCCCATCTTCTGGAATATCCACAAACATACACTCACTCGCTCCCCTTGTTCCTGGCCCAGTCCCTCGCAGGAGATGGGAGACGCAGTACTTAAGAGTCCGCACTCGCTTGGTTCAGTATATCGAACCTCTCACTTGTTATATTCCAGGAAACCCAATCCCGCCCGAACGGCAAACCCGCGAACAACTTCGCAATATACTTATGCGTCCTGCGTCTTCGTCCGGACTCCCGTGCACAGAATTTTTATGGGATTTTACCGGTTTCTCCTTTGCTCATTATTCTAGAATTTAGGTTCGTCGGTAAGGTTGGAGTAAGCTGTTGGTCGCGGGGCCGCGAAATGTCGCAGGGCGCCTCCCCGGAGGACCAAAGCCCACCGTTCCTTATCCGAGTCACAGCACCAGAATTGTTATAAATTGAGACCACAATAGATCATAATCCAATTAAAATTTTTATTAATTATAGCAAGTAGAATATGAGCAAAAACAGCGCTGGACGACAGGGGAGTCTGCGCTCCTCCAACTGCCGTCCTGAGCAGTTCAAACAGTCCCTTTTTATACCTTTTTTTTTACTTTCGTGTTCATGAAGTAGTGGAGGTGTTGACCCTTCATTCATACGCACAAGCGGCATCCTGGACACCTGGCGGTTATCTTATCTTTCACAAGCGGCATCCTGGACACCTGGCGGTTATCTTATCTTTTGTTGCCTAATCTTTACATTGGGCTTAACATAAATCTTAATAAACAATACCCTAGTCCATAGTTTCTTACAATCCCCCCTTTTTTTCTTTTTATCCTTTTATTGTTTATTAGACGCTGCTTTCATTCTCGGCACTGCGAACAAACCTTTTTCCACAATCCCAACATTTATCATAACACTCACAAGGTAATAACCTCACAATTACAATAGGCATAGTTTTCACGTGGCATAACGCATTCGCAACAATCTTCATCCTCATTAATAGATACACTCTTATATTTTGCCCTAGACCTCGTAGTTAAAATAAGCAATTTAGCTATGTCAAACCGTTCTCTAATAAAGTGTAGCGTAATATACAAGGCCCAAATATAAGTCCCAGAATCAACATAATAAGTGGTCCTGCTAAAGCAGACAACAAAGTGGTTAGCCAAGGTGAGATATTAAACCAGTTTTCATACCATGACCTGCCCGCCTCACGATCTTTCTTACGTTGATCTAACCTTTTCTGGAGTTCAGACATGGTGTCCTGGACTACTCCAGTCCTGGGGAAGTTCGGCCATTGTTGCTTTAGTGTCCCATTGTTCTGGTTCTTTTCTCCACAGTTTGTTCCTCCTCTGCCTTGCCCGTCGACTCGGTTGCTTCGAGCCACGGGGTGTACCATCTTCTCGGCAGCAAGGGAATTCTTCAGGAGAACGGCTGCTTCGGGCTTTCTGCCTGTTTACATAGGCTTCCCACTTTGCAGCTTTAATTGCCACCCACATTGTTCCCATTTGTCCGAGTAAATTTGAGTTTCAGTTCTTTTTTATCTGGGGTTACTTTCCACGAAGCGGCAGGGGCTTTCTTAATCGGGGTATGGTGAATCCAAGAATTCTGTCCCTCAGCCTTGATTGCAGTGTAGGTGGTGAGTAGGACTTGAAAAGGTCCGGTCCACTGTGGTTCCAGGGTTTTATCTGCAAAACACTTAACGTATACATAGTCCCCTGGTTGTATATCGTGAACAGGTCCATCCAGACCCCTACTGCGTGTTCCCATCACATGCTTCTCAATTCTTATTAATTGTTTGTTTAGTGCCACCATATAGGAAGTCATTGTTTCTTCACCAATCTGTGAAGACGTCCCCTTTTGTACCCCATAGGGTCGTCCATATAAAATTTCAAATGGGCTAAGCCCCTCTTTTGCTCTGGTCTAGTTCGAATTCGTGTAAGAGCTAATGGCAAAGACTGGGGCCAAGTTAGATTTGTTTCTTGGCCTAACTTGACAATCTGTTGTTTGATTAGATGATTCATCTTTTCCACCTGGCCACGCGATTGTGGTCGGTATGGGGTATGTAATTGCCAATCTATTCCTAGACGGTGGCTGATCTGTTGCACTATTCTGGACACAAAATGTGGTCCTCTATCCGAGGACATTACCGCTGGGACTCCAAACCTAGGTATTATCTCTTGGAGTAGTATTTTGGTCACTTCCCGGGCTTTAGCAGTTCCGCACGGGAAGGCTTCTGGCCAACCTGAAAAGGTATCTGCTAGTACCAATAAATGTCGATACCCCCCTTTTCTAGGAAGTTCCGAGAAATCGATCTGCTAATGTTGCCCTGGAACATTTCCTCTACTAATGTTCCCTAGTTTTATTTTATTTGCTGTATTGGGATTATTGCGTAAACACATTTCACATTGCTGAGTCACCTGTTTTATTACAGTATACAAGTTCCGCCCTATCAATTTCTGATTTAGACTTTTATATAAAGTATCAGCTCCCCAATGCGTCTTATTAATAATAGGGCTGTGATCCATATTAAATTGGATGGTACCACTATACGACCATCCCTTAAATAAGTCCACTTATTTATTTTTATTTTATCATTCATGTCCTGAATTACCTTTAAGTTTTCTTTAGAATAGTTTGGCTCTTGATCTGTACTTACAGTTTGGATTTTATCGTCTGGTATTAAGGATAATTCCTCCTTTCCTACCTCCTCTGTTACTCGTCTGGCCTCATAGTCGGCCAGGCAGTTTCCAATTTCCAAATCAGTGCCTCTATGGGCTACCTTATGTTCTTCCTTCCTGGATGACCCTCTTATAACAGAGGGGCCATTCCTCACACCGAGGTCTGGCATGGCATATGTTCCCACCGCTCAACGCCTACTGGGTTGCAGCCAGCAGCGGAGCTCAAGATTCTTCTTGGTGGCAAACACCGAGGCCAACCCAGGCTTGCCCTTGACTATGGTAGGAGGCACCTGACCAACCTTATTCCTTGTACTTCATTGTCAATGCAGTTTCATCTGCACATCCCATAACAAGTCACTGTCATGGCAAAACACACAGATTTACATTAGTAGAACTACTACAGAGTGTATTTTATTTCACTTCACTTTTTCTGCCAATATCCCCACAGCCTTGCTGACCAAGGGATATTGTTTTTATCTGAACTGGGCAAGCCTCCCCCTTATCATTTTTACTGTAACAGGTAAAGCATTTTTCACCTTTCCTGGAATTTATTTTCAGATACACCTGGTTAAAAATTTCTTTTACTTCAGGGAGGTCCTCTTTTCCTCTGTTCTGTTGAATTAAAGATAAGCTGAATATTTCAATTACTTGATCGTATTTAACTTTTAATTTCATTTCCCCTTCTTTAAACGTCTAGATGTTCTAATAAATCTCATGCCAACAAAGATTTTAGTGAATTTGGCATTCTTATTTGTTTTGGTTTTTTTACTTTGTACTTTAAAGGTTTCAGGATGTTTTCCTGGTGGCCAGCAGCTCCCACAACTGTAACAATTTTTTTTTTTTTTTTACTGAAGTTTAACACCAAATAAGTTGGTTTTGTATTCACTAAAATTCCACCTCATACCCATTGCCTGCCCTAAAGGGGCCGTTACCGGTCCTGTTGTGCTGCAAATGCTGCAGCAATTGGGGTGACATTCAGGTCCTTCTGCTCAGTCCTCAGCAACAGCAACCCCCTCCTCCTCCCCAGCAGAAGGGTTCGGGGCAGGAGATGCTCTTCCTGCTCTGCAGGTTACACAAGCCTGCCTCTGCAGCAGCACTTCTGTTTTAACTCTTTCTTACCCTGAATGCAAATCTGCTACTTGTTGCTTTAAGTCTGTGTTATTACATATCAGGCCTTCGCAGGCAAACAGAAAACATCCTGCCATGCATCCCAGCATGATTCAGTCGCACCTTCGAGGGGGTACGGGGGTTTGTACAAACTCACCCCAACACTTACACACACACACACACACGCCTCAGGTTTTACATGCATCAGTACAAGTTTTTATATCTTACAACGTGTTTCATTCTGGTTGCTCCACAGAAGGAACCGCAACCTGAACTTTTTAACACAAAAATTTCAATAAGAATATCTTTCTAGTTTAGGTCTCAGTTTTTTCCTATCCTTTTCTAGAGCCACAATCAAAGATCAGGTGATGTTAATCCCGCACTCTTTCTAGTGCTAGTACCATAGGATCCCGAGGGGGTACTAATCCACAGTCCTTTTGCCACTCAGGTTTGTCCTGGAGGACAAAGAACATGTCTGCATATGATACTTCATCCCATTTTCCCTCTGTCCTCAGAAACAACATTAATTGCAGGAGAGTGTTATAATCTAACGTTCCTCCCTCCTGAGGCCATTTCGCATCACTCTCCAATTTATACAAAGGCCACCACTGATTACAATATTTAACCAATTTCCTTCTATTTTCGGTACCACCATGTCCTAAAATATCACTCCAATGTTTTAATATACAGCCCAAGGGCGATTTTTCACAGGGCTTACTTCTTCCATTTCCCATTTTGCAATTTTAATTACTTTGGTTTTTCTTTTTTTTTTTCCGGCCGCCTTAGCCACCCAAGGTCAGAAACGCGGATAGAGCTTCTTACTCGTTTTGCACTCAAACGCCTGTCTCAAGCACTCTTGCACTCACACTCAGTCAAAATAATTAAGCTATACACGGAAAATCAAAATGCGCATCTCAATCACACCATTCACACTCTCCGGGCAGCCCGCAGTCACACAAGCAGTATGTTATACGGTACCGTGCACTTATGTACAAACTCTTAGGAACACTAACAGTTCACAAAGTATGCATTTCAATGAACAATTGCCAAAAAAAAAACCCAAACAACAAACAAAAACCAATTTTTCCTGGTCTTAAGCAGAGTGTTAAGTTTTCCGCTATTTGCCACGAATTACCAGTATGTTAATATTTTTCAACATACATTTCATAACTCCGAGTTTTGAACATATAACAAGACAACACATAGAACAAACAAGACACAGAGCGCTATTTCAGTTGTTACATTCCAGGAACTCCCCAATTCTTAAAACAACCTAAAGGAAGTTTTTAGCTTCCTCTTTTTCCTACGCAAAAGTTTCCCTTTTACTTTTGCTGTGAGGTCCCTCTTGTTCCTGTGAGATTCCGCCTTATTCCGTCCCGCCCCCCGCTTTCCGTCACGAGGCCTCCGGGCTTTTAGGAATGGCAGTAACCTCGGGTTTGCTCGATCTGCCCTCAAGATCGCTAGCGGCCACCCCTTGGTCAGCAAACCCCCTCCCAAGGTACCTTTCCTCCTGGGGACTATGCTGCGCGCCGGACGTCTCCGTGCGTCTCACCAGCCGCCCCATTTCTAAACATACCGTTTTATCCGTGGATCCAGGGGTTTTTCCTCTGCTCCCGGGTGAACAGCTGAGAAGAGGAGGCTCCTCCGAGGAAATCTCCCGGGGCGCGCCTAGGAGCGTCCGCTCCGCAGCTGGTCCCTCAGCCGAGCAGAAATCCTCCTGGCTGGCTCGCCAAACTGACGTGCGGAATTAGACTCTATAACTCGAAAGTTATAAAGTAGGTATGTTTATTGCGCGCAGATGCACGGGGGATTGCTCCTCCACAAGCGTGCATGCCCGAAGTGACGAACCATCTCACATTTATACAATAAAACAAATGAATATTCAATTAACGCCTATACATATTCATTACCTAAACCCCGCTTCGTATGTTAATTAGCTTATCAGTCCTTTGCCTGGAATGTGGTGGTCTTGCAGGTTTGTAGGTGATTCATGTCCTTGTGACCATCCGATCTTCTCCAGCAAGGAGACTTAGCACTCCCTCCCTCTAGATAGCATTGGAATGTCTCTCATCCTTTTCTCATTCTTTTTTAAATAGCCCCTTTGTTAGAGGAAGAAGGGCCGTCGTCTCCTCAAAACTGTAGTTGTCTCCTCAGAGCTGTGTGCCTATGTGACCAGACATCGCACCCATGACCAGTCACCATACCCACATTCCTTGAGCAGACATATGCAATCACAATCGATGTCCATTGTCGCCATTTCACACTATTTCTCCATATCACTGTTAGCTCTTGATTTTTTATTTTAATTTCTAATTGCAATTCAACAATTAAATCTCGTCCTAACAGATTAAATTCTGCTTCAGGGACGAGCAAGAGTTCACCCATTCCAAATTTATTTTCAGTTTCGAATACCACATTTTTGATTTTGCTTACTTTAAAGGGTTCTCCTTTTGCCCCAATTACTTGTACTTTTTCAGGGGAAACTTTACATCCCTCAGGTATTTGCTTAATAGTTGATTTCTCAGCCCCAGTGTCTACTAAAAAGGTGAACTCTTGTTTGTGGGGACCTATTTTTAATTTTATCAAGGGCTCATGATGACTCCGGTCCCCTAAGATATAGAGCCCCTGACTCTCCTATTTGCCACAAACTGAGTTTTTAGGAGCGCTTACCCTAAAGGGTCGTCTGGATTTACCCCAGAGTACAGCTGAAGGGCTTTCCTCAGTCGTTCCAGCCACTCAGTAGGGCTTTCATCTTTCTTTTGCATTTCATTAAATGCTTTATTGATATTCTGGCCACGGGGTACTGCTTCCCTAATCCCCTGAATTCCTATAGTTCTCAGGTCCTGCATATGAGTTCTATGCACTGGATCCTGATTATCCCAATTAGGTCTTTGGAGTGGCCATTTAATATCTGCTTGGGGTCCCTGGGCATGCTGAGCATCCCACAGTCTCATTCCTGCTCGTCTAATCATATCTCTTTCCTCGGTAGTAAATAATTGACCAAGGATAGATTACATCTCATTCCAAGTATAAAGGTTTGGTCCAAAAAAATTGATTTAATCTTTCTGCCACTCCGAGTGGGTCCTCAATTAAGTTTCCCATCTCAATTCTTTTAAAATCTCGTAGGTCAGCCGAGTTTAGGGGTACGGAAATATATCCGATCACAGGTTGAGGTCCCCCCATGGGTATTTCCCTTAGG
Organism: Falco biarmicus; assembly: GCF_023638135.1. Lineage (NCBI taxonomy): Eukaryota > Metazoa > Chordata > Aves > Falconiformes > Falconidae > Falco > Falco biarmicus. Next base: position 8,639,737 of record NC_079310.1, on the reverse strand, counting down.
GGGTACATCTGAGCTGCCCCTTTCTGACTTCTAGTTATGCGTCTAGGAAGAGGGGGAGACCCTTGTTCCGACTCTGGTGGGGGAGTGGGCGCTCTGGGGACCTCTGCGGGAGCAGGAGGAGGAATGTAAGGAGGGGGGGTTAGAAGGGTTTCGTCCAACTCTTCCTGCTTTTTCTTTTGTTTAGTTTTTATTTCATTCAGTGGGTAAAGTCTAGCTCCCGGTCTTTCTAACCACACTTCCGCATATCGACTCTCCTCCGGGTTAAGGGGTTTTTTATTATTAACCCAGAGGTTTAATTGCTGTCTTACCCTATCTTCTTCTGACCCATAGACTGGCCAAAAGACATTTTTAGAAATTTTCTTCCCTCCCCATATCTTAGTACAATATTCTATCATCTTCTGCTTATCTTTCCCTAGAGTTCCAGGGAAATATCTCCAATTGTCTAAGATATATGCCAGAGGGGTATTCTTAGGTACAATGGGTACCCTTCCCATGGGAGTCAAAGGCTTGCTGCCCTTCGCCCCCATCTTCTGGAATATCCACAAACATACACTCACTCGCTCCCCTTGTTCCTGGCCCAGTCCCTCGCAGGAGATGGGAGACGCAGTACTTAAGAGTCCGCACTCGCTTGGTTCAGTATATCGAACCTCTCACTTGTTATATTCCAGGAAACCCAATCCCGCCCGAACGGCAAACCCGCGAACAACTTCGCAATATACTTATGCGTCCTGCGTCTTCGTCCGGACTCCCGTGCACAGAATTTTTATGGGATTTTACCGGTTTCTCCTTTGCTCATTATTCTAGAATTTAGGTTCGTCGGTAAGGTTGGAGTAAGCTGTTGGTCGCGGGGCCGCGAAATGTCGCAGGGCGCCTCCCCGGAGGACCAAAGCCCACCGTTCCTTATCCGAGTCACAGCACCAGAATTGTTATAAATTGAGACCACAATAGATCATAATCCAATTAAAATTTTTATTAATTATAGCAAGTAGAATATGAGCAAAAACAGCGCTGGACGACAGGGGAGTCTGCGCTCCTCCAACTGCCGTCCTGAGCAGTTCAAACAGTCCCTTTTTATACCTTTTTTTTTACTTTCGTGTTCATGAAGTAGTGGAGGTGTTGACCCTTCATTCATACGCACAAGCGGCATCCTGGACACCTGGCGGTTATCTTATCTTTCACAAGCGGCATCCTGGACACCTGGCGGTTATCTTATCTTTTGTTGCCTAATCTTTACATTGGGCTTAACATAAATCTTAATAAACAATACCCTAGTCCATAGTTTCTTACACTGGCCTTGGAATCATGCCCAGAAAAAACACACTGGAATCATGGGAAAGGTGGACTCAAAGACAAAACTAGCTATGGTGGTTTTTTCTGAAAACGAGGTGTACCAAAGGAATCGATGGGACCGGGAGGATGTACACAAAGTCGACCGATTATGGGGAAAATTAGGAGGTAGGATAAAAGTAGGGTGTCAAACATATAATGAAAAGGATAACACCAAGATTTCGGGAGACACCCTGATTAGTGTCAGAAAGGTAGATAAGGAATTTACCCTTCTAAATACAACCATGTGCTTTAATTCACGGGAATCACAGGATGCAATTTTAGTTACTCAGCCCCAGTAGTGTCTCATCAATTCTTAAAATCCAACTTTACCCTATCACAGATGATAATTTCTACCCCCATAGGACTAAATATAAACAGTACAAAAGAACTATTAAAACATGCAGATTTACAACGTATACTGGAAGAAACCAAAGAAAAGTAACACGAAACTCTTCTTATGATCCATCATGATGTAGAGGCGATCAAGAAAGTTTCAAAAAAGGTAGAACAGGATGGAAACCATAATTGGTGGGATACTGTCTTTGGCTGGTCACCTACTGCAACAGGAATTCTTAACACTCTGGTACACCCCATTGTGATCTTATTGATCAGTTTAGGAATTTCCTTAATACTAACCATTATGTTATATTTGTGGGTTTGGAGAATGTTTAAAAGGGTAACACTTATGTATGATGCTTTATATCATTCGGGAAGACTGCTTAAGTAAAAGAATTTACTTAGTTTGATAGAAAAGGGGGGATTGATATGGAGAAATAGTGTGAAATGGGGACAATGGACATCGATTGTGATTGTATACGTCTGCTCAAGGAATGTGGGTATGGTGACCGGTCATGGGTGCGGTGTCTGGTCACATAGGCACACAGCTTTGAGGAGACGCCTACAGTTTTGAGGAGATGCCTGCCCTTCTTCCTCTAACAAAGGGGAGACGGGGAGACGCCTGCCCTTCTTCCTCTAACAAAGGGGCTATTTAAAAAAGAATGAGAAAAGGATGAGAGACATTCCAATGCTATCTAGAGGGAGGGAGTGCTAAGTCTCCTTGCTGGAGAAGATCGGATAGTCAGGGTTGGTCACAAGGACATGAATCACCTACAAACCTGCAAGACCACCACATTCCAGGCAAAGGACTGATAAGCTAATTAACATACGAAGCGGGGTTTAGGTAATGAATATGTATAGGCGTTAATTGAATATTCATTTGTTTTATTGTATAAATGTGAGATGGTTCGTCACTTCGGGCATGCACGCTTGTGGAGGAGCAATCCCCCGTGCATCTGCGCGCAATAAACATACCTACTTTATAACTTTCGAGTTATAGAGTCTAATTCCGCATGTCAGTTTGGCGAGCCAGCCAGGAGGATTTCTGCTCGGCTGAGGGACCAGCTGCGGAGCGGACGCTCCTAGGCGCGCCCCGGGAGATTTCCTCGGAGGAGCCTCCTCTTCTCAGCTGTTCACCCGGGAGCAGAGGAAAAACCCCTGGATCCACGGATAAAACGGTATGTTTAGAAATGGGGCGGCTGGTGAGACGCACGGAGACGTCCGGCGCGCAGCATAGTCCCCAGGAGGAAAGGTACCTTGGGAGGGGGTTTGCTGACCAAGGGGTGGCCGCTAGCGATCTTGAGGGCAGATCGAGCAAACCCGAGGTTACTGCCATTCCTAAAAGCCCGGAGGCCTCGTGACGGAAAGCGGGGGGCGGGACGGAATAAGGCGGAATCTCACAGGAACAAGAGGGACCTCACAGCAAAAGTAAAAGGGAAACTTTTGCGTAGGAAAAAGAGGAAGCTAAAAACTTCCTTTAGGTTGTTTTAAGAATTGGGGAGTTCCTGGAATGTAACAACTGAAATAGCGCTCTGTGTCTTGTTTGTTCTATGTGTTGTCTTGTTATATGTTCAAAACTCGGAGTTATGAAATGTATGTTGAAAAATATTAACATACTGGTAATTCGTGGCAAATAGCGGAAAACTTAACACTCTGCTTAAGACCAGGAAAAATTGGTTTTTGTTTGTTGTTTGGGTTTTTTTTTTGGCAATTGTTCATTGAAATGCATACTTTGTGAACTGTTAGTGTTCCTAAGAGTTTGTACATAAGTGCACGGTACCGTATAACATACTGCTTGTGTGACTGCGGGCTGCCCGGAGAGTGTGAATGGTGTGATTGAGATGCGCATTTTGATTTTCCGTGTATAGCTTAATTATTTTGACTGAGTGTGAGTGCAAGAGTGCTTGAGACAGGCGTTTGAGTGCAAAACGAGTAAGAAGCTCTATCCGCGTTTCTGACCTTGGGTGGCTAAGGCGGCCGGAAAAAAAAAAAGAAAAACCAAAGTAATTAAAATTGCAAAATGGGAAATGGAAGAAGTAAGCCCTGTGAAAAATCGCCCTTGGGCTGTATATTAAAACATTGGAGTGATATTTTAGGACATGGTGGTACCGAAAATAGAAGGAAATTGGTTAAATATTGTAATCAGTGGTGGCCTTTGTATAAATTGGAGAGTGATGCGAAATGGCCTCAGGAGGGAGGAACGTTAGATTATAACACTCTCCTGCAATTAATGTTGTTTCTGAGGACAGAGGGAAAATGGGATGAAGTATCATATGCAGACATGTTCTTTGTCCTCCAGGACAAACCTGAGTGGCAAAAGGACTGTGGATTAGTACCCCCTCGGGATCCTATGGTACTAGCACTAGAAAGAGTGCGGGATTAACATCACCTGATCTTTGATTGTGGCTCTAGAAAAGGATAGGAAAAAACTGAGACCTAAACTAGAAAGATATTCTTATTGAAATTTTTGTGTTAAAAAGTTCAGGTTGCGGTTCCTTCTGTGGAGCAACCAGAATGAAACACGTTGTAAGATATAAAAACTTGTACTGATGCATGTAAAACCTGAGGCGTGTGTGTGTGTGTGTGTAAGTGTTGGGGTGAGTTTGTACAAACCCCCGTACCCCCTCGAAGGTGCGACTGAATCATGCTGGGATGCATGGCAGGATGTTTTCTGTTTGCCTGCGAAGGCCTGATATGTAATAACACAGACTTAAAGCAACAAGTAGCAGATTTGCATTCAGGGTAAGAAAGAGTTAAAACAGAAGTGCTGCTGCAGAGGCAGGCTTGTGTAACCTGCAGAGCAGGAAGAGCATCTCCTGCCCCGAACCCTTCTGCTGGGGAGGAGGAGGGGGTTGCTGTTGCTGAGGACTGAGCAGAAGGACCTGAATGTCACCCCAATTGCTGCAGCATTTGCAGCACAACAGGACCGGTAACGGCCCCTTTAGGGCAGGCAATGGGTATGAGGTGGAATTTTAGTGAATACAAAACCAACTTATTTGGTGTTAAACTTCAGTAAAAAAAAAAAAAAAATTGTTACAGTTGTGGGAGCTGCTGGCCACCAGGAAAACATCCTGAAACCTTTAAAGTACAAAGTAAAAAAACCAAAACAAATAAGAATGCCAAATTCACTAAAATCTTTGTTGGCATGAGATTTATTAGAACATCTAGACGTTTAAAGAAGGGGAAATGAAATTAAAAGTTAAATACGATCAAGTAATTGAAATATTCAGCTTATCTTTAATTCAACAGAACAGAGGAAAAGAGGACCTCCCTGAAGTAAAAGAAATTTTTAACCAGGTGTATCTGAAAATAAATTCCAGGAAAGGTGAAAAATGCTTTACCTGTTACAGTAAAAATGATAAGGGGGAGGCTTGCCCAGTTCAGATAAAAACAATATCCCTTGGTCAGCAAGGCTGTGGGGATATTGGCAGAAAAAGTGAAGTGAAATAAAATACACTCTGTAGTAGTTCTACTAATGTAAATCTGTGTGTTTTGCCATGACAGTGACTTGTTATGGGATGTGCAGATGAAACTGCATTGACAATGAAGTACAAGGAATAAGGTTGGTCAGGTGCCTCCTACCATAGTCAAGGGCAAGCCTGGGTTGGCCTCGGTGTTTGCCACCAAGAAGAATCTTGAGCTCCGCTGCTGGCTGCAACCCAGTAGGCGTTGAGCGGTGGGAACATATGCCATGCCAGACCTCGGTGTGAGGAATGGCCCCTCTGTTATAAGAGGGTCATCCAGGAAGGAAGAACATAAGGTAGCCCATAGAGGCACTGATTTGGAAATTGGAAACTGCCTGGCCGACTATGAGGCCAGACGAGTAACAGAGGAGGTAGGAAAGGAGGAATTATCCTTAATACCAGACGATAAAATCCAAACTGTAAGTACAGATCAAGAGCCAAACTATTCTAAAGAAAACTTAAAGGTAATTCAGGACATGAATGATAAAATAAAAATAAATAAGTGGACTTATTTAAGGGATGGTCGTATAGTGGTACCATCCAATTTAATATGGATCACAGCCCTATTATTAATAAGACGCATTGGGGAGCTGATACTTTATATAAAAGTCTAAATCAGAAATTGATAGGGCGGAACTTGTATACTGTAATAAAACAGGTGACTCAGCAATGTGAAATGTGTTTACGCAATAATCCCAATACAGCAAATAAAATAAAACTAGGGAACATTAGTAGAGGAAATGTTCCAGGGCAACATTAGCAGATCGATTTCTCGGAACTTCCTAGAAAAGGGGGGTATCGACATTTATTGGTACTAGCAGATACCTTTTCAGGTTGGCCAGAAGCCTTCCCGTGCGGAACTGCTAAAGCCCGGGAAGTGACCAAAATACTACTCCAAGAGATAATACCTAGGTTTGGAGTCCCAGCGGTAATGTCCTCGGATAGAGGACCACATTTTGTGTCCAGAATAGTGCAACAGATCAGCCACCGTCTAGGAATAGATTGGCAATTACATACCCCATACCGACCACAATCGCGTGGCCAGGTGGAAAAGATGAATCATCTAATCAAACAACAGATTGTCAAGTTAGGCCAAGAAACAAATCTAACTTGGCCCCAGTCTTTGCCATTAGCTCTTACACGAATTCGAACTAGACCAGAGCAAAAGAGGGGCTTAGCCCATTTGAAATTTTATATGGACGACCCTATGGGGTACAAAAGGGGACGTCTTCACAGATTGGTGAAGAAACAATGACTTCCTATATGGTGGCACTAAACAAACAATTAATAAGAATTGAGAAGCATGTGATGGGAACACGCAGTAGGGGTCTGGATGGACCTGTTCACGATATACAACCAGGGGACTATGTATACGTTAAGTGTTTTGCAGATAAAACCCTGGAACCACAGTGGACCGGACCTTTTCAAGTCCTACTCACCACCTACACTGCAATCAAGGCTGAGGGACAGAATTCTTGGATTCACCATACCCCGATTAAGAAAGCCCCTGCCGCTTCGTGGAAAGTAACCCCAGATAAAAAAGAACTGAAACTCAAATTTACTCGGACAAATGGGAACAATGTGGGTGGCAATTAAAGCTGCAAAGTGGGAAGCCTATGTAAACAGGCAGAAAGCCCGAAGCAGCCGTTCTCCTGAAGAATTCCCTTGCTGCCGAGAAGATGGTACACCCCGTGGCTCGAAGCAACCGAGTCGACGGGCAAGGCAGAGGAGGAACAAACTGTGGAGAAAAGAACCAGAACAATGGGACACTAAAGCAACAATGGCCGAACTTCCCCAGGACTGGAGTAGTCCAGGACACCATGTCTGAACTCCAGAAAAGGTTAGATCAACGTAAGAAAGATCGTGAGGCGGGCAGGTCATGGTATGAAAACTGGTTTAATATCTCACCTTGGCTAACCACTTTGTTGTCTGCTTTAGCAGGACCACTTATTATGTTGATTCTGGGACTTATATTTGGGCCTTGTATATTACGCTACACTTTATTAGAGAACGGTTTGACATAGCTAAATTGCTTATTTTAACTACGAGGTCTAGGGCAAAATATAAGAGTGTATCTATTAATGAGGATGAAGATTGTTGCGAATGCGTTATGCCACGTGAAAACTATGCCTATTGTAATTGTGAGGTTATTACCTTGTGAGTGTTATGATAAATGTTGGGATTGTGGAAAAAGGTTTGTTCGCAGTGCCGAGAATGAAAGCAGCGTCTAATAAACAATAAAAGGATAAAAAGAAAAAAAGGGGGGATTGTAAGAAACTATGGACTAGGGTATTGTTTATTAAGATTTATGTTAAGCCCAATGTAAAGATTAGGCAACAAAAGATAAGATAACCGCCAGGTGTCCAGGATGCCGCTTGTGAAAGATAAGATAACCGCCAGGTGTCCAGGATGCCGCTTGTGCGTATGAATGAAGGGTCAACACCTCCACTACTTCATGAACACGAAAGTAAAAAAAAAGGTATAAAAAGGGACTGTTTGAACTGCTCAGGACGGCAGTTGGAGGAGCGCAGACTCCCCTGTCGTCCAGCGCTGTTTTTGCTCATATTCTACTTGCTATAATTAATAAAAATTTTAATTGGATTATGATCTATTGTGGTCTCAATTTATAACAATTCTGGTGCTGTGACTCGGATAAGGAACGGTGGGCTTTGGTCCTCCGGGGAGGCGCCCTGCGACATTTCGCGGCCCCGCGACCAACAGCTTACTCCAACCTTACCGACGAACCTAAATTCTAGAATAATGAGCAAAGGAGAAACCGGTAAAATCCCATAAAAATTCTGTGCACGGGAGTCCGGACGAAGACGCAGGACGCATAAGTATATTGCGAAGTTGTTCGCGGGTTTGCCGTTCGGGCGGGATTGGGTTTCCTGGAATATAACAAGTGAGAGGTTCGATATACTGAACCAAGCGAGTGCGGACTCTTAAGTACTGCGTCTCCCATCTCCTGCGAGGGACTGGGCCAGGAACAAGGGGAGCGAGTGAGTGTATGTTTGTGGATATTCCAGAAGATGGGGGCGAAGGGCAGCAAGCCTTTGACTCCCATGGGAAGGGTACCCATTGTACCTAAGAATACCCCTCTGGCATATATCTTAGACAATTGGAGATATTTCCCTGGAACTCTAGGGAAAGATAAGCAGAAGATGATAGAATATTGTACTAAGATATGGGGAGGGAAGAAAATTTCTAAAAATGTCTTTTGGCCAGTCTATGGGTCAGAAGAAGATAGGGTAAGACAGCAATTAAACCTCTGGGTTAATAATAAAAACCCCTTAACCCGGAGGAGAGTCGATATGCGGAAGTGTGGTTAGAAAGACCGGGAGCTAGACTTTACCCACTGAATGAAATAAAAACTAAACAAAAGAAAAAGCAGGAAGAGTTGGACGAAACCCTTCTAACCCCCCCTCCTTACATTCCTCCTCCTGCTCCCGCAGAGGTCCCCAGAGCGCCCACTCCCCCACCAGAGTCGGAACAAGGGTCTCCCCCTCTTCCTAGACGCATAACTAGAAGTCAGAAAGGGGCAGCTCAGATGTACCCCCTAAGGGAAATACCCGTGGGGGGACCTCAACCTGTGATCGGATATATTTCCGTACCCCTAAACTCGGCTGACCTACGAGATTTTAAAAGAATTGAGATGGGAAACTTAATTGAGGACCCACTCGGAGTGGCAGAAAGATTAAATCAATTTTTTTGGACCAAACCTTTATACTTGGAATGAGATGTAATCTATCCTTGGTCAATTATTTACTACCGAGGAAAGAGATATGATTAGACGAGCAGGAATGAGACTGTGGGATGCTCAGCATGCCCAGGGACCCCAAGCAGATATTAAATGGCCACTCCAAAGACCTAATTGGGATAATCAGGATCCAGTGCATAGAACTCATATGCAGGACCTGAGAACTATAGGAATTCAGGGGATTAGGGAAGCAGTACCCCGTGGCCAGAATATCAATAAAGCATTTAATGAAATGCAAAAGAAAGATGAAAGCCCTACTGAGTGGCTGGAACGACTGAGGAAAGCCCTTCAGCTGTACTCTGGGGTAAATCCAGACGACCCTTTAGGGTAAGCGCTCCTAAAAACTCAGTTTGTGGCAAATAGGAGAGTCAGGGGCTCTATATCTTAGGGGACCGGAGTCATCATGAGCCCTTGATAAAATTAAAAATAGGTCCCCACAAACAAGAGTTCACCTTTTTAGTAGACACTGGGGCTGAGAAATCAACTATTAAGCAAATACCTGAGGGATGTAAAGTTTCCCCTGAAAAAGTACAAGTAATTGGGGCAAAAGGAGAACCCTTTAAAGTAAGCAAAATCAAAAATGTGGTATTCGAAACTGAAAATAAATTTGGAATGGGTGAACTCTTGCTCGTCCCTGAAGCAGAATTTAATCTGTTAGGACGAGATTTAATTGTTGAATTGCAATTAGAAATTAAAATAAAAAATCAAGAGCTAACAGTGATATGGAGAAATAGTGTGAAATGGCGACAATGGACATCGATTGTGATTGCATATGTCTGCTCAAGGAATGTGGGTATGGTGACTGGTCATGGGTGCGATGTCTGGTCACATAGGCACACAGCTCTGAGGAGACAACTACAGTTTTGAGGAGACGACGGCCCTTCTTCCTCTAACAAAGGGGCTATTTAAAAAAGAATGAGAAAAGGATGAGAGACATTCCAATGCTATCTAGAGGGAGGGAGTGCTAAGTCTCCTTGCTGGAGAAGATCGGATGGTCACAAGGACATGAATCACCTACAAACCTGCAAGACCACCACATTCCAGGCAAAGGACTGATAAGCTAATTAACATACGAAGCGGGGTTTAGGTAATGAATATGTATAGGCGTTAATTGAATATTCATTTGTTTTATTGTATAAATGTGAGATGGTTCGTCACTTCGGGCATGCACGCTTGTGGAGGAGCAATCCCCCGTGCATCTGCGCGCAATAAACATACCTACTTTATAACTTTCGAGTTATAGAGTCTAATTCCGCACGTCAGTTTGGCGAGCCAGCCAGGAGGATTTCTGCTCGGCTGAGGGACCAGCTGCGGAGCGGACGCTCCTAGGCGCGCCCCGGGAGATTTCCTCGGAGGAGCCTCCTCTTCTCAGCTGTTCACCCGGGAGCAGAGGAAAAACCCCTGGATCCACGGATAAAACGGTATGTTTAGAAATGGGGCGGCTGGTGAGACGCACGGAGACGTCCGGCGCGCAGCATAGTCCCCAGGAGGAAAGGTACCTTGGGAGGGGGTTTGCTGACCAAGGGGTGGCCGCTAGCGATCTTGAGGGCAGATCGAGCAAACCCGAGGTTACTGCCATTCCTAAAAGCCCGGAGGCCTCGTGACGGAAAGCGGGGGGCGGGACGGAATAAGGCGGAATCTCACAGGAACAAGAGGGACCTCACAGCAAAAGTAAAAGGGAAACTTTTGCGTAGGAAAAAGAGGAAGCTAAAAACTTCCTTTAGGTTGTTTTAAGAATTGGGGAGTTCCTGGAATGTAACAACTGAAATAGCGCTCTGTGTCTTGTTTGTTCTATGTGTTGTCTTGTTATATGTTCAAAACTCGGAGTTATGAAATGTATGTTGAAAAATATTAACATACTGGTAATTCGTGGCAAATAGCGGAAAACTTAACACTCTGCTTAAGACCAGGAAAAATTGGTTTTTGTTTGTTGTTTGGGTTTTTTTTTTGGCAATTGTTCATTGAAATGCATACTTTGTGAACTGTTAGTGTTCCTAAGAGTTTGTACATAAGTGCACGGTACCGTATAACATACTGCTTGTGTGACTGCGGGCTGCCCGGAGAGTGTGAATGGTGTGATTGAGATGCGCATTTTGATTTTCCGTGTATAGCTTAATTATTTTGACTGAGTGTGAGTGCAAGAGTGCTTGAGACAGGCGTTTGAGTGCAAAACGAGTAAGAAGCTCTATCCGCGTTTCTGACCTTGGGTGGCTAAGGCGGCCGGAAAAAAAAAAAGAAAAACCAAAGTAATTAAAATTGCAAAATGGGAAATGGAAGAAGTAAGCCCTGTGAAAAATCGCCCTTGGGCTGTATATTAAAACATTGGAGTGATATTTTAGGACATGGTGGTACCGAAAATAGAAGGAAATTGGTTAAATATTGTAATCAGTGGTGGCCTTTGTATAAATTGGAGAGTGATGCGAAATGGCCTCAGGAGGGAGGAACGTTAGATTATAACACTCTCCTGCAATTAATGTTGTTTCTGAGGACAGAGGGAAAATGGGATGAAGTATCATATGCAGACATGTTCTTTGTCCTCCAGGACAAACCTGAGTGGCAAAAGGACTGTGGATTAGTACCCCCTCGGGATCCTATGGTACTAGCACTAGAAAGAGTGCGGGATTAACATCACCTGATCTTTGATTGTGGCTCTAGAAAAGGATAGGAAAAAACTGAGACCTAAACTAGAAAGATATTCTTATTGAAATTTTTGTGTTAAAAAGTTCAGGTTGCGGTTCCTTCTGTGGAGCAACCAGAATGAAACACGTTGTAAGATATAAAAACTTGTACTGATGCATGTAAAACCTGAGGCGTGTGTGTGTGTGTGTGTAAGTGTTGGGGTGAGTTTGTACAAACCCCCGTACCCCCTCGAAGGTGCGACTGAATCATGCTGGGATGCATGGCAGGATGTTTTCTGTTTGCCTGCGAAGGCCTGATATGTAATAACACAGACTTAAAGCAACAAGTAGCAGATTTGCATTCAGGGTAAGAAAGAGTTAAAACAGAAGTGCTGCTGCAGAGGCAGGCTTGTGTAACCTGCAGAGCAGGAAGAGCATCTCCTGCCCCGAACCCTTCTGCTGGGGAGGAGGAGGGGGTTGCTGTTGCTGAGGACTGAGCAGAAGGACCTGAATGTCACCCCAATTGCTGCAGCATTTGCAGCACAACAGGACCGGTAACGGCCCCTTTAGGGCAGGCAATGGGTATGAGGTGGAATTTTAGTGAATACAAAACCAACTTATTTGGTGTTAAACTTCAGTAAAAAAAAAAAAAAAAATTGTTACAGTTGTGGGAGCTGCTGGCCACCAGGAAAACATCCTGAAACCTTTAAAGTACAAAGTAAAAAAACCAAAACAAATAAGAATGCCAAATTCACTAAAATCTTTGTTGGCATGAGATTTATTAGAACATCTAGACGTTTAAAGAAGGGGAAATGAAATTAAAAGTTAAATACGATCAAGTAATTGAAATATTCAGCTTATCTTTAATTCAACAGAACAGAGGAAAAGAGGACCTCCCTGAAGTAAAAGAAATTTTTAACCAGGTGTATCTGAAAATAAATTCCAGGAAAGGTGAAAAATGCTTTACCTGTTACAGTAAAAATGATAAGGGGGAGGCTTGCCCAGTTCAGATAAAAACAATATCCCTTGGTCAGCAAGGCTGTGGGGATATTGGCAGAAAAAGTGAAGTGAAATAAAATACACTCTGTAGTAGTTCTACTAATGTAAATCTGTGTGTTTTGCCATGACAGTGACTTGTTATGGGATGTGCAGATGAAACTGCATTGACAATGAAGTACAAGGAATAAGGTTGGTCAGGTGCCTCCTACCATAGTCAAGGGCAAGCCTGGGTTGGCCTCGGTGTTTGCCACCAAGAAGAATCTTGAGCTCCGCTGCTGGCTGCAACCCAGTAGGCGTTGAGCGGTGGGAACATATGCCATGCCAGACCTCGGTGTGAGGAATGGCCCCTCTGTTATAAGAGGGTCATCCAGGAAGGAAGAACATAAGGTAGCCCATAGAGGCACTGATTTGGAAATTGGAAACTGCCTGGCCGACTATGAGGCCAGACGAGTAACAGAGGAGGTAGGAAAGGAGGAATTATCCTTAATACCAGACGATAAAATCCAAACTGTAAGTACAGATCAAGAGCCAAACTATTCTAAAGAAAACTTAAAGGTAATTCAGGACATGAATGATAAAATAAAAATAAATAAGTGGACTTATTTAAGGGATGGTCGTATAGTGGTACCATCCAATTTAATATGGATCACAGCCCTATTATTAATAAGACGCATTGGGGAGCTGATACTTTATATAAAAGTCTAAATCAGAAATTGATAGGGCGGAACTTGTATACTGTAATAAAACAGGTGACTCAGCAATGTGAAATGTGTTTACGCAATAATCCCAATACAGCAAATAAAATAAAACTAGGGAACATTAGTAGAGGAAATGTTCCAGGGCAACATTAGCAGATCGATTTCTCGGAACTTCCTAGAAAAGGGGGGTATCGACATTTATTGGTACTAGCAGATACCTTTTCAGGTTGGCCAGAAGCCTTCCCGTGCGGAACTGCTAAAGCCCGGGAAGTGACCAAAATACTACTCCAAGAGATAATACCTAGGTTTGGAGTCCCAGCGGTAATGTCCTCGGATAGAGGACCACATTTTGTGTCCAGAATAGTGCAACAGATCAGCCACCGTCTAGGAATAGATTGGCAATTACATACCCCATACCGACCACAATCGCGTGGCCAGGTGGAAAAGATGAATCATCTAATCAAACAACAGATTGTCAAGTTAGGCCAAGAAACAAATCTAACTTGGCCCCAGTCTTTGCCATTAGCTCTTACACGAATTCGAACTAGACCAGAGCAAAAGAGGGGCTTAGCCCATTTGAAATTTTATATGGACGACCCTATGGGGTACAAAAGGGGACGTCTTCACAGATTGGTGAAGAAACAATGACTTCCTATATGGTGGCACTAAACAAACAATTAATAAGAATTGAGAAGCATGTGATGGGAACACGCAGTAGGGGTCTGGATGGACCTGTTCACGATATACAACCAGGGGACTATGTATACGTTAAGTGTTTTGCAGATAAAACCCTGGAACCACAGTGGACCGGACCTTTTCAAGTCCTACTCACCACCTACACTGCAATCAAGGCTGAGGGACAGAATTCTTGGATTCACCATACCCCGATTAAGAAAGCCCCTGCCGCTTCGTGGAAAGTAACCCCAGATAAAAAAGAACTGAAACTCAAATTTACTCGGACAAATGGGAACAATGTGGGTGGCAATTAAAGCTGCAAAGTGGGAAGCCTATGTAAACAGGCAGAAAGCCCGAAGCAGCCGTTCTCCTGAAGAATTCCCTTGCTGCCGAGAAGATGGTACACCCCGTGGCTCGAAGCAACCGAGTCGACGGGCAAGGCAGAGGAGGAACAAACTGTGGAGAAAAGAACCAGAACAATGGGACACTAAAGCAACAATGGCCGAACTTCCCCAGGACTGGAGTAGTCCAGGACACCATGTCTGAACTCCAGAAAAGGTTAGATCAACGTAAGAAAGATCGTGAGGCGGGCAGGTCATGGTATGAAAACTGGTTTAATATCTCACCTTGGCTAACCACTTTGTTGTCTGCTTTAGCAGGACCACTTATTATGTTGATTCTGGGACTTATATTTGGGCCTTGTATATTACGCTACACTTTATTAGAGAACGGTTTGACATAGCTAAATTGCTTATTTTAACTACGAGGTCTAGGGCAAAATATAAGAGTGTATCTATTAATGAGGATGAAGATTGTTGCGAATGCGTTATGCCACGTGAAAACTATGCCTATTGTAATTGTGAGGTTATTACCTTGTGAGTGTTATGATAAATGTTGGGATTGTGGAAAAAGGTTTGTTCGCAGTGCCGAGAATGAAAGCAGCGTCTAATAAACAATAAAAGGATAAAAAGAAAAAAAGGGGGGATTGTAAGAAACTATGGACTAGGGTATTGTTTATTAAGATTTATGTTAAGCCCAATGTAAAGATTAGGCAACAAAAGATAAGATAACCGCCAGGTGTCCAGGATGCCGCTTGTGAAAGATAAGATAACCGCCAGGTGTCCAGGATGCCGCTTGTGCGTATGAATGAAGGGTCAACACCTCCACTACTTCATGAACACGAAAGTAAAAAAAAAGGTATAAAAAGGGACTGTTTGAACTGCTCAGGACGGCAGTTGGAGGAGCGCAGACTCCCCTGTCGTCCAGCGCTGTTTTTGCTCATATTCTACTTGCTATAATTAATAAAAATTTTAATTGGATTATGATCTATTGTGGTCTCAATTTATAACAATTCTGGTGCTGTGACTCGGATAAGGAACGGTGGGCTTTGGTCCTCCGGGGAGGCGCCCTGCGACATTTCGCGGCCCCGCGACCAACAGCTTACTCCAACCTTACCGACGAACCTAAATTCTAGAATAATGAGCAAAGGAGAAACCGGTAAAATCCCATAAAAATTCTGTGCACGGGAGTCCGGACGAAGACGCAGGACGCATAAGTATATTGCGAAGTTGTTCGCGGGTTTGCCGTTCGGGCGGGATTGGGTTTCCTGGAATATAACAAGTGAGAGGTTCGATATACTGAACCAAGCGAGTGCGGACTCTTAAGTACTGCGTCTCCCATCTCCTGCGAGGGACTGGGCCAGGAACAAGGGGAGCGAGTGAGTGTATGTTTGTGGATATTCCAGAAGATGGGGGCGAAGGGCAGCAAGCCTTTGACTCCCATGGGAAGGGTACCCATTGTACCTAAGAATACCCCTCTGGCATATATCTTAGACAATTGGAGATATTTCCCTGGAACTCTAGGGAAAGATAAGCAGAAGATGATAGAATATTGTACTAAGATATGGGGAGGGAAGAAAATTTCTAAAAATGTCTTTTGGCCAGTCTATGGGTCAGAAGAAGATAGGGTAAGACAGCAATTAAACCTCTGGGTTAATAATAAAAAACCCCTTAACCCGGAGGAGAGTCGATATGCGGAAGTGTGGTTAGAAAGACCGGGAGCTAGACTTTACCCACTGAATGAAATAAAAACTAAACAAAAGAAAAAGCAGGAAGAGTTGGACGAAACCCTTCTAACCCCCCCTCCTTACATTCCTCCTCCTGCTCCCGCAGAGGTCCCCAGAGCGCCCACTCCCCCACCAGAGTCGGAACAAGGGTCTCCCCCTCTTCCTAGACGCATAACTAGAAGTCAGAAAGGGGCAGCTCAGATGTACCCCCTAAGGGAAATACCCGTGGGGGGACCTCAACCTGTGATCGGATATATTTCCGTACCCCTAAACTCGGCTGACCTACGAGATTTTAAAAGAATTGAGATGGGAAACTTAATTGAGGACCCACTCGGAGTGGCAGAAAGATTAAATCAATTTTTTTGGACCAAACCTTTATACTTGGAATGAGATGTAATCTATCCTTGGTCAATTATTTACTACCGAGGAAAGAGATATGATTAGACGAGCAGGAATGAGACTGTGGGATGCTCAGCATGCCCAGGGACCCCAAGCAGATATTAAATGGCCACTCCAAAGACCTAATTGGGATAATCAGGATCCAGTGCATAGAACTCATATGCAGGACCTGAGAACTATAGGAATTCAGGGGATTAGGGAAGCAGTACCCCGTGGCCAGAATATCAATAAAGCATTTAATGAAATGCAAAAGAAAGATGAAAGCCCTACTGAGTGGCTGGAACGACTGAGGAAAGCCCTTCAGCTGTACTCTGGGGTAAATCCAGACGACCCTTTAGGGTAAGCGCTCCTAAAAACTCAGTTTGTGGCAAATAGGAGAGTCAGGGGCTCTATATCTTAGGGGACCGGAGTCATCATGAGCCCTTGATAAAATTAAAAATAGGTCCCCACAAACAAGAGTTCACCTTTTTAGTAGACACTGGGGCTGAGAAATCAACTATTAAGCAAATACCTGAGGGATGTAAAGTTTCCCCTGAAAAAGTACAAGTAATTGGGGCAAAAGGAGAACCCTTTAAAGTAAGCAAAATCAAAAATGTGGTATTCGAAACTGAAAATAAATTTGGAATGGGTGAACTCTTGCTCGTCCCTGAAGCAGAATTTAATCTGTTAGGACGAGATTTAATTGTTGAATTGCAATTAGAAATTAAAATAAAAAATCAAGAGCTAACAGTGATATGGAGAAATAGTGTGAAATGGCGACAATGGACATCGATTGTGATTGCATATGTCTGCTCAAGGAATGTGGGTATGGTGACTGGTCATGGGTGCGATGTCTGGTCACATAGGCACACAGCTCTGAGGAGACAACTACAGTTTTGAGGAGACGACGGCCCTTCTTCCTCTAACAAAGGGGCTATTTAAAAAAGAATGAGAAAAGGATGAGAGACATTCCAATGCTATCTAGAGGGAGGGAGTGCTAAGTCTCCTTGCTGGAGAAGATCGGATGGTCACAAGGACATGAATCACCTACAAACCTGCAAGACCACCACATTCCAGGCAAAGGACTGATAAGCTAATTAACATACGAAGCGGGGTTTAGGTAATGAATATGTATAGGCGTTAATTGAATATTCATTTGTTTTATTGTATAAATGTGAGATGGTTCGTCACTTCGGGCATGCACGCTTGTGGAGGAGCAATCCCCCGTGCATCTGCGCGCAATAAACATACCTACTTTATAACTTTCGAGTTATAGAGTCTAATTCCGCACGTCAGTTTGGCGAGCCAGCCAGGAGGATTTCTGCTCGGCTGAGGGACCAGCTGCGGAGCGGACGCTCCTAGGCGCGCCCCGGGAGATTTCCTCGGAGGAGCCTCCTCTTCTCAGCTGTTCACCCGGGAGCAGAGGAAAAACCCCTGGATCCACGGATAAAACGGTATGTTTAGAAATGGGGCGGCTGGTGAGACGCACGGAGACGTCCGGCGCGCAGCATAGTCCCCAGGAGGAAAGGTACCTTGGGAGGGGGTTTGCTGACCAAGGGGTGGCCGCTAGCGATCTTGAGGGCAGATCGAGCAAACCCGAGGTTACTGCCATTCCTAAAAGCCCGGAGGCCTCGTGACGGAAAGCGGGGGGCGGGACGGAATAAGGCGGAATCTCACAGGAACAAGAGGGACCTCACAGCAAAAGTAAAAGGGAAACTTTTGCGTAGGAAAAAGAGGAAGCTAAAAACTTCCTTTAGGTTGTTTTAAGAATTGGGGAGTTCCTGGAATGTAACAACTGAAATAGCGCTCTGTGTCTTGTTTGTTCTATGTGTTGTCTTGTTATATGTTCAAAACTCGGAGTTATGAAATGTATGTTGAAAAATATTAACATACTGGTAATTCGTGGCAAATAGCGGAAAACTTAACACTCTGCTTAAGACCAGGAAAAATTGGTTTTTGTTTGTTGTTTGGTTTTTTTTTTTGGCAATTGTTCATTGAAATGCATACTTTGTGAACTGTTAGTGTTCCTAAGAGTTTGTACATAAGTGCACGGTACCGTATAACATACTGCTTGTGTGACTGCGGGCTGCCCGGAGAGTGTGAATGGTGTGATTGAGATGCGCATTTTGATTTTCCGTGTATAGCTTAATTATTTTGACTGAGTGTGAGTGCAAGAGTGCTTGAGACAGGCGTTTGAGTGCAAAACGAGTAAGAAGCTCTATCCGCGTTTCTGACCTTGGGTGGCTAAGGCGGCCGGAAAAAAAAAAAGAAAAACCAAAGTAATTAAAATTGCAAAATGGGAAATGGAAGAAGTAAGCCCTGTGAAAAATCGCCCTTGGGCTGTATATTAAAACATTGGAGTGATATTTTAGGACATGGTGGTACCGAAAATAGAAGGAAATTGGTTAAATATTGTAATCAGTGGTGGCCTTTGTATAAATTGGAGAGTGATGCGAAATGGCCTCAGGAGGGAGGAACGTTAGATTATAACACTCTGCTGCAATTAATGTTGTTTCTGAGGACAGAGGGAAAATGGGATGAAGTATCATATGCAGACATGTTCTTTGTCCTCCAGGACAAACCTGAGTGGCAAAAGGACTGTGGATTAGTACCCCCTCGGGATCCTATGGTACTAGCACTAGAAAGAGTGCGGGATTAACATCACCTGATCTTTGATTGTGGCTCTAGAAAAGGATAGGAAAAAACTGAGACCTAAACTAGAAAGATATTCTTATTGAAATTTTTGTGTTAAAAAGTTCAGGTTGCGGTTCCTTCTGTGGAGCAACCAGAATGAAACACGTTGTAAGATATAAAAACTTGTACTGATGCATGTAAAACCTGAGGCGTGTGTGTGTGTGTGTGTAAGTGTTGGGGTGAGTTTGTACAAACCCCCGTACCCCCTCGAAGGTGCGACTGAATCATGCTGGGATGCATGGCAGGATGTTTTCTGTTTGCCTGCGAAGGCCTGATATGTAATAACACAGACTTAAAGCAACAAGTAGCAGATTTGCATTCAGGGTAAGAAAGAGTTAAAACAGAAGTGCTGCTGCAGAGGCAGGCTTGTGTAACCTGCAGAGCAGGAAGAGCATCTCCTGCCCCGAACCCTTCTGCTGGGGAGGAGGAGGGGGTTGCTGTTGCTGAGGACTGAGCAGAAGGACCTGAATGTCACCCCAATTGCTGCAGCATTTGCAGCACAACAGGACCGGTAACGGCCCCTTTAGGGCAGGCAATGGGTATGAGGTGGAATTTTAGTGAATACAAAACCAACTTATTTGGTGTTAAACTTCAGTAAAAAAAAAAAAAAAAATTGTTACAGTTGTGGGAGCTGCTGGCCACCAGGAAAACATCCTGAAACCTTTAAAGTACAAAGTAAAAAAACCAAAACAAATAAGAATGCCAAATTCACTAAAATCTTTGTTGGCATGAGATTTATTAGAACATCTAGACGTTTAAAGAAGGGGAAATGAAATTAAAAGTTAAATACGATCAAGTAATTGAAATATTCAGCTTATCTTTAATTCAACAGAACAGAGGAAAAGAGGACCTCCCTGAAGTAAAAGAAATTTTTAACCAGGTGTATCTGAAAATAAATTCCAGGAAAGGTGAAAAATGCTTTACCTGTTACAGTAAAAATGATAAGGGGGAGGCTTGCCCAGTTCAGATAAAAACAATATCCCTTGGTCAGCAAGGCTGTGGGGATATTGGCAGAAAAAGTGAAGTGAAATAAAATACACTCTGTAGTAGTTCTACTAATGTAAATCTGTGTGTTTTGCCATGACAGTGACTTGTTATGGGATGTGCAGATGAAACTGCATTGACAATGAAGTACAAGGAATAAGGTTGGTCAGGTGCCTCCTACCATAGTCAAGGGCAAGCCTGGGTTGGCCTCGGTGTTTGCCACCAAGAAGAATCTTGAGCTCCGCTGCTGGCTGCAACCCAGTAGGCGTTGAGCGGTGGGAACATATGCCATGCCAGACCTCGGTGTGAGGAATGGCCCCTCTGTTATAAGAGGGTCATCCAGGAAGGAAGAACATAAGGTAGCCCATAGAGGCACTGATTTGGAAATTGGAAACTGCCTGGCCGACTATGAGGCCAGACGAGTAACAGAGGAGGTAGGAAAGGAGGAATTATCCTTAATACCAGACGATAAAATCCAAACTGTAAGTACAGATCAAGAGCCAAACTATTCTAAAGAAAACTTAAAGGTAATTCAGGACATGAATGATAAAATAAAAATAAATAAGTGGACTTATTTAAGGGATGGTCGTATAGTGGTACCATCCAATTTAATATGGATCACAGCCCTATTATTAATAAGACGCATTGGGGAGCTGATACTTTATATAAAAGTCTAAATCAGAAATTGATAGGGCGGAACTTGTATACTGTAATAAAACAGGTGACTCAGCAATGTGAAATGTGTTTACGCAATAATCCCAATACAGCAAATAAAATAAAACTAGGGAACATTAGTAGAGGAAATGTTCCAGGGCAACATTAGCAGATCGATTTCTCGGAACTTCCTAGAAAAGGGGGGTATCGACATTTATTGGTACTAGCAGATACCTTTTCAGGTTGGCCAGAAGCCTTCCCGTGCGGAACTGCTAAAGCCCGGGAAGTGACCAAAATACTACTCCAAGAGATAATACCTAGGTTTGGAGTCCCAGCGGTAATGTCCTCGGATAGAGGACCACATTTTGTGTCCAGAATAGTGCAACAGATCAGCCACCGTCTAGGAATAGATTGGCAATTACATACCCCATACCGACCACAATCGCGTGGCCAGGTGGAAAAGATGAATCATCTAATCAAACAACAGATTGTCAAGTTAGGCCAAGAAACAAATCTAACTTGGCCCCAGTCTTTGCCATTAGCTCTTACACGAATTCGAACTAGACCAGAGCAAAAGAGGGGCTTAGCCCATTTGAAATTTTATATGGACGACCCTATGGGGTACAAAAGGGGACGTCTTCACAGATTGGTGAAGAAACAATGACTTCCTATATGGTGGCACTAAACAAACAATTAATAAGAATTGAGAAGCATGTGATGGGAACACGCAGTAGGGGTCTGGATGGACCTGTTCACGATATACAACCAGGGGACTATGTATACGTTAAGTGTTTTGCAGATAAAACCCTGGAACCACAGTGGACCGGACCTTTTCAAGTCCTACTCACCACCTACACTGCAATCAAGGCTGAGGGACAGAATTCTTGGATTCACCATACCCCGATTAAGAAAGCCCCTGCCGCTTCGTGGAAAGTAACCCCAGATAAAAAAGAACTGAAACTCAAATTTACTCGGACAAATGGGAACAATGTGGGTGGCAATTAAAGCTGCAAAGTGGGAAGCCTATGTAAACAGGCAGAAAGCCCGAAGCAGCCGTTCTCCTGAAGAATTCCCTTGCTGCCGAGAAGATGGTACACCCCGTGGCTCGAAGCAACCGAGTCGACGGGCAAGGCAGAGGAGGAACAAACTGTGGAGAAAAGAACCAGAACAATGGGACACTAAAGCAACAATGGCCGAACTTCCCCAGGACTGGAGTAGTCCAGGACACCATGTCTGAACTCCAGAAAAGGTTAGATCAACGTAAGAAAGATCGTGAGGCGGGCAGGTCATGGTATGAAAACTGGTTTAATATCTCACCTTGGCTAACCACTTTGTTGTCTGCTTTAGCAGGACCACTTATTATGTTGATTCTGGGACTTATATTTGGGCCTTGTATATTACGCTACACTTTATTAGAGAACGGTTTGACATAGCTAAATTGCTTATTTTAACTACGAGGTCTAGGGCAAAATATAAGAGTGTATCTATTAATGAGGATGAAGATTGTTGCGAATGCGTTATGCCACGTGAAAACTATGCCTATTGTAATTGTGAGGTTATTACCTTGTGAGTGTTATGATAAATGTTGGGATTGTGGAAAAAGGTTTGTTCGCAGTGCCGAGAATGAAAGCAGCGTCTAATAAACAATAAAAGGATAAAAAGAAAAAAAGGGGGGATTGTAAGAAACTATGGACTAGGGTATTGTTTATTAAGATTTATGTTAAGCCCAATGTAAAGATTAGGCAACAAAAGATAAGATAACCGCCAGGTGTCCAGGATGCCGCTTGTGAAAGATAAGATAACCGCCAGGTGTCCAGGATGCCGCTTGTGCGTATGAATGAAGGGTCAACACCTCCACTACTTCATGAACACGAAAGTAAAAAAAAAGGTATAAAAAGGGACTGTTTGAACTGCTCAGGACGGCAGTTGGAGGAGCGCAGACTCCCCTGTCGTCCAGCGCTGTTTTTGCTCATATTCTACTTGCTATAATTAATAAAAATTTTAATTGGATTATGATCTATTGTGGTCTCAATTTATAACAATTCTGGTGCTGTGACTCGGATAAGGAACGGTGGGCTTTGGTCCTCCGGGGAGGCGCCCTGCGACATTTCGCGGCCCCGCGACCAACAGCTTACTCCAACCTTACCGACGAACCTAAATTCTAGAATAATGAGCAAAGGAGAAACCGGTAAAATCCCATAAAAATTCTGTGCACGGGAGTCCGGACGAAGACGCAGGACGCATAAGTATATTGCGAAGTTGTTCGCGGGTTTGCCGTTCGGGCGGGATTGGGTTTCCTGGAATATAACAAGTGAGAGGTTCGATATACTGAACCAAGCGAGTGCGGACTCTTAAGTACTGCGTCTCCCATCTCCTGCGAGGGACTGGGCCAGGAACAAGGGGAGCGAGTGAGTGTATGTTTGTGGATATTCCAGAAGATGGGGGCGAAGGGCAGCAAGCCTTTGACTCCCATGGGAAGGGTACCCATTGTACCTAAGAATACCCCTCTGGCATATATCTTAGACAATTGGAGATATTTCCCTGGAACTCTAGGGAAAGATAAGCAGAAGATGATAGAATATTGTACTAAGATATGGGGAGGGAAGAAAATTTCTAAAAATGTCTTTTGGCCAGTCTATGGGTCAGAAGAAGATAGGGTAAGACAGCAATTAAACCTCTGGGTTAATAATAAAAAACCCCTTAACCCGGAGGAGAGTCGATATGCGGAAGTGTGGTTAGAAAGACCGGGAGCTAGACTTTACCCACTGAATGAAATAAAAACTAAACAAAAGAAAAAGCAGGAAGAGTTGGACGAAACCCTTCTAACCCCCCCTCCTTACATTCCTCCTCCTGCTCCCGCAGAGGTCCCCAGAGCGCCCACTCCCCCACCAGAGTCGGAACAAGGGTCTCCCCCTCTTCCTAGACGCATAACTAGAAGTCAGAAAGGGGCAGCTCAGATGTACCCCCTAAGGGAAATACCCGTGGGGGGACCTCAACCTGTGATCGGATATATTTCCGTACCCCTAAACTCGGCTGACCTACGAGATTTTAAAAGAATTGAGATGGGAAACTTAATTGAGGACCCACTCGGAGTGGCAGAAAGATTAAATCAATTTTTTTGGACCAAACCTTTATACTTGGAATGAGATGTAATCTATCCTTGGTCAATTATTTACTACCGAGGAAAGAGATATGATTAGACGAGCAGGAATGAGACTGTGGGATGCTCAGCATGCCCAGGGACCCCAAGCAGATATTAAATGGCCACTCCAAAGACCTAATTGGGATAATCAGGATCCAGTGCATAGAACTCATATGCAGGACCTGAGAACTATAGGAATTCAGGGGATTAGGGAAGCAGTACCCCGTGGCCAGAATATCAATAAAGCATTTAATGAAATGCAAAAGAAAGATGAAAGCCCTACTGAGTGGCTGGAACGACTGAGGAAAGCCCTTCAGCTGTACTCTGGGGTAAATCCAGACGACCCTTTAGGGTAAGCGCTCCTAAAAACTCAGTTTGTGGCAAATAGGAGAGTCAGGGGCTCTATATCTTAGGGGACCGGAGTCATCATGAGCCCTTGATAAAATTAAAAATAGGTCCCCACAAACAAGAGTTCACCTTTTTAGTAGACACTGGGGCTGAGAAATCAACTATTAAGCAAATACCTGAGGGATGTAAAGTTTCCCCTGAAAAAGTACAAGTAATTGGGGCAAAAGGAGAACCCTTTAAAGTAAGCAAAATCAAAAATGTGGTATTCGAAACTGAAAATAAATTTGGAATGGGTGAACTCTTGCTCGTCCCTGAAGCAGAATTTAATCTGTTAGGACGAGATTTAATTGTTGAATTGCAATTAGAAATTAAAATAAAAAATCAAGAGCTAACAGTGATATGGAGAAATAGTGTGAAATGGCGACAATGGACATCGATTGTGATTGCATATGTCTGCTCAAGGAATGTGGGTATGGTGACTGGTCATGGGTGCGATGTCTGGTCACATAGGCACACAGCTCTGAGGAGACAACTACAGTTTTGAGGAGACGACGGCCCTTCTTCCTCTAACAAAGGGGCTATTTAAAAAAGAATGAGAAAAGGATGAGAGACATTCCAATGCTATCTAGAGGGAGGGAGTGCTAAGTCTCCTTGCTGGAGAAGATCGGATGGTCACAAGGACATGAATCACCTACAAACCTGCAAGACCACCACATTCCAGGCAAAGGACTGATAAGCTAATTAACATACGAAGCGGGGTTTAGGTAATGAATATGTATAGGCGTTAATTGAATATTCATTTGTTTTCTTGTATAAATGTGAGATGGTTCGTCACTTCGGGCATGCACGCTTGTGGAGGAGCAATCCCCCGTGCATCTGCGCGCAATAAACATACCTACTTTATAACTTTCGAGTTATAGAGTCTAATTCCGCACGTCAGTTTGGCGAGCCAGCCAGGAGGATTTCTGCTCGGCTGAGGGACCAGCTGCGGAGCGGACGCTCCTAGGCGCGCCCCGGGAGATTTCCTCGGAGGAGCCTCCTCTTCTCAGCTGTTCACCCGGGAGCAGAGGAAAAACCCCTGGATCCACGGATAAAACGGTATGTTTAGAAATGGGGCGGCTGGTGAGACGCACGGAGACGTCCGGCGCGCAGCATAGTCCCCAGGAGGAAAGGTACCTTGGGAGGGGGTTTGCTGACCAAGGGGTGGCCGCTAGCGATCTTGAGGGCAGATCGAGCAAACCCGAGGTTACTGCCATTCCTAAAAGCCCGGAGGCCTCGTGACGGAAAGCGGGGGGCGGGACGGAATAAGGCGGAATCTCACAGGAACAAGAGGGACCTCACAGCAAAAGTAAAAGGGAAACTTTTGCGTAGGAAAAAGAGGAAGCTAAAAACTTCCTTTAGGTTGTTTTAAGAATTGGGGAGTTCCTGGAATGTAACAACTGAAATAGCGCTCTGTGTCTTGTTTGTTCTATGTGTTGTCTTGTTATATGTTCAAAACTCGGAGTTATGAAATGTATGTTGAAAAATATTAACATACTGGTAATTCGTGGCAAATAGCGGAAAACTTAACACTCTGCTTAAGACCAGGAAAAATTGGTTTTTGTTTGTTGTTTGGGTTTTTTTTTTGGCAATTGTTCATTGAAATGCATACTTTGTGAACTGTTAGTGTTCCTAAGAGTTTGTACATAAGTGCACGGTACCGTATAACATACTGCTTGTGTGACTGCGGGCTGCCCGGAGAGTGTGAATGGTGTGATTGAGATGCGCATTTTGATTTTCCGTGTATAGCTTAATTATTTTGACTGAGTGTGAGTGCAAGAGTGCTTGAGACAGGCGTTTGAGTGCAAAACGAGTAAGAAGCTCTATCCGCGTTTCTGACCTTGGGTGGCTAAGGCGGCCGGAAAAAAAAAAAGAAAAACCAAAGTAATTAAAATTGCAAAATGGGAAATGGAAGAAGTAAGCCCTGTGAAAAATCGCCCTTGGGCTGTATATTAAAACATTGGAGTGATATTTTAGGACATGGTGGTACCGAAAATAGAAGGAAATTGGTTAAATATTGTAATCAGTGGTGGCCTTTGTATAAATTGGAGAGTGATGCGAAATGGCCTCAGGAGGGAGGAACGTTAGATTATAACACTCTGCTGCAATTAATGTTGTTTCTGAGGACAGAGGGAAAATGGGATGAAGTATCATATGCAGACATGTTCTTTGTCCTCCAGGACAAACCTGAGTGGCAAAAGGACTGTGGATTAGTACCCCCTCGGGATCCTATGGTACTAGCACTAGAAAGAGTGCGGGATTAACATCACCTGATCTTTGATTGTGGCTCTAGAAAAGGATAGGAAAAAACTGAGACCTAAACTAGAAAGATATTCTTATTGAAATTTTTGTGTTAAAAAGTTCAGGTTGCGGTTCCTTCTGTGGAGCAACCAGAATGAAACACGTTGTAAGATATAAAAACTTGTACTGATGCATGTAAAACCTGAGGCGTGTGTGTGTGTGTGTGTAAGTGTTGGGGTGAGTTTGTACAAACCCCCGTACCCCCTCGAAGGTGCGACTGAATCATGCTGGGATGCATGGCAGGATGTTTTCTGTTTGCCTGCGAAGGCCTGATATGTAATAACACAGACTTAAAGCAACAAGTAGCAGATTTGCATTCAGGGTAAGAAAGAGTTAAAACAGAAGTGCTGCTGCAGAGGCAGGCTTGTGTAACCTGCAGAGCAGGAAGAGCATCTCCTGCCCCGAACCCTTCTGCTGGGGAGGAGGAGGGGGTTGCTGTTGCTGAGGACTGAGCAGAAGGACCTGAATGTCACCCCAATTGCTGCAGCATTTGCAGCACAACAGGACCGGTAACGGCCCCTTTAGGGCAGGCAATGGGTATGAGGTGGAATTTTAGTGAATACAAAACCAACTTATTTGGTGTTAAACTTCAGTAAAAAAAAAAAAAAAATTGTTACAGTTGTGGGAGCTGCTGGCCACCAGGAAAACATCCTGAAACCTTTAAAGTACAAAGTAAAAAAACCAAAACAAATAAGAATGCCAAATTCACTAAAATCTTTGTTGGCATGAGATTTATTAGAACATCTAGACGTTTAAAGAAGGGGAAATGAAATTAAAAGTTAAATACGATCAAGTAATTGAAATATTCAGCTTATCTTTAATTCAACAGAACAGAGGAAAAGAGGACCTCCCTGAAGTAAAAGAAATTTTTAACCAGGTGTATCTGAAAATAAATTCCAGGAAAGGTGAAAAATGCTTTACCTGTTACAGTAAAAATGATAAGGGGGAGGCTTGCCCAGTTCAGATAAAAACAATATCCCTTGGTCAGCAAGGCTGTGGGGATATTGGCAGAAAAAGTGAAGTGAAATAAAATACACTCTGTAGTAGTTCTACTAATGTAAATCTGTGTGTTTTGCCATGACAGTGACTTGTTATGGGATGTGCAGATGAAACTGCATTGACAATGAAGTACAAGGAATAAGGTTGGTCAGGTGCCTCCTACCATAGTCAAGGGCAAGCCTGGGTTGGCCTCGGTGTTTGCCACCAAGAAGAATCTTGAGCTCCGCTGCTGGCTGCAACCCAGTAGGCGTTGAGCGGTGGGAACATATGCCATGCCAGACCTCGGTGTGAGGAATGGCCCCTCTGTTATAAGAGGGTCATCCAGGAAGGAAGAACATAAGGTAGCCCATAGAGGCACTGATTTGGAAATTGGAAACTGCCTGGCCGACTATGAGGCCAGACGAGTAACAGAGGAGGTAGGAAAGGAGGAATTATCCTTAATACCAGACGATAAAATCCAAACTGTAAGTACAGATCAAGAGCCAAACTATTCTAAAGAAAACTTAAAGGTAATTCAGGACATGAATGATAAAATAAAAATAAATAAGTGGACTTATTTAAGGGATGGTCGTATAGTGGTACCATCCAATTTAATATGGATCACAGCCCTATTATTAATAAGACGCATTGGGGAGCTGATACTTTATATAAAAGTCTAAATCAGAAATTGATAGGGCGGAACTTGTATACTGTAATAAAACAGGTGACTCAGCAATGTGAAATGTGTTTACGCAATAATCCCAATACAGCAAATAAAATAAAACTAGGGAACATTAGTAGAGGAAATGTTCCAGGGCAACATTAGCAGATCGATTTCTCGGAACTTCCTAGAAAAGGGGGGTATCGACATTTATTGGTACTAGCAGATACCTTTTCAGGTTGGCCAGAAGCCTTCCCGTGCGGAACTGCTAAAGCCCGGGAAGTGACCAAAATACTACTCCAAGAGATAATACCTAGGTTTGGAGTCCCAGCGGTAATGTCCTCGGATAGAGGACCACATTTTGTGTCCAGAATAGTGCAACAGATCAGCCACCGTCTAGGAATAGATTGGCAATTACATACCCCATACCGACCACAATCGCGTGGCCAGGTGGAAAAGATGAATCATCTAATCAAACAACAGATTGTCAAGTTAGGCCAAGAAACAAATCTAACTTGGCCCCAGTCTTTGCCATTAGCTCTTACACGAATTCGAACTAGACCAGAGCAAAAGAGGGGCTTAGCCCATTTGAAATTTTATATGGACGACCCTATGGGGTACAAAAGGGGACGTCTTCACAGATTGGTGAAGAAACAATGACTTCCTATATGGTGGCACTAAACAAACAATTAATAAGAATTGAGAAGCATGTGATGGGAACACGCAGTAGGGGTCTGGATGGACCTGTTCACGATATACAACCAGGGGACTATGTATACGTTAAGTGTTTTGCAGATAAAACCCTGGAACCACAGTGGACCGGACCTTTTCAAGTCCTACTCACCACCTACACTGCAATCAAGGCTGAGGGACAGAATTCTTGGATTCACCATACCCCGATTAAGAAAGCCCCTGCCGCTTCGTGGAAAGTAACCCCAGATAAAAAAGAACTGAAACTCAAATTTACTCGGACAAATGGGAACAATGTGGGTGGCAATTAAAGCTGCAAAGTGGGAAGCCTATGTAAACAGGCAGAAAGCCCGAAGCAGCCGTTCTCCTGAAGAATTCCCTTGCTGCCGAGAAGATGGTACACCCCGTGGCTCGAAGCAACCGAGTCGACGGGCAAGGCAGAGGAGGAACAAACTGTGGAGAAAAGAACCAGAACAATGGGACACTAAAGCAACAATGGCCGAACTTCCCCAGGACTGGAGTAGTCCAGGACACCATGTCTGAACTCCAGAAAAGGTTAGATCAACGTAAGAAAGATCGTGAGGCGGGCAGGTCATGGTATGAAAACTGGTTTAATATCTCACCTTGGCTAACCACTTTGTTGTCTGCTTTAGCAGGACCACTTATTATGTTGATTCTGGGACTTATATTTGGGCCTTGTATATTACGCTACACTTTATTAGAGAACGGTTTGACATAGCTAAATTGCTTATTTTAACTACGAGGTCTAGGGCAAAATATAAGAGTGTATCTATTAATGAGGATGAAGATTGTTGCGAATGCGTTATGCCACGTGAAAACTATGCCTATTGTAATTGTGAGGTTATTACCTTGTGAGTGTTATGATAAATGTTGGGATTGTGGAAAAAGGTTTGTTCGCAGTGCCGAGAATGAAAGCAGCGTCTAATAAACAATAAAAGGATAAAAAGAAAAAAAGGGGGGATTGTAAGAAACTATGGACTAGGGTATTGTTTATTAAGATTTATGTTAAGCCCAATGTAAAGATTAGGCAACAAAAGATAAGATAACCGCCAGGTGTCCAGGATGCCACTTGTGAAAGATAAGATAACCGCCAGGTGTCCAGGATGCCGCTTGTGCGTATGAATGAAGGGTCAACACCTCCACTACTTCATGAACACGAAAGTAAAAAAAAAGGTATAAAAAGGGACTGTTTGAACTGCTCAGGACGGCAGTTGGAGGAGCGCAGACTCCCCTGTCGTCCAGCGCTGTTTTTGCTCATATTCTACTTGCTATAATTAATAAAAATTTTAATTGGATTATGATCTATTGTGGTCTCAATTTATAACAGCCAGTTATCAGGCTCTTGCTTGTAGGCAAGAGAGAGGGTATAAAAAAAACACAAATGGTTTAAAGCCACTATTGATCATTTTAAGAATCTAAACGTTCCTCATATAAAATCTGTTTTGATCAAAATATCTTTGTTTGAGTTGGGGCTTACTGATAACAAGTTGGGCAAGACTGGCCACTGGCTCAGTCCCAGACTCTTTTGTTCTATATTGTTTGTTGTGGTGCCCTTCCCATATGGTGGATCCACAACCGCTCAGGTTCACTTACTTGCCACCCACATTGTTCCCATTTGTCCGAGTAAATTTGAGTTTCAGTTCTTTTTTACCTGGGGTTACTTTCCACGAAGTTGCAGGGGCTTTCTTAATCCGGGTATGGTGAATCCAAGAATTCTGTCCCTCAACCTTGATTGCAGTGTAGGTGGTGAGTAGGACTTGAAAAGGTCCGGTCCACTGTGGTTCCAGGGTTTTATCTGCAAAACACTTAACGTATACATAGTCCCCTGGTTGTATATCGTGAACAGGTCCATCCAGACCCCTACTGCGTGTTCCCATCACATGCTTCTCAATTCTTATTAATTGTTTGTTTAGTGCCACCATATAGGAAGTCATTGTTTCTTCACCAATCTGTGAAGACGTCCCCTTTTGTACCCCATAGGGTCGTCCATATAAAATTTCAAATGGGCTAAGCCCCTCTTTTGCTCTTGGTCTAGTTTGAATTCATGTAAGAGCTAATGGCAAAGACTGGGGCCAAGTTAGATTTGTTTCTTGACCTATCTTGACAATCTGTTGTTTGATTAGATGATTCATCTTTTCCACCTGGCCACGCGATTGTGGTCGGTATGGGGTATGTAATTGCCAATCTATTCCTAGACGGTGGCTGATCTGTTGCACTATTCTGGACACAAAATGTGGTCCTCTATCCGAGGACATTACCGCTGGGACTCCAAACCTAGGTATTATCTCTTGGAGTAGTATTTTGGTCACTTCCCGGGCTTTAGCAGTTCCGCACGGGAAGGCTTCTGGCCAACCTGAAAAGGTATCTGCTAGTACCAATAAATGTCGATACCCCCCTTTTCTAGGAAGTTCCGAGAAATCGATCTGCTAATGTTGCCCTGGAACATTTCCTCTACTAATGTTCCCTAGTTTTATTTTATTTGCTGTATTGGGATTATTGCGTAAACACATTTCACATTGCTGAGTCACCTGTTTTATTACAGTATACAAGTTCCGCCCTATCAATTTCTGATTTAGACTTTTATATAAAGTATCAGCTCCCCAATGCGTCTTATTAATAATAGGGCTGTGATCCATATTAAATTGGATGGTACCACTATACGACCATCCCTTAAATAAGTCCACTTATTTATTTTTATTTTATCATTCATGTCCTGAATTACCTTTAAGTTTTCTTTAGAATAATTTGGCTCCTGATCTGTACTTACAGTTTGGATTTTATCATCTGGTATTAAGGATAATTCCTCCTTTCCTACCTCCTCTGCTACTTGTCTGGCCTCATGGTCGGCCAGGCGGTTTCCAATTTCCAAATCAGTGCCTCTATGGGCTACCTTATGTTCTTCCTTCCTGGATGACCCTCTTATAACAGAGGGGGCCATTCCTCACACCGAGGTCTGGCATGGCATATGTTCCCACCGCTCAACGCCTACTGGGTTGCAGCCAGCAGCGGAGCTCAAGATTCTTCTTGGTGGCAAACACAGAGGCCAACCCAGGCTTGCCCTTGACTATGGTAGGAGGCACCTGACCAACCTTATTCCTTGTACTTCGTTGTCAATGCAGAGTTTCATCTGCACATCCCATAACAAGTCACTGTCATGGCAAAACACACAGATTTACATTAGTAGAACTACTACAGAGTGTATTTTATTTTAGTTTTCATACCAATATCCCCCACAGCCTTGCTGACCAAGGGATATTGTTTTTATCTGAACTGGGCAAGCCTCCCCCTTATCATTTTTACTGTAACAGGTAAAGCATTTTTCACCTTTCCTGGAATTTATTTTCAGATACACCTGGTTAAAAATTTCTTTTACTTCAGGGAGGTCCTCTCTTCCACTTTTCTGTTGAATTAAAGATAAACTCAACATTTTAATTAATCGATCATTCTTAACTTTTGGTTTCATTTCCCCTTCTTTAAACGTCTAGATGTTCTAATAAATCTCATGCCAACAAAGATTTTGGTGAATTTGGAATTATTTGTTTTCTTAGTTTGTACTTTAAAGGTTTCAGGATGTTTTCCTGGTGGCCAGCAGCTCCCACAACTGTAACAAATTATTTTTTTTTTTTACTGAAGTTTAACACCAAATAAGTTGGTTTTGTATTCACTAAAATTCCACCTCATACCCATTGCCTGCCCTAAAGGGGCCGTTACTGGTCCTGTTGTACTGCAAATGCTGCAGCAATTGGGGTGACATTGTCAGGTCCTTCTGCTCAATTGTCAGCAATAGCAACCCCCTCCTCCTCACCAGCAGAAGGGTTCGGGGCAGGAGATGCTCTTCCTGCTCTGCAGGTTACACAAGCCTGCCTCTGCAACAGCACTTCTGTTTTAACTCTTTCTTACCCTGAATGCAAATCTGCTACTTGTTGCTTTAAGTCTGCCTGCAAAGGCATGATATGTAAGAACACAAACAGCAAACACCCTGCCATGCGTCCAGCAGGACTCGGCCGCACCTTCGAGGGGCTACGGGGGTTTGTACAAACTCACCCCAATACTTTAACACTTTCACAGTGTCTTTGACTCTCCACACCCCGCTTTAGGTCTTACGTACATTAGTACAAGTTTTTATCTTACAACGTGTTTCATTCTGGTTGCTCCACAGAAGGAACCGCAACCTGAACTTTTTAACACAAAAATTTCAACAAGAACATCTTTCTAGCTTAGGTCTCAGGTTTTTTTCCTATCCTTTTCTAGAGCCATAATCAAAGATCAGGTGATGTTAATCCCGCACTCTTTCTAGTGCTAGTACCATAGGATCCCGAGGGGGCACTAATCCACAGTCCTTTTGCCACTCAGGTTTGTCCCGGAGGATGAAGAACATGTCTGCATACGATACTTCGTCCCAGTTTCCTTCTCTTCTCAGAAACAACATTAATTGCAGGAGAGTGTTATAATCTAACGTTCCTCCCTCCTGAGGCCATTTCGCATCACTCCCCAATTTATACAAAGGCCACCACTGATTACAATATTTAATCAATTTCCTTCTATTTTCGGTACCACCCTGTCCTACGATATCCCTCCAATGTTTTAATATACAGCCCAAGGGCGATTTTTCACAGGGCTTACTTCTTCCATTTCCCATTTTGCAATTTTAATTACTTTGTTTTTCTCCGGCCGCCTTAGCCACCCAAGGTCGGAAACGCGAATAGAGCTCCTTACTCGCTTTGCACTCAAACGCGCGTCTCAAGCACTCTTGCACTCACACTCAGTCAAAATAATTAAGCTATACACGGAAAATCAAAATGCGCATCTCAATCACACCATTCACACTCTCCGGGCAGCCCGCAGTCACACAAGCAGTATGTTATACGGTACCGTGCACTTATGTACAATTTTTAAGAACACTAACAGTTCACAAAGTATGCATTTCAATGAACAATTGCCAAAAAACAAACAACAAACAAAAAACCAATTTTTCCTGGTCTTAAGCAGAGTGTTAAGTTTTCTGCTATTTGCCACGAATTACCAGTATATTATTATTTTTCAACATACATTTCATAACTCCAAGTTTTGAACATGTAACAAGACAACACATAGAACAAACAAGACACAGAGCGCTATTTCAGTTGTTACATTCTAGGAATTCCCCAATTCTTAAGACAACCTAAAGGAAGTTTTTAGCTTCCTCTTTTTCCTACGCAAAAGTTTCCCTTTTACTTTTGCTGTGAGGTCCCTCTTGTTCCTGTGAGATTCCGCCTTATTCCGTCCCGTCCCCCGCTTTCCGTCACGAGGCCTCCGGGCTTTTAGGAATGGCAGTAACCTCGGATTTGCTCGATCTGCCCTCAAGATCGCTAGCAGCCACCCCTTGGTCAGCAAACCCCCTCCCAAGGTACCTTTCCTCCTGGGGACTACGCTGTGCGCCGGACATCTCCGTGCGTCTCACCAGCCGCCCCTGTTACTAAACATACCGTTTTATCCGTGGATCCAGGGGTTTCTCTTCTGCTCCCGGGTGAACAGCTGAGAAGAGGAGGCTCCTCCGGGGAAATCTCCCGGGGCGCGCCTAGGAGTGTCCGCTCCGCAGCTGGTCCCTCAGCCGAGCAGAAATCCTCCTGCCTGGCTCGCCAAAATGACGTACGGAATTAGACTCTATAACTCGAAAGTTATAAAGTAGGTATGTTTATTGCGCGCAGATGCACGGGGGATCGCTCCTCCACAAGCATGCATGCCCGAAGCGAGGAACCATCTCACATTTGTACAATAAAACAAATGAGTATTCAATTAACTTCTTTACATATTCATTACCTAAACCCGCTTCGTATGTTAATTAGCTTATCGGTCCTTTGCCTGGAATGTGGTGGTCTTGCAGGTTTGTAGGTGATTCATGTCCTTGTGACCATCTGATCTTCTCCAGCAAGGAGACTTAGCACTCCCTCCCTCTAGATAGCACTGGAATATCTCTCATCCTTTTCTCATTCTTTTTTAAATAGCCCCTTTGTTAGAAGAAGAAGGGCAGGCGTCTCCTCAAAGCTGTGTGCCTATGTGACCAGACACCGCACCCATGACTAGTCACCATACCCACATTCCTTGAGCAGACATATACAAATCACAATTGATGTCCATTGTCCCCATTTCACACTATTTCTCCTTATCATGATCTCAATTCCTTTAGACATCTTCCAAGGAGTTTACTCAACCAACAGCATATAATATTGTTACACCTACATAAACTTACTTCATCTGGTTGCAATGACATCAGAAGTAGATTCTTCACAAGAACTGTTAAACTGCTGTTGAATAAACATTTAAGATTTATTTTCTGATAGCTGGTAGGTATAAATTTTCTTGCCTTTTCCACTCCAACAAGTTCCAGGAAATAGATACAGAGAACATAATGGAAAACAAGAAATATTTTTCTATGAGCCAAGAATTAGACTTTTAAAATAAAAAGATGTGCAACATAGTTCTTTTAAAAACATATTTGACAGCTTTTTACCTTACAGCTGGGATGTCTGGAAAACTGTAGTAAACTGACTTCCAATTCCAGTAAGGCCCTCTAGAAAAGCCGCTTTCAGTTCCAGGAGAAATTTTTTCCTTAGTAACTAAAAGAATTCCAATTTCATGATCCATAACGGTCCAAGAACACTTAAAAGTCAACATCATCATAAATTAGCTAAGTAAAACTAAAGTACTGAAGTATCTGGGGTTCATTTGAGGGATAACGAATCAGAACTTCACTAAGACTTCTAAACTCTATTTGAAATTTTAATAGAATTTTTGTCTCAAAAAATCTGTACCAAAATATTACATCCCACAAAAAACACCACTGAACTCTTGAACAGGCTTTTGCATTACTTTGCTCCTCTTCAGACATGCTCCGTCACCTCGATGTCTTTTTTGTAGCAAGGGGCCCAAAA
The DNA here is from genome assembly GCF_023638135.1 of Falco biarmicus. Classification (NCBI taxonomy): domain Eukaryota; kingdom Metazoa; phylum Chordata; class Aves; order Falconiformes; family Falconidae; genus Falco; species Falco biarmicus. The sequence goes on along the minus strand of NC_079310.1, from coordinate 8,603,995 downwards.
GCGAACACCATATTTGAGCTGCAGCCTCATCAGTACCAGAATACAAAGGGAAAAATCAGTTCCCTAGTCCTGCTGGCCACATTATTTCTAATACAAGTCAGGATGATATTGGCCACCTTGGCACACTGCTGGCTTATGGTCAGCTGGCTGTCAACCAGCACCCCAAGTCCTTTTCCTCCAGGCAGCTTTCCAGCCACTCTTCCCCAAGCCTTTAGCATTAAGTGGGGTTGTTGATGTCACTCAAGTGCAGGACCTAGTCCTTAGCCCTGTTGACTTACATACAGTTAGCTTCAGCCCACCTGTGCAGATCCCTCTGTAGAGCCTTTCTACCCTCAAGCAGATCAACACTCCTGCCCCAACTTGGTGTCATCTGCAAACTTACTGAGGGTGCACTCTATCCCCTCATCCAGATCATCAATAAAGATATTAAACAAAATTAGAACCAATATTAATCCCTGGGGAACACTGTAGGGCAAGGCCTCAAGGACAAGAGTCTGAGCACTGTTAGCCTGATGAATGGAGACTTAGGACTTGTAGGGCATAAGCCCTGGGAACAAAGGAAGGAACAAGTTAACAGCACTGACAACCAGATGGACAGAGAGGGACATACAGCAAGATAAGGGAATGGATAGTGCTGATAAGGAACTTTGTTATTCATGTGAGGGGGGGGGTGGGGTTTAAGAGATAGGGTAAAATTTAACGACTATGATAGTCTGCTTAGCTGTTTAGGGTAAAGTTTAAACGACTATGACAGTCTGCTTAGCTGTTTACCAAATTTTACATGGTTTGCTTGGGTGCTGTGATAAGGTATACGGGAGTAAAGAGCTTTATGACCATATAAGTCCAGCTTTATGACCATATAAGTCCAAAGAACAATTACAACCTTGCAAGAACAAGCCAAAGCCGGTTCTGCGGTTTGGACAAAGACCAGGACGTTACTAAGCCTGCGCCAGGTGTGGGGGCAACTAGCGGAAGACTCGCCTGCCTTCATCCTCAGGACCCCCGACGACCACCACCAGGGGACACTGCGCAAACTCAGTCGAAAAATATGGAAATGACTCGCAGAACTAATTTTAATACGAAGCGGGGATAGGTAATGCATATGTATAGGCGTATTGCAACATATTATGAATATGTAATGAGTTGCCCTATAAAAATAGAGCAAGTTTTCGAGTCGGGCGCGCACGGTTTTTGGCGGGACTACCCTCGTGCTGCCCAGCGCTGAATAAACATACCTACTTTACAGTCTTACAGATTGTGGAGTCTGCTTTCCGCACGTCAGTTTTGGCGAGCCAGGCAGGAGGATTTCTGCTCGGCTGAGGGACCAGCTGCGGAGCGGACACTCCTAGGCGCGCCCCGGGAGATTTCCCCGGAGGAGCCTCCTCTTCTCAGCTGTTCACCCGGGAGCAGAAGAGAAACCCCTGGATCCACGGATAAAACGGTATGTTTAGTAACAGGGGCGGCTGGTGAGACGCACGGAGATGTCCGGCGCGCAGCATAGTCCCCAGGAGGAAAGGTACCTTGGGAGGGGGTTTGCTGACCAAGGGGTGGCCGCTAGCGATCTTGAGGGCAGATCGAGCAAACCCGAGGTTACTGCCATTCCTAAAAGCCCGGAGGCCTCGTGACGGAAAGCGGGGGACGGGACGGAATAAGGCGGAATCTCACAGGAACAAGAGGGACCTCACAGCAAAAGTAAAAGGGAAACTTTTGCGTAGGAAAAAGAGGAAGCTAAAAACTTCCTTTAGGTTGTCTTAAGAATTGGGGAATTCCTAGAATGTAACAACTGAAATAGCGCTCTGTGTCTTGTTTGTTCTATGTGTTGTCTTGTTACATGTTCAAAACTCGGAGTTATGAAATGTATGTTGAAAAATAATAATATACTGGTAATTCGTGGCAAATAGCAGAAAACTTAACACTCTGCTTAAGACCAGGAAAAATTGGTTTTTGTTTGTTGTTTGGTTTTTTTTTTTGGCAATTGTTCATTGAAATGCATACTTTGTGAACTGTTAGTGTTCCTAAGAGTTTGTACATAAGTGCACGGTACCGTATAACATACTGCTTGTGTGACTGCGGGCTGCCCGGAGAGTGTGAATGGTGTGATTGAGATGCGCATTTTGATTTTCCGTGTATAGCTTAGTAAAACCTGAGGCGTGCGTGTGTGTGTGGAGAATCAAAGACCTTGTGAAAGTGTTGGGGTGAGTTTGTACAAACCCCTGTACCCCCTCGAAGGTGCGACTGAATCATGCTGGGATGCATGGCAGGATGTTTACTGTTTGCCTGCAAAGGCATGATATGTAATAACAGACTTAAAGCAACAAGTAGCAGATTTGCATTCAGGGTAAGAAAGAGTCAAAACAGAAGTGCTGCTGCAGAGGCAGGCTTGTGTAACCTGCAGAGCAGGAAGAGCATCTCCTGCCCCGAACCCTTCTGCTGGTGAGGAGGAGGGGGTTGCTGTTGCTGACGATTGAGCAGAAGGACCTGATAATGTCACCCCAATTGCTGCAGCATTTGCAGCACAACAGGACCGGTAACGGCCCCTTTAGGGCAAGCACCACGTCTGAGGAGAGTAAACTGAATCTTTAATGGAGAAATTTAGATGTTTGAAAGTTGGTTGTGAATAGGACTGGATAAAGGTTCGAGTTGTTTGTTACCAGGTAATTGTGATGTAGAAAAAGTTCGTGAATATAAAACCAACTTATTTGGTGTTAAACTTCAGTGAAAAGAATTTGTTACAGTTGTGGGAGCTGCTGGCCACCAGGAAAATATCCTGAAACCTTTAAAGTACAAACTAAGAAAACAAATAAGAATGCCAAATCCACCAAAATCTTTGTTGGGAAGAGATTTATTAGAACATCTAGACGTTTAAAGAAGGGGAAATGAAACCAAAAGTTAAGAATGATCGATTAATTAAAATGTTGAGTTTATCTTTAATTCAACAGAAAAGTGGAAGAGAGGACCTCCCTGAAGTAAAAGAAATCTTTAACCAGGTATACCTGGAAGTAAATTCCAAGTAAGGGGAAAAATGCTTTCCCTGTTACAGTAAAAATGATAAACAGGAGGCCTGCCTAGTTCAGGTAAAACAATATCCCTTGGTCAGCAAGGCTGTGGGGGATATTGCATAAAAACTAAAATAAAATACACTCTGTAGTAGTTCTACTAATGTAAATCTGTGTGTTTTGCCATGACAGTGACTTGTTATGGGATGTGCAGATGAAACTCTGCATTGACAATGAAGTACAAGGAATAAGGTTGGTCAGGTGCCTCCTACCACAATCAAGGGCAAGACTGGGTTGGCCTCGGTGTTTGCCACCAAGAAGGATCTTGAGCTCTGCTGCTGGCTGCAACCCAGTAGGCGTTGAGCGGTGGGAACATATGCCGTGCCAGACCTTGATGTGAGGCATGGCCCCCTCTGTTATAAGAGGGTCATCCAGGAAGGAAGAACATAAGATGGCCCATTGAAGCACTGATTTGGAAATTGGAAACCGCCTGGCCGACTATGAAGCCATACAAGTAGCAGAGGAGGTAGGAAAGGAGGAATTATCCTTAATACCAGATGGTAAAATCCAAACTGTAAGTACAGATCAGGAGCCAAATTATTCTAAAGAAAACTTAAAGGTAATTCAGGACATGAATGATAAAATAAAAATAAATAAGTGGACTTATTTAAGGGATGGTCGTATAGTGGTACCATCCAATTTAATATGGATCACAGCCCTATTATTAATAAGACGCATTGGGGAGCTGATACTTTATATAAAAGTCTAAATCAGAAATTGATAGGGCGGAACTTGTATACTGTAATAAAACAGGTGACTTAGCAATGTGAAATGTGTTTGAAAATTAGCCAGGGCAACAGTGGCAAGCTGATTTTTCCAGACTCCCAAGAATTGGGGGGTACCGATATTTATTAAATGGATGGACACCCCAACGTATCATACAGTATTATGGACCTGCAACTTGGAATCCTAATGAACTCATTAACGGTGCTCGAGAACCTATCTACAATCTGAATCGTATCATTCGTCTACAGGCTGTCTTGGAAATTATTACTAATCAAACAGCTAAAGCTTTTGATGTGAAATGCAATTTATCAACACAGGATGGTTCTCGATTACCTGCTAGCTGAAAAAGGAGGTGTTTGTGGTAAAGTAAATGTTTCCAATAGGTTAAACATTTTAAGAACGCTCACCTTGCAGAATGTTCCGAGGGGGAAATGTACACTCTGGACCCTTCTTCCCTGGCAGGTGACGTGGTGGTCTAGTGGTAAGAAAACATTACATTGAAAACAGGGACCTGTCATTTGGCCATAGTACCATAAATGTTACCATTGGCAGACTTACCGGAGTAGTAAGCTCGGGAAATGGGTTTGGGACTTCATCTGGGCACGCAGTAGCCATTGTTTATCACACGAATGATCCACGTATATGGAGGCTCTGTATAGACTCAACAGTATGACCTTTGCCTCCAGACTAATCCAAAGAATACTCCCAAACTAGAAATGGGCCAGATTGGAAAGGGTAATGGGCCTGGACAACAATGGCAGGTTGATTTCACAGAACTTCCAAGAAAAGGGGGCTATCGATATTTGCTGGTATTAACTGATACCTTTTCAGGTTGGCCAGAAGCATTCCCAACCAGAACTGCCAAGGCTCGGGAGGTAACTAAAATACTAATACAAGAAATAATACCGCGTTTTGGGGTTCCAGCAACCATATCCTCTGACAGAGGACCACACTTTGTTTCAAAAATAGTGCAACAAACCAGCCACCATTTAGGTATAGATTGGCAACTTCACACCCCATATCGCCCTCAGTCGAGTGGCCAAGTGGAGAAAATGAACCACTTAAACAGCAAATTTAAAGTTGGGACAAGAAGCAAACTTGCCATGGCCTCAGTCTCTCCCTTTAGCCCTTTTGCGTATACAGACAAGACCGAGAGCGAGAGAAGGACTGAGCCCTTTTGAAATTCTGTATGGACGCCCCTATGGAATACAAAAGGGGACATCAATACAAATTTGGGATGAAATTATGGCTTCCTATATGGTGGCATTGAGCAAGCAGCTCAATAAAATTGGAAAACATGTAATTGGGACCCAAGGAAGAGGTCTGGATGGGCCTGTACATGATATCCAACCTGGAGATTATGTATATGTAAAGTCTCTTGCAGAAAAAACCTTGAAACCACAGTGGGAAGGACCATACCAAGTACTCCTCACCTCCTTCACAGCAATCAAAATTAAAGAACAGAATGCCTGGATTCATCATACCCGTGTGAAGAAGTCGCCACAAAAGCTTTGGACATCAGAAATTCAAGGGCCGTTAAAGCTCAAGCTAAAAAGATAGGATGTGGGTTAAATTTAACATGATTCTGATAATTTCACAGGTGATAGACACAGCGGCCTGGCGAGAGAACTGGTATGTTCAAGCAATTCAAAACATCACCAAAATTTTAAATAAAACTGATTGTTGGATCTGCACCCAAATGCCAAGACATTCTGGTTATGAGATACCGTTAATAGGCATCCCACTGCCAGTTTCCCTGACGAACCGCCGAGACGGCTCCTTTTGGGGAAATACAATCTGGAGCACAGACCCTCAGGTTAAGTGGGGACGAGAATTAAAAATAACTGTTGAAGAGACCAGCACATTAGGGATAACTGCCTGGTAAGTTCGGGAAAAGGGCTATTTATGGGAGAACACCCAAATTGTAACAGAAGTCGTACATTAAATATGACAGGTAGAGATTTGGGATTTTTGAAATTGAACTATACCGGTCTCCTGACCCCACAAGGGACAGGGTGGTATTGGTTGTGTGGCACAACGGCTCATAAAGTCTTGCCCATAGGATGGCGAGGAGCATGCACTCTGGGAGGTCTGGTCCCCAATATTACTATCATTGACGGGTTAACGCAACCCCCCCATAAGAAAAAACCGAAACGTTGTAAATAACCCCCTCATAAACAGACCAACGAGTTTCCACAGCTTTGCGCGATGGTTCATTCCGTTTTTAGGGGTTAGTGAGTTGGAAAAGGCAATAATAAACATCTCAGCTGTAATAAAAACCGTGGAAAATAAGACAGTTGATGCCCTCCTGGCACTCCAGGAGGAAGTTACTGACTTACCGAAAATAGTATCACATAATCGTATGGCCTTAGATTTGCTATTAGCCTCCCAAGGGGGGGGTATGCACTGTGATCAATATAGATTGTTGCATGTATGCAGATCAGAGCGGGCAAATCACCGAGGACCTCCAAGAAATTAGGAAACAAATAAATATTCTACATAAAGTGACACAAGACAACACTTCTTGGGGCTTTTCTGAATTATGGGAGAAATTGACATCCTGGTTGCCCAATCTAGCATGGCTAAAACAATTATTTGTAATGATCGTTGTAATCGTCTTTCTATTTTTAATTATTAGTATAGCTATCCGTTGTGGATTTTGGTGCCTTAAGGGAACTGGAAATTCCCATAGCGAATGGAAGAGAAATCAACTGCGACAAAAATTAGAATCTAATCAATACTTCGAGTCTGAGTAAAAGAATTTACTAATTTCTTTGAAGAGGGGGGACTGAGGGGGGGGGGGGGGTTAAGAGATAGGGTAAAATTTAACGACTATGATAGTCTGCTTAGCTGTTTACCAAATTTTACATGGTTTGCTTGGGTGCTGTGATAAGGTATACGGGAGTAAAGAGCTTTATGACCATATAAGTCCAGAGAATAATTACAACCTTGCAAGAACAAGCCAAAGCCGGTTCTGCGGTTTGGACAAAGACCAGGACGTTACTGAGCCTGCGCCAGGTGTGGGGGCAACTAGCGGAAGACTCGCCTGCCTTCATCCTCAGAACCCCCGACGACCACCACCAGGGGACACTGCGCAAACTCAGTCGAGAGAAAAATATGGAAATGACTCGCAGAACTAATTTTAATACGAAGCGGGGATAGGCAATGCATATGTATAGGCGTATTGCAACATATTATGAATATGTAATGAGTTGCCCTATAAAAATAGAGCAAGTTTGAGTCGGGCGCGCACGGTTTTTGGCGGGACTACCCCCGTGCTGCCCAGCGCTGAATAAACATACCTACTTTACAGTCTTACAGATTGTGGAGTCTGCTTTCCGCACGTCACATGAAAGTCAAGTAGGAAAAAAAACCCTAATCTTAGAATAAAGATTGATGCCAAGATAAAACAGACTAATCAGTACTTATTGTTTAAATGATGATCTGTGTAGCTCACGCTTAAGGTTTAATCAATCAGCGTCTAACATGTAGAAGGTAGAAACGTATATTAACGTAGAAGAATGGCTAATAAATCGACATCTTGCTTGCATCAAGCTATGTCCCATCTCTTCATTCACCACAGAACACCACTTGTGACCAAACACCAACTGGATGTAACACCATTCACCACAACTCTCTGGGCCCAGACATCCAGCCAGTTGTTTATCCAGAACAGTATACTTGTCCAAGCCTTGAGCAGCCAGTTTCTCCAGGAAAATGCTGTGGGAAATTGTGTCAAAGGCTTTACTAAAGGTCCAGGTAGACAACATCCACAGCCTCTCTCTCATCCACTAAAGTGGGTCACCTTGTCATAGAAGGAGATCAGGTTCGTCAAGCAGGACCTGCCTTTCGTAAACCCATGTTGACTGAGTCTGATCCCCCAGTTGTCCTGTATGCGCCATGTGATGGCACTCAGGATGATCTGCTCCATAACCTTCCCCAGCACCAAGGTCAGAATGACATGCCTGTAGTTCCCCAGGTCCTCCTTCTGTCCTTGTAGATGGGTCACATTTACCAACCTCCAGTCAACTGGGACCTCCCCAGTTAGCCAGTGCTTCTGATAAATGATTTAGAGTGGCTTGGTGAGCACTTCCTCCAGCTCCCTCAGTACCCTTGGGTGGATCCCATCTGGCCCCATAGACTTGTACATGTCTAAGCAGTGTAGCAGGTCACTAACTATTTCCCCTTGGATTATTGGGGCTTAATTCTGCTCCCTGTCTTCCAGCTCAGGAGGCTGGGCATCCCCAAGAATAACTGGTTTTACTATTAAAGACTGAGACAAAGAAAGCATTATCTCAGCCTTTTCCTCATCCTTTATCACCACATTTCCCACCACCACCACCCAATAAAGGATAGAGATTCTCCTTAGCCCTCCTTTTACTGTTAATGTATTTATAGAAACATTTTTATTGTTTTTTGATACAGTAGCCAGATTAAGTTCCAATTGGGCTTTGGCCCTTCTAATTTTCTCTTTGCGTAACTTCATGACATCTTTGTAGTCCTCCCGAGTTTCCTGTATGTTCTTCCAAAGGTTAACACATGCACAAGCTCCAGCCAAAGCTCTGTTCAGCCAGACCAGTCTTCTTCCCCACCAGCTCAACCTTTGGGACATAGAGACAGCCTGCTCCTATGCTTTTGACTACCTTCTTGAAGAATGCCCAACCTTCCTGGACTCCTTTGACCTTCAGGACTGCCTCCCAAGGGAGTCTGACAACCAGGCCCCTGGAATAGGCCAAAGTCTGCCCTCCAGAAGTCTAAGGTTCTGCTAACCCCCCTTCTTTTTTCTCCAAGAATCAAAAACTCTATCATTTCATGATCACTGTGCCTAAGATTACCTCCAACCATCACATCACCCCCAAGTCCTTCTCTGTTCGCTAACAACAGGTCCAGCGGGGTGCCTTCCCTAGTTGGCTTACTCGCCAACTGATTCAGGAAGTTATAACTATCAAAAACAGCCAGCTGCACCAAGGCTTTTACCATCACATACCAGGTCAACTTCAATAAGTAGCTCCCACACCTTGTCCCAGCACAGCCACCAACCCCCCACAGGGTTTTAAAAGCTCATCTACTGTCAGTGCTGTTTTTTCATCCTCTTCAGGCCAGTCCACCTTGCTTCTTGCCTCTGCTGTGTCCGGAGTCTTCCTTTGCCAGGCTCTTCTTCCAGCCAGCCTCTGCTCATACAGGCCCCTTCTCCCAGGGCCTCTCCTTGTCACTCCTACATCCAGGACACACCACTCTCCCTCACCCCTCTGCTTTTTCCAGGTCTCTCTTCATCCAGTACTCCTCTCCCATACCCCTTAGAGCTATTTAACTACTTAGCAGGAACCAGCCACAGCTGCATCTTATCGACATCAGCCAACCCACTGCCCCTGAAGCCAGCCCACAGCTGTATATTATCAATGTTAATTAACCTGCCTTCATTCCTCTAGAATTCCTCTACATTATCACAGCTGAAAAATATAACAAAATATCAGGGGTGGGGTGGTGGTGGTGTTTGGAATGTGCCTCTAGCTTGCTTTGTTTTTTCAAAAACTTCTTCTATTTCTAGTTACAGTGAGGGCAAGTTTGCTTACTGTCAGGTATCATTTATATATGAGTTACATATGAAACAACTAGCCACAAGCTATTCAGACTAAACAATTTACATTCTCTATTCAGAAAACAGAAAGGGCCCAATTCTGAAGATTGTGGCTTGTGCATAGCCACTGATCACTGGTGGTGTTCATTTGAGCAGAAGTTAGCAGGATTAAGTCATAAATCTGTGCACCTGACATAAAACCTTCAAGGAAAATTCACACAAACAGATGTTTATCCTGAAGTTTAACAGTGAGCACACTTGAGAAAAACACAGAGGCCCTTCTGAACTGTATTTCTTACTGTCAAGAAATATATAGCTTTCATCTCACATAATGGAATATTTTGGTTTATTAAGTCTAACTTGAACAGATGAAACAGTAAGAAGTAGTTGTTAATAACTTATCTTTTAAATTCAGGTGACTCTGCTATAGTTAAAGGGAATATCAACAGAAGGATCAAAAGGTAAAATGAACATAATGACTGAAGGATATATTTGTTACTGCTTTAGATCAGTAACTTCCAGCAAAATGTTTCTTTTGGTATTGATAGATGCAAAACTATTATCACTAGCACCTTTCTAGTCACAGGTTGTTTTACTATCCTTATAAACGTGATTATCTGGTTTCAAAATAACTCATTCAATACACCAATTTCACTGTATATAACAAGTTCAGAAGGAATAATTATCATAATCTAAATCAGTATATTGTCTGTGTGATTGTCTCCCTTCTACAATACCTGCATTTCCAAATGACAACTGTAAAACTCCTTGTAGATCATGCACAAATTCAAAGTTGCTATTCACGTTTGGCCTTAACTTTAATCACCTGAGCAGTGATCCATTAACATTTGTTGTGTGCCTATATCATGCCATTAAGTTGGGATCTCATTTAGGTGCTGCATCCTTAACATTGATAAAAGAAGCACTGCTTTCAGAATGAAAGCAAAGGAATAAATAAAGATTTTAACATGGAGAAAGTTCAAATGTTGCAAATGGTTCCTATCAAAAGGATGATATCAGGATATAGTTTTATGGAAAGCTAAATATTTATAAAATAATTTGGGCTTGTATTTAAAGGTCATCTAATTAAATAAGTAACATTAAATCAGTCTCAAATGTTCTTAAAGTATTTGTTTGCACCATTTACAATTAGCCAATAGAAAGTTGACTCATACTTCTCACATTTGACAAAGTGTTACTTCTAAAGCAATAAAAGATTTTAAGCTGTATTAGGCTACTAATATTTAAATGGGAATTGAGAATTGGCTTTGAGTCAGATTTGGCATGATCTCCTACTTTTCCTCCCAGTGGTAAAAATTATTGCTGAATTTCCCATTTCACAGAAATGTTCTTTGGATACAACCGGACAAATTCTATCCAGATTTACACTCCGGAATCCCAAGCAGAGCCAGTAGAGATGCAAACTACAGCCCAGCAGCTATCTGCCAAAAGGTGACATGCTGTGATGTGCGTGTCTGCCATCTGGATACTGCTGTGGTAAAAACTAAATATTACAGTTATCCCAAGCACCTTTTTAAAGCCACTGTTCTTACTTTGAACATTTAAAGCAGTGTTTACTTCAGAGAAACACTAATCTGAATGTATGGAGAGTTAATTTGATCCCTGCAATGTAACACCTTTGTATTACAGCATTTGTAAAAGAACAGATAACTTAGTGGTTTCAGAGGAAGGATTTTAATGAGACAGGGTGTGGCTTTTTAAGAGTTCTTAGCCTGATACAGCAACATTTTATAAAGCCCTAATAGCATGGCTCTGCCATGATTATACACACCAGTTTCAATTGCTGTAGAATTATTTTCACTTCAGAACATTTTATGCCCAGAGTACATACAGGTTTAGTTTGCAATGCTCAAATCTACTATCTACAACAGGGTTTGTTTTGATCTCAACTGGCTTCCGTTTGGAGGTCATTTTACTAGCATATAACAGAATCAATGACATTTCTATTATACTTGATTCCTCTTTTCCATTCTCGACATAGCTCTGCTTCTGAAAAAATTAAATGACAAAGAAATACAACATATGCCCAAATTTTTTCTGTAGTATATACCAGATATTAATATAAGAATTCCAGTTCCTTCTTCAATGATAGTTTGCAGTAAAATTCCCATGGGTACAAAACCACACTGTGTCATACCCTCTTGACACAATATATAACAATATCCAGCAAGCTTAATACTCTACATAATATATTTTAACATCTGAGTCACAATTATTTTTAGACATCTAATTCTCTAAGCCTTTCTGTGTTATTGTAAGGACACTTTGGTCATCACATTTGTTCCCCATCCAAAGTAAGCTGGAATAATATCTGTCAAAAGCTCAGAACTCATTACAGAGCAGAGAGATTGCCATCAACCCCAAGTCTAGAGTTCCTCCTACTAGTGACATGCAGAAAGAGGCTGAGATTTTTAGTTTGATACAAACTTAATAGCCTTAAAATATTTGTAAAGGTGAATTTGAATTCCACTGTAATTCACCTATTTAATACAAATTTTAATCCATGTGAAACAGTGAAATATGCCTGCCTATTAAGGTTGTTTCCTTCTTTCGAGGATTTAAGTCTTCCCCTAATTAAATGAAATTGCAGAACTCCTGCCCATTTCACTGGGAGAACAATCAGATCCTTTCAGAACTTTACCAGGGACTACACCCTGCTATGCATGTTTTTACATGAGAATAAATCCATATCATCTAAAAGAATTTTTGCAATGAGACTTAATGCAAAAATTTAGCCCCATAACACAGAATCCAGAGTACAGTCAGTACTGTTTTCTCAACCCTTAGCATTTTAACTATCTTATTCAGTCCCAACAGGTTAGTTATAATCCATTTCATAGGATTCAGTATGTAGGAAAGGTCCAACAGCATTTAGCTGAAAAAATAAGAAATGTGCAATTGGAGCAGGGCATCTTGCTTGTTTCATTAACAAGCCCTAAGCATACATATGCTCAGTAGAGTGTCATGCTCAATCACACTCATCACATTAACCAAAGCAGCCCTCACTGTAGTTGCTTTGTGTCCTTATCAGACTGTGCTGTCTCTTCATCCTGGTAGATAGTCAAATTCTCACTTGGGCACACCTTACAAAACACTGAAGTCTTGGTATACAACCATTTCTAACACTTCCATAATTAGCTTGAGCTCTGACTTGGAGGGGGTTGGGGAAGGAGCAGAAGGAGAGAAAAAGCTGTGTGTTAAATATTATAAAGGCTTCCACCGTTTTATATGTAACATCAGAGATAATTTCTGCATAAGGTCATTCTCATGGCTTTCATTATCACATATAGTTAGTCAAAACCACTTCAACCCCAGGCAATAAACACTCTGCAAAGAGAATATTAAGAGGGTATAAAAGCATCCTACTCACTTGGAAACTAACTTGGTTAAAAATGAAACAGTTTTGTAAAAAATAATGTAGTGTCAGGAAGGGCTTGTTCATACCTCAGATTTACTATGTGTGCACACAAATGAAAGCAAATTTTGCTTCTCTTGAAGGTAATGGCAGAAGTTCAACTCCAGTGAAGGCAGATCAGGTCTGTAACAGACTTAAATCTTGAAATAAATAGGATAGCCTTTTATGTACTTATATTTTAGGTCAAACAAATTCAATATACTCTATGGATCTTGAACGTCAAAATCCCACTTCTAGGACATCTCAGTTTCAGAGCTATATAGTGGCTCAGGTTTAAAAACAAAAAACAAAACAAAAAAAAAGCTTTAGGTGCCTGATGCTAGTTTAAGAGCAATTTAGGCACTTAATTCCAAAATAATAGCCCTGAAAATTCTTCTTCAAAAGCTTCTTAAACTTTGCAGGTGCCTCTATTATCATAAATACCCATTTCCAGTTCACCACAGACTAAACAGCTTCTTTCTTAAGTGTCATGGTGTTCCCTACTTAACTTACCACTTACCCATGGCCAGACGTAGACCCAAAGCTCTAGGACCAAGACCCTTCCACCAAACTGCAGGAGGCTACAATGTAGGTGCCCCATTCTGATAGCCAGCAAGAATCTTTCTATGGTCAAGGAAGACTGAGCCATTGTAGTTAATGGAGTTTGGGGCACAACTCACCTTCTCCCAAGATTTGCTCAAAACTATGGTATAGATTCCATTCATTTCATCATCAACAGGACAAGTACCTCAGACATTGATAGAGTTTGGTAAGAAGAGCTCTGCATTTGGAGTCACTCTTCCTATTTCTCTTTTCAAGCACTCATTCTCTGATCACATCTACTGAACATCAGCTGAAACAGGATCTGCATAAAATGCAATAGCAATTCCTTTTATTTAGAAGATGCCTGGAAGAACCGTCTTCCCTATTATACCAGGAGATCAGAGCAGACATGCAGATTACAAAAGAATCATTTCTACCCAAGGACATTTGAGTTCACGTCCCCAGGTGTGCCTAAGCCCTCCAGGTATTGTCTAGTCTGACTATGTCAGGTAAGGAACAGATGTTTTCAGACCCCTGTGATGAAGCTGATCCAATAAACAAAATTAAAAAAAAAATAATCAACATTTATCGATGTGAAGAAGACAGCAAGAAGGGACAAGTTTTTTTGTAGCCAAGTGTGCAAAAACCCAGTTTCCTGGAACAGACTCCAGAAGCAAGCGAATGCATCCTTCCTTTTCTGAGAAAACCTACCTCTCAGCACAAGCCCACATTCCCACCTCTCATGAAATAACCATGCTTGAATGTCCCACCCGCTTGGCACCCCACGAGGTTTCCAAACTGAGATCCCTCTCTCAAATCCTGAATAAAATATATAAAGCATCCAAGAGCAGAACAAACCCCATGTTTGTTTACTGCATTTCACCCAGACTAGCTTGGGTGACTCTAATCAGCTGGTTTGGATTCCATCTTGAGGTTTTCTCTACATGGAATTAATATTAATTCTGGTTTATTTTCCAGGCACCAGTTTGATAAGAAGAATGCAGCTTCCTTCAGATGTGCTCAGCCTCTGCCAATTTCAGTCCTGACCTTCCACTGAAAGCCTCCTGGCTAGACCCTATGTCTATATAGGAAGCCAATTAAATTCTCAGCAAGTGCCTTAATATATTATGGGAAGTTCTGGAAAACAGAGGCCCCAATTTGAAATTCTCCCTTGCTGATATGGATTACAATTAGAATAGGCTAAGTGAATAAATAGCTCCATTTTAAAAAAATCACATCAAACCCTACACTAGAGTATCTTTAGACATAGCATCATAACTATTTAAACAAGGATCTCAAAAACTTAGTGCAGAATAGGTCAGAAGTCTTTAAAATTGTTACTGATTTCTGTTGCACACAGATATATGAAGAGGTATTCTGCTGCACTGACCAATAATAAATAGAGCACATTAGAGTGGTTTTATTTACTCAACTTTCACATGAAACCAATCCACACATACATTATTGATAAATAATGCACTCCTCTCCAGTTCACAGCATCTAAATTATGCAGAATTAGGAACAACTGACAAATCAATATACATAAATGCTTATCCTAGTAGATATCACTGTATTTGTTCCCAGCATACTTGGTGAACTTCAGTTTTGGGTAAAACCTATATAGGTGGAGACTTTTTTCCATAGATGCCACAATGTTTGGCATTCAGATCAATACTATTCTTATTACTCTTTTGCTCAGATAAAACGTATTAGAATTAACTTAAATATATACAGAAGCATCATTTGAAAGCAATAATAAAGTTTAGTGCTTTTAGTCAGCCTTATAAAAATAAAAAGTTTTGCAGTAGAGTATATTATTTTGTAGATGTTTCAACACTGTATTACACTACAGTTGTTCCATCAACAATAAATAATCTTCTACCAATGCTCACTCCTGTGTTTATTTTCATCTAGGAACTAAACTCAACATTGTCAAGCAACATTTTTCAACAATCATGAAGTATTTAGCACAATATTCACCCAAGAGCATTACCTAGCACAGATTTTCAAAGCAATAATCTCAGGTTACATTTTCATTTGGTTTCCAAGAGGAAGTATGATTTTTTCTATGCAGATACACAAGACCAAATTCACCTCATCAGTTCACTTAATTAATGTATAGAATTAATTTTTGCTATTCTCTATTCAACTGTGTTGAACTAGACTTTGCATAGTCAGCTTTATTTAAATGGAAGTAATTACTGAGAAAAGCCCCACAGAATATTAATCGTTTAATATTATAGTATTACAGATATGTAACACTATGTTATGAATTGTTCACCATAACTGGCATAGGTCCAACTACATGCATTGTGGGGTTTGGGGCTTTTTTGATCACTGAGGCAATACAAATATGAGACAAAAGCTTAAAACCCTAAAAGCAAGCCATTCTTCAAATACTGAAATCTAAATCCCATTTTATTATGCTGTTAATGAATTGCCAAGATTCTCCTTTGCTTGTTAACATGATAGCAGACAGATGAGAAGAAATAAAAAGTATTGGCCTGTGAAAGGCAAATCAAAAGGGGAGACTGAAGGGATTTCTCAAGTTACTCAAGTGAGTTTTTATGCCCCAGCCAGTGGTCAGAACGGCTCAGAACACTTAGATACAGTATACAGTTGTCTGCCCAAAAGGATGAGAATTTGCAGTTTCTTTGTAAGCTTACTGCACAACAAACAAAAGAAGGGCATTTGATACTAAACAGAGAATGAATAGTCAATAACATTGTATAAGCTTTTTCAAGTCACAAATCTTTATGCAACAGGAAAACTTTGCATGTTACTGGAGTCTTTTACTGCAAAGATTGCTTCTTTTGTTCCCTCCACTCATGTTTTTTAGGTGTAGAATATATTTTTCTAAAATTAAACCCTCATCTGTTGGCAGATAATGGCATCAAATCCCTAGCTTCTATGAAGGAAAGATAAACCATAGATTAAATAGACATTAAAGTAAATGAAGGAAACTGAGCACTACAATTACAGAGATACTTAAATATCCTGCAGAACTGCAAAATAATTATTTTATGACTTTCAACATGGGTGGCATAATGTTTATGAAATAAAAGATTCCAATAAAATAATGTATACTTCTTCCATTGTTGGATCTCTCATTCTTAAATTTGAAAAAGAACTTGGAATACCACAGCCAACATTTTGAATAAAAAATTAAAATATGTAACAAGTTCCATGCTATCATAACTCAACAACTATGAAATAGGGTGGCATGTGAAGAAGAAATACAGAGGACAAAATGCAAACACAATGATATTTGTACAATTTTAAGTGCAGCTGTCAAGTTTAAGTAATACCTTACATGCCCTTTTTGTAACTTGCGGAATTACCTTTATGAAACCCAACTGTTCAAAATAACTCCTGGACTAGCAGTGCCACCTAGCATCTTTAAAAAAAAATCCTGTGCATTTACAGAATTGGTAGGCTAGCATTTATTATGACTATCAATGTTCATAATAGATCTATGCATCAAGTCGTAACCCTCAAGTGAGCAGCAGGACATGTTTTGATAATCAGTGTATTACTAAATATAACATCTGTACACATCACAAATCATGTGGACAATAAAAGTGTAGGACAAAACTCTAGCCTTTGAAAAAGCTGAACTGAGACTGGGAAAGAGAGGGCTGCATTTACTCATGCAATGTTGGGTTATAATACATGGATAGCATAAAGCTGTGATAAAGATGGGAAGAAGGAACAGCAAGAGGTTTTCTTTCTTAAGCAATATAGAATACGTAGAATGCTTTAGATGACTAAAGAAAATATTTTCTTATGGCAATAAAGAGAAACATCTGCTTTGCATGGCTTAAATTCCCCATTCTGAAGTCTAAATAGACTTCTGCTTTGCACAGGTATATATTGACATGTAATAATGCATATGAAATATATTTATTTGCTCCTCTCTATATGGATTTAAAAGGCTTAAGATTTGCAAAAGTATAACAGTGAGCAAAAATTCACCCGTTTTTATCATTCTTTGAACAGAATGAATTGCTTGGCATTGCATAAGACAACATGAATACTGCCTCTCAGTGCCTACAGTAGAGAAGACAGGCTCTGAAATGACAGGATGTACTGGGAAGCCTTGAAACAGTCAATTATCATCACTGTTAGGAACAAGCCTTTAGGAAGAACTTAAGGGCAAACAAGGATGAAAAGGCACTGTAGCATAAGGAGCTGCAGAGAAAGAGAAGCGAGGGGAGTTATTACAAGCTCAGCCATAGCAGCCCCTTGGCACAACAGTGTAGAGATCTAGATATAGGCACATACCTTTGCCCCATAGCTAAGAATCATTTCTATATTGCATAAAACAAATACATTAATTATATCATAGGTATGGAAATTAGATTACAAATATTTCGGTTGAAAGCCCCCAAAGAACTGTTACATTGTGAAAAATTATGAACACCTTGGTGACTTTCAAACAGATTTCATCTTCCACTGTTTTCCCCTGTTCCTGTGCATTTTTGTGTGGATATTCCCTGAGAAAATTTTCACCGATTAGAACTGTATATTTAAGATACAGCTTGCAATATTCCAGATTATTCCATACCTTAAGGGTATATTTTACCTGAAGGTAAATTATACCCCAAAAGGTATATTTATTCATCCCCCTGCCCCCAAGAAAATTTTATTGGGATAGAAATAAAAATAACATGCAAAGATTTAAACAAATACCCCTGGAGCAAAATTAACCCCACTGAGTCTAGGCGCCCAGTCACCCAGTTCAGATAACCAATGTGACCAGTCTGTGACACATCACTAGTAAAGTTGGTTTCCACAGAAACATGCACAAAAACCAATCAAGAGACAGTTTAATATAACATTCTGCATCTGGCTTACATGGAAAAAAAATAAACTAACCTATGTCAATATAACTGTTTGGCAGCCACTGTAAAGTCACCTGTAACTATCTCAAAATTATTGTTCTGTTAGCAGCCTCAGTAGAAAATTACTAAAGGTAGATATTTATTTAGGTGATTCTCTTTCAGAGAACAAGTGACTTCTACCAATCAAAAGTCCCACTTTACTATTATCTACTTATAACAACTGGTATTATGTAACATTTTGTGAGTTTCAGCTACAGCACAGCATTCAGCAGAATTAGATACAAACACTAAATACATATCCATGATATTCTCATTTTCTATGTCAGGACTTGACCTGTGTGTTGGCAACACTAATTATGTATTTCTCCAAAATACTTTTTTCCCGTAGTGCAAAATGCTACTTCCCTGTAAGAATAGTTATTTTAAAAATATAACAGATTTGCAGTACTTTCAAAGAGACCAGCAGGTTTTACCTAGAGAATTAGAAAAGCAAAGTGTCAGTGCTTTAGTCTGATAAAATGTTTTCACCCTTGTTAAAAAAAAAATATATATATACACAAATGGTGGCAGCATGCCATGTTTTCCAGTAGTCACGCTAACTTTAAGCCTACCAACAGAAAGAAACAACATGCACTTTGAAAGAGAGTCCAAAGGAATGAGAGTCATTGGAATGGAGATATGACATGTTTTACCGAGCTCCTTTCTGCCTTCAGTTGCTTATTTCCAGTGCACTAGAATGGAAACACTAACAGGTGGTAGCCCAGAGAGAAAATATTTCTTTTTCAACTTTCTGTTTAAATGCAAGTTTATATCTTACCTTTTTGCTATGTTCCAATTAAGAAACTTGTATTTTCCCTTATTTTTCTTCTGTTATGGAAGGCTGGTGTGATTGGGAATTCATCCCTACTACATAAGTCTCTGCTTACAGATCTAGGGAGGCAAGGTACCTTATGCACACTAGTATAGCTATTTATGCAGACCACATCAGTTTATTCAAAAGACTTATATCCCTGCAGAAGTTCAGGGCTTGATATGATAGTGCTCTCATTTGTTAAGCATGAACCTTTTAATGCTTAAAGAGTAAGAATGTTTCCAAAGGAGAGCAGCAGCAGAGACTAAAATGCCCAATTAAAAAGTAGGGGAAAAATACATTCAAACCAGACACCCCACACTCTCACAACTAACCCACAGGCATAAAATTGACTAGCTGTCTAAGGCTGCTAAGAACAGAGACGCAGGATATCTTCCTAAAGGAAAAGGAGTCATTTCAACCTTTTAATTTACAAAGGGAAACCACACACCTAGGTGTTGCAGCTCTGCTCATGAGGAGCAATTAGAACATAATCTGGGTTGTTTATTTTTTTGTGTTAAGAGGTCCATGCTGAAAGATAAAAAAGACTTATAGTCATTCAGTAAGCTCTATGTCTGTGATGCTTTTCAACTGGCTTTTGTGTTGGTACTATCTGCTTTTTTTTTGTTGTTTGGAAAGAATAAACAATCTCTTTAAGTAGGTAATCTCACTTGGGTTAGTCTGCTACAAAAAAGCAAATTGTCCCTTCGTGTTAAAGTTGGATTTTAAAGGAAAAGAAACTCGAAAAGAAATCAGTGCCTGTACAGCGAGCAGCAGCCATTCAGTTAAAGGTATATTCTTAAAACTGATACAGCCAATCCTTTCTAGATGAATCCACTTTTATCAAATACTTTGTGACTTAAGGTATATTGTTATAAACAAACTTAGCAAAGAGGTTGATTTAGTATATTTAAAACTAGTAACAGACTTCAGAGGCTAGAACAATTCTGCTTGCTATCTAAAGAGAAGTATAAAAGAAAACATATAAGCCATCAATTACAACAGGTGCCTTGAGGGACTTTTATGGCCAATAGTGACACCAATGTCACAGTCAAAGTTGCACAATTACCTCTGCATCTTTCCTAGAATGAAGGAGTCAAGCTTGCATGGCTCTTCTGACCCAAACTGTGCCAGCATGGCAAAGAAAGTTGGGCAATATTTCAAACAAGCAATAAAAAAAATATTTCTCATGCTGTCAGCACAGAACCAGTAGTGAGAGAAATAGAATATGCTTTGGTGTTCCCAACTTCTGGTATCTTGAATCTCTCCAAAGATGTATAGGTGCTGTCCTAACAGTGCTGCTTGTTAGTGTGGTCTCGGGTTTGTTTAAAACAGTCCTAAACCATAGAAGGTGCACACAGTAGACCCCTTTGCCCATGACATTGGTTCAAGGATAAATCTGACTAACAATTTAAGTCAGTTGTGGGTTTTTTTAATAAAGGTGGAAGATAGTATTTAAAGAATGATTGCTTGTGTCATCCACCCAGGAAATGTAGGTCCCTCTGTGGGACAAGACCTATAATTTATTATATGGATATTCAACTTTTAGCATATTGTAAGGTCTTGGACAATCTTCAAGCAAGAGATTCTTCCCCTCTACTAAACTGCTTGGTAGTTGATCTGTCATCAGCTACCCACAAGAGAGAAGGAGGGTAAAAATAGCCATTCTTCACAACAAATTCTTTTCCAAATCTTTCAGATTCTCTGTCAATGCCTTTTCTGTGGCTACTGTTTTTGCAGCTACAGAGGACCTTGGTCAACAGGATGGCAGGCCAGCCATACAGTAGAAACTGTGAAACCTTGAGATTGGCACAGAAAGATGTTAAAACTTGCCAACAGAGTTATATTACTGCAATGACTAACAACAGACTGGGTTACTGCAATCTGGTCTCTACTCTTGCAAAGACTTGTATGCAACCTCAAATTAACACATTGTTAGCCTGATCCAGAAAAGACTGATATTAACGGAGACCTTTTTCCAGCTGATGTCACAGACCTTTGGCTCAGGAATTCTAAATGCATCTGTTGGTTATGAGCACAAATTAAGCTGAGTTTTTGGGGTTTTTTAACTGATGTAAAAGCTTTAAATCTCAAAAATATAGTAAGAGCAGAAAATAAAATATAGTAGTTTCTTCAATATTTCATCAAAAAATAAGTTTCCTGAACTTAAACACTATTTGCTTTACTTTTATATGACTGGAACATCTTTTCATTGTTTCAATTTTGATTTTGGGGAGGTAAGGCTATTGTATAGATTCATTAATTACTAGTCCCTAAGCCAATGGATGTCATACTTGGGACTTGTTCCTCCTCACACTGCTGACTAGCATCCACTGTTGGAGGCTTCTGGAAAGTTACTTTTAACCACAAGTTATTGTACTAGCTGCAGGAATTGTGTGGAAGATAGATATGAGAAAGAGGAGCCTTCTGTAGCATATATTAGAAAGCAAGTTGGATTTGATAGACATAATAGTTATTCCTGGCTCTAATGTTTGTGAAAAGAAACTTTAACAATAACGAATGTAAATTTTATTCCATATTTTAAAGAAAGCCTATCATGTACAAAGCTGCAGAGCTACAAATCTGGTAATAATTTAAAAAGAAAGGCAAGATGTAATTGAGAAATAGAGAAGCAAATTAAATAATTTATTTCTTCAAATTTTAAACTACATCAGATGATCAAAATAGAAAATGAACAAATAAGCAGATGAGCAAAATCTTATTTTGTCACCTATTTTACAATCCAAGGTAAGTGGACACTGCATGGGAAGAAAGTCTGCTGCATAGATGGAGTAGCAGACTAGGATTCTGGAGATTTGGCTCTTACCTCTTCTACTGGCCTTCTGGATTGCCTTCAGCAAGCCACTTCCACAGCTTGTACCTCTATGTCCTAGTATGTAATGTGGATTTCCTCTGTAAAGCATTCTAAGATCTCTTGGTAATACTCTCATAGTTAAATTGTATTATTTTCATATTTTAGAATCATAGAATATCTCAAGTTGGAAGGGACCCATAAGGATCATTGAGTCCAACTCCCTGTTCCTCGCAGGACTACCTAAAACTAAACCAACCATATGACTAAGAGCATTGTCTAAACATTCCTTGAACTCTGACAGGCTTGGTGCCATGCTCCCTGGGGAGACTGTTCCAGTGACTGACCACTCTCAGTGAAGAACCTTTTCCTAACGTCCAATCTGATCTTCCCCTGATGCAGCTTAATTCCATTTCCTCATGTCCTATCACTGGTCACCAGAGAGAGATCAGCACCTCCTTCTCCACTGGCCCTCCTTTGGACACACTCTAATAGTTTGATGTCCTTATATTGAGACACCCAAAACTGCATGAGAAGATCAGAAGAGTAAAAGTGAGAAAACTCTTGGGTTGAGATAAAGACAGTTTAATAGGTAAAGCAAAAGCCATGTACGCAAGCAAAGAAAAACAAGGAATTCATTCACCACTTCCCATGGGCAGGCAGGTGTTCAGCCATCCCCAGGAAAGCAGGGCTCCATCATGTGTAATGGTTGCTTGGGAAAACAAACACCATAATGCCAAATGTATCCCCCTTTCTTCTTCTTCCCCCAGTTTATATACTCAGCATGACATCATATGGTATGGAATACCTCTTTGGCTAGCTTGGGTCACCTGTCCTGGCTGTGTCCCCTCCCAACCTCTTGTGCCGCACCCCCAGCCTACTCACTGGTGGGGTGGGGTGAGAAGCAGAAAAGGCTTTGACTCTGTGTAAGCACTGCTCAGCAATAACGAAAACATCCCTGTATTATCAACACAGTTTCCAGCACAAATCCAAAACATAGCCCACAGTAACTATTATGAAGAAAATTAATTCTACCCCAGCCAAAACCAGCACAGATATAATTTATGCCACAGCACTACCCTTGGGCAAATAATATTAACAAAGGGTTATTTGCAGTATCCAAAATGGGATTTAATGCAGACAGGCATCTAATCAACTGAGCTTTTGAAAACATTTGTTCAGAGATTGTTTAAAGTTCATAGGAGCCTCAGGCTTCAACAAAGGTGCATTGGCAACTTCTAGTGTGTACACCTAAAGCACCTAAAACTGGACAGGACTAAGCAAGTCAGCACACCAGTGATTCCATATATCATAGTGTGAGCATATATCCTGCTGGAATCCTGAAACTAAATCTGCTTATTTTCATGAGGGATTCAATCCCCAGTGAGTGTTAACAATCATACCTGTGAGAAGAGACACTTGAATTTCAGTGCCTGTTAGAACTGCTGCTTATTTATTTTGCATTAGTCAGTCATAAAATACATAAACAGACCATGGAACACTGACTGAAACCCACGTCTTTATAAAGAGAAATGCTTTAATCCTAAGGTACTGTGTTACAGTTGATGTTTTTCTGGACACTAGTCCATGCAAAGTGGAAAAGCAACATTAGGATTGAGTAAGAAGAAAAAGAGAGCTTATTTCACCTAACATGGCTCAAGCACTTTGTTGGACTGGAGATGTGGACCTAAATCCTCTTCAGGCAGAGGGATTTGAACCAAAAAGTCCTATCACATTAGCAAGAACCTGTGGATGAAAGGCAATCTCCACTTGTGCTTTCACCTCTGTTTCACAGTACTGATTCTTACTTTGTTTAAACAAAGATTTACCTTCAGTGTCTATAAATTCAAAGGAGGAGAAGGCGGCATCTTCCTCTAGTACGGAAACAGCACTTAGGTTTCCAACAGAGTGATAACAAGGTCAGAATGTTTTCTCTTAGATATACAGACAACAATCTAGATGCAACAGGCTGTAGCTTCTTCTAGAGGAACCAAACATCTGATACTTAGGGATCATGATGATGAACATCACAGTGCCAAAATCCTTTTTTTATGAACAGATTCTCATGGCAGTTATATTGCACAGAAACAGGAGCTCATTTGTAGACATGATGATGTCTCCAGACACAGCAATTTCTGGCAGTTCTGACAGTGATTCAGTTCTGATTCCAACTTTGTATTGCATACATTTTCTCAGAAAAAAATATGTAGGAAGAATATTTTAGACATCTTGCACTTACCAGTAAGAAATAACATTCTGACAGTCACATAAAAACATAACCAGCAACTATTCTGACATGAATAAAACACTGTCCATGTCTATTTCATGTCCTTAGTACCTTAACCTGCTGACATATTTATTACAGGTAATTTCAAGAAAGTTGCAAAAAGCCATCAGTGAAAGGGTGGTGGTGGATTGGGGGGTATGGGAGGTGTATGAACATACATTTCTGAAGAGGTTGATTCACTCAGGATTTCTGGCAGTATAAATTAAAACTTCCAGAGTTTTTATTATTTAATTATTTATTTGAATGCCAACTAACAGAGGATATGATTCTTGGTAGAGTTCCCTGGGTTTCACATGTTTTATCTGTACAGAAAATACCACAAAATCTGGCTCAGTAAAAGAGAAAGACAAGACTACTTAAAACTGATGGAGTATTTAACTTTTTGACACAATTTAAAGCCAGCAGGAGCTCTGCAAGTAAACAGGCTGCAGAATCAGTCTAGGTCCGTTTAGAGGACGTGAATTTTTAACCTAGCCTTGAGCGACAAATAAACAGCATCACGACAGAATCACACAGCCTCTTTTGAGTCACACAGCCTCTCCTGACCTCCCCCTCCCCTTTTCTATAAAGAGTCATGATATCACCAGCAAAATATCCTTTCCTTTAACTCAGCACCAGAGGAGTAAGAGGAGTTTAGTCTACCTATTCTGTTACCACCGTCCCCAGCTAAATACCTTTTGAGCCAAGCACATGCACACATATCTCCTACTTACTGCTGCCATAGCAAACCAATGTCCAAAACACCAAAATAAGGGTAGCTGAAGAGGTCCTCTTTTTCTCAGCTGCAAAGATGCATTCTTCAGACTAATTGATTACAAATGTTCACTTAACAAGCAAAGTTGTTCATATATAACAGTCATGCAATAGTGAGTCTTGAAGACTTTAAATGTTGTTCACTTGTCTTTCTAAATCAAAATCACCCAGTAATTATTGTGAAAAAAAACAACATCCAGTACTTAAAGCAAATTTCATTTTTAATCTAGGGGAAATTTGTATCCCAGAATTTAATGGAGTTAGCATTCTTTTATTTTTCCTTTTTTTTTTTTTTTTAACAGAGAGCAAAGCCTCTATATGAATGCACAGCATAGCTAAAAAAATCAAGGATTAGAAATAAAAGTAGAAGCCTTTTGCTGCTATGCTATTGATTTTTTCACTCAGTTGTGATCAAATAGTCATACTGTCTGACAGGTAGTCAGTGCGCTGTGTAAAACAAACTGCTAAATCAAGCTCCTAGTAGATGTGCACGTGACACAAATATACTACACTGGAAAAACTATAGGTAGAATGAAAAAAATCAGCACACATTGAATGAGCATTAATTACTGTCTCCCTTAGTCTGCACTGGGAATTTCCAGGGAATTTCTAGAATTGCCATGCCCTGATGTATTTTCTGCAATTTGGTCAGTGCAGGAAAATCACATAGAATCCATTGAAGTCAGCTGCCCACACTCAACTGAAATTTGAGTCCTGTTTATTCTCTAATTTTTGAAGAATTAGTTTTAGAGAGAAAGGACCCTCATAAAAAGAAATGGAAAATAAATTATTGTGAAAGGATGAGAGAGCTTCTTGCTTAGTTTTGCAGATGTCAGTAATGCAAGCATTTTGTTAAGCTTTTAATCGAGATTTATTTAGTTTCTTCAAAATAATGAAAACTATAGAAAAAGACTTTGGTAATCATCTAAATTGATCCCTGCATCAGATCAGATCCACTGGCATTTGGCATTCCTTGACTCGTTTCTGGCAGAGCTGCCTCTCTGGCAGTGACATTCCTGGCCCAAATCTCTCTCAATGAAATCACTGGCAAATTTCCCAAAACCTTGAATAAAAACAGAATTTGGTCCCGTGACCAGAAGATGCATGTGCATCTCTCATCATACCATAAGCAGCAAATAGTCATGATTCCTATCTAGCAATCCAAACAGGGGCTGGTGACATCTGAGAGCGAGTTGATTACGTTAACAATCAAAGGCATAGACAGAACTTATTTACAACACCAGAAAAGATAATGACTTGCCTAAGGGAAATCATACAAGGCAAAATTTATTCTAACTACCTTAAAATATTCCTTCTCTGATTCTAGTCATCTACTAACCACAAGGGGGAAAAAAAACCAAAAGCAACTCAAAAACATCCCTCCTTGCTGATCAAAAGACAAAAACATTATATAAGCAATCACTAAAAGTATAAAAATTATTTTGTTCAGACTATTTTTCATTAAAATCCTCCTGTGTGATTTATTTCCCTGAACACTCTTTGGAAAGAAAAGAGCCCAAAAAGGAAATCCTTAAAATATATTTTCTATTTTTTGTACAGTTTTTAGAAAGGGTTTTCATTATTCTGGACAAGTCAATATAATTCAGCATTTATAAAACTTAGTGCAGGAAGCTTTTCACAAAATCTTAAAGCAGTAAGAGGCAAAACAGAAACACTGTTTTAGAAGCAGCAGGTACCATTTCTAATCTAGGACCTGTACTGAAGGTCAAACCTTCGCAATGGAACAATTAATAAAGGAACCCATTACGGTCTGATTGTTGCTCTTAAAAAGGAAGGTTGAATTTCAGGCCTCGATATAGAGATATAATCTACATTCATACATTTATGTTAGTGGTTCAAATCTATTGGGACAGACTGAATTCTGTTAAATAGTGCATCTTTCCCCCGGAACTTTTCTTAGGTTACCCGACAATACAAAATAGTGGGGTATTTAGGTATTCAACTGTGCTATAAAAGAAAGGCTATACAGAAAGTAGAAAAAAGAATTAGATATAATCTAAAAAGCTATGTCAGCTTTTCATTTGGACTCTGTTTTGTAAATGTCCTCCCTGTCATCACACAGGATTGAAAAGGACCCTATGTTGTAGTAGTTTTAAGTACTGCACTGAATATTCCACCTGCCAGAAGCAGATTTAATACAAAATTCTGGATATGTGGGGTTTGTTCTTAACCACAAGATCTTACAACCAACATACAGCCAATCACAAGCTAGAAATAGGTCTAAGCAGAACTCTTCTTGAGAACAATACATTCAAGACTACCTATTTTTTAAAGGATTAGGGGTTAAACGTATCTGTTTGACCCCCACACTGCTATTTTCTCCTGCCACCAGAGATCCTAAAATGCCAATTAATTGTATTTTCCAGCATTTGACAGGAAAAAGAGAAAAAATGAAAAGTTTATTCAGTGTATAGTTTTAAGACATGGTAATTATTTATGATTTAAGCTGTTGGAATCAAAACAACTTCAATTTTAGAAATAACATGTTGTGCCTTTCCTGACCTAGACAGCAAGCAAACACTGGCATCAGCTTTGCAGACATACATGTAAGCTGTCAGGCATTCATTGAAGAGTAGGCTTTTGCTTTTCATTTTGGTTTTATTTCTTATTTTATTAGTTGCCACAAAAGGAAAGCCTAAATCAGATTTACCAAAAATTTTCTGAAATGCTTTGTACTCAGTGCAAATACATGCAGAATAAATACTCTGAAGTACCATAAACATCATAAAACATTGATTCTAACATTAAATGGTTTCATATTTAAGGCTGTTTAAATGTCACCCTTCAGAAGCTGAACACATAAATTTAGGAGCTGTCTCTCTCCAGAATAAACACCATAACTGGAGAAAATAATTTCTAATTTCTGTTGTTAACAATATATTTAACACCCTAATCTAATGAATCAGTCTAATTTTAGAACTTCGTTCTTTGCTGCATTTTCTGTTGTTTAAGATTGACTCCAAATGCCAAATGTAATTGCATAGGCAGTTTTCCATTGCATTCCACTGATCTGTGTTATTAAATTGCCTCTACTTCAAAAAAGTTCTGGTTTTACGTATTGAGTAACTTACTGTGTTTCTGTACCACTTCTCCGCTACTCCATCCTCTTAGCAAACATTCTACCTACTTGCATTCCAAATCAGTTATTTTACAATACTAAATACTGAACCAAAATTTAATATCTTGCATGCTGCCCATATCCTGTCAGACCCTGATGCCTTATCTTGGTGTTAAAAGACAATATATCATATGGAAGATGCCTGTTAATTACTGGGAAAGTTGACAGTTCAGTGATGGGCCAGAAATATGAATATGTCATAACATTCAGTATGTGAAATGAGAAATCCATTAGGAAAGATGGAATAAAAGGAAAAAACCGACATATGCCCCTCTAGGAAAATAACAGCTTGAAAAATTGCTTTAAAATAGCCTTAAAAATGGGGAAAAAAGTTTTTTTTCTGGCAAAGGAAACTGTATTAGTTTAAAAAAAACCTCCAGATTTTATGGGGAAACCTTTGCAATGCAAAGCCCCTTTTGCTTTGAAGTCAGACCTGATTCAGTAAATTACTCATGTTAGCAATTAGAAAATGGTCATTTAGGGCCCTGATTTCTTTTGAGACAAGAATGGTGAGGGTGGGGAAAGACACAATAAATCTTTAGAGGCTTAAAAGGAAGAGCAGGCTAAAGCATGAACTTTTTATTTCAGCAACAGAAGTGAGAAATCAGTGATTCATTAAAAGAGGAAGAAAGACCTCCATGGAAGCTAGCAAAGAAGGAATAAGAGCTAATTACATCTCTTTTTACTCTCTATGACTAGCATATAATCTGCTTTTCCAGGGTCTGCCTGTAGCATATACATCTTTCCAACCTCTCCACCCAACCCCTCCTCCAGCGGGGTGGGGGTGGGAGAGGGGGGGAGATCTAGTAGGCAATAAGCTAGCTCCAGGTGACTTTCTCAAGCACTTCACTGCCAATAAAATCAAATCCTCCGCTAGAAAACAAGTTTCTTGGGGAGGGAGAAGGGAAATTAGTAACGCATAAGTCTCCAAGCCATGCTGGTGGCTGGTGCTCAGAGAAGAATGCGTTAGGAGCAATTAGCAACACAGCCACTGCCTTTGGCTTATCTGCGGCTGAGGAGGAGAGAGCATGAGCAACTCCTAAAGCTCTCTCAGCAACAGGCACCACTCACTCCGACTACAAAAGGATTTCAGATGTCCCACCCCTGCTTGACCCCACTGCAAATGAGGATTAACTAATAGAGCCATATCCCACCTCTGAATTGTAATTGCTGACATTTAGGCTACAGATTCCAACCTATTTACAACTAAAGGGGGAAGATAACTTGGGGTTTCTATTTCTCTCTCTCTCTTTTTTTTTTTTTTTTTAATACCATTCTGAAGAATTCAAAGCAAAACAAAGAAGCTGTCTCCTCTAGGGTTGTCAGTGAGAAAGGATGAGTTGTGCAACTGGTTTGGGATTTGCAAAAAGGCAAGGAAGTGGGGATCAGCAGGTGTAAAGCCACAACGTGTGTGTGTGGGTAAAGGATGGGGGTGTGTGAAAAATCCCTTCCAACACAGTGTTCTGCTGGTTATTATTTATTTTTGTTGTTGTTGACTTTGCTGTCATCTGTTTTTTTCAGACCTTTTTGCATCTAAGATGGCGAAGAAAGGAGTGAGGAAGAGAATAAAATAACTAACTGGGAAGTCTCAAACCAAGTTGGGGAGTGTATGTGTGTATGGGGGGGGGGGGGGGGAGGAAAGAGAATTAACCACAACAACCCCTCCAAAAAACCCCTTCAAAACAACAGGTTTGGTGGTGTTTTTTTTTCTTGAGGGAGGACTCAAAGGCAGTAACTTCTGAGGCAATTTGTCCCCTGAGTTATGGATGTTGGTGCGCTTACTTCATGCCAGATCAGAGCTCAGAGGAATCTAACCAGAAACAGCAACCGCCGGCTCTCCACTTGCCTTTTACCAGGTTTTACCCTTCCAGTATGTTTCATTTGCTAAGACATTTTCCAGCGCCCAGAGTTTCAGTACAATGTGCAAATGGATACTGACAAATGGTGCCTTAGCCTTTTCCCACCTGCCTTGTTGCTGCTTGCTGCTGCTCTTCTTGGTGTCTTCTGTGCCTGTCACCTGCCATGACCGGGGTCAGGACATGCTGTCCCCGGAGGCCACCAATTCTTCATCATCATCCTCCTCTCCCTCCAGTGTGGGGAGACACGCGTGGAGCTATAGTCACCTCCAAGGAGACGTGCGCAAGAGGAAGCTCTACTCTTACATCAAGTACTTTCTCAAGATCGAGAAGAACGGCAAGGTCAGCGGCACGAAGGAGAACTGCCCCTTCAGTAAGTACGGTTTTGCCGCCGCGCTGCCGGGCGGCGGCTGCTGCCTCCCCCCCACCCCGAGTGCAGCAGCCCCGGGTCCAGAGCGTCTGAGACCTCTCGTTGGGGAGGGGTCGCGGGGCAGAAGCGAGATGTGGTGGGCTCGGCTTCTCCGGGATGTCGCTTCTTGCCAACCTGTATCTGCAAATGTCTCCGGTTACATTTGTTTTGCAAGTGGCTTAGCCCAGCACAGTTTGTTTCTTTGCCTGGCAGAAGAGCAAATTGGAAAGATTCGTAAGGATGTGGCGGGGGGTGGGAATTGTCTCCCGAATCTGAAAATTATTATCCCCTGTAATTAAAATGCCTTGACGAGAACACTATTGAAACAATACATCGATTTCTCCCCGAGCTGCACAAGAGTTATCTGCTCCGCGCTCCCTCCTCCCCGAGCCTGGAAAAAAGGGGATTTTCCTTCGGGCTGGGATTTTGCCTGGGTTTACTCTTCGCCGTGGGAGCGCCCAGCGGGCGCTGGAATCCGGTGCGCAGCCGCCCACGGTGAGGCTCGTGCCTGCCGCGTCCCTGGTGTGAGCGCCGCTCCTGGGTTGCGGCGCCGCTATACTACCTACTACTCACCCCATTGTAAACATATGGGACTGGATTCTCACAGAACTCACGCATTTCGTTGTCTTTTTTTTTTTTTTTAAGATATTATTTCAAAATAAAAGTCGTATGGCAGTTTCTATGGCTTTAGTTTCAAACTTTTCTGTAGTACTAATTAGGCTTTTAGTAATAGCATGCTTCTGGTAATGTATTTTTGGCTGTTAGTGCTAGAAATGTACCTTTTATTATTTATTTATTTTCCTGCCTGTGCAATCTCAAAATGGAGTAACTGTAGTAAATCACAATATATTGTGCATTGTAATTTAAGTGACTGCATCCCACTATGAGAGTATGCTGAAAAAGTAAACTTTGTTATGGAAGTGTTGGAGGAACTTGCTTCACTGGTGGAGAACTGTTTTGGTTCTTGGACTGTCTTACATAAATCCAGGATAAACCTGGGAATAATTTTTCTATTAAATTAAAACAACTTAAAGTAACTTAAGTACATCCCTTGTTAGCTAATGTATAAAGTACTTCAGCAGGTTGCCATGCTGTATGATAGACGTTGTTAATTCCACTGTATTTTTATTAAATACCCATAATATAGGCTTGTAAACAGGGAGGAGAGGGCTGCTGTATCATATTGTCACTACTTTATTTGCTCCACCTTGCAACTTCATACTTTATTATGCACTTAACATTTGTAAAAGCTTTAGATGTCAAAGCAGCTGAATCTTAATACCTCCCTTTCTATATTTCATAGAAAGCCAAATTATTGAAAAACAGAGCTTCTCTTTGATGAATTTGTGTGGAACTCTGTCCTAGAACTGTATTTCTTAAATTAATTTGTGGAGGACAGTGTCATTCCCCTAAAATGGGATTCTGAAAGCTTTGGGTGCATCTCTGAGAACACCAAGCCATTCTATGTAGAATATCACTGCCAAAAAGGCTATAAGGGGCCCAATCTGACAACAGTGTATTCAGAGCAATAACTACTCATCTGAGCAGTCTCACTTAGCCAGCAGAACTGCTCAGTGACTAAAGTTGCACGTGTGCATGAGCTTCTGTGAGATTTTGCTAAGAGGTAGAATACACTGAAATGCACATATAAATCTTTCTACTCTCTCAGCCTAAGTGCAAGAACAACCTCCTGTAACTATAGGGTGTGATATATATTCCCTCCCCCCTAGTTTTCCAAGCAGTACATCAGAAAGAGAGTTGGCATTCTTGGTGATGTCACGGTTATTTTCACATCTTCAGAGTATCTACTGAAAGAGAGAAGAATGTAATTTTTTTTTCATATAAATGCAAACCAGTGCCATTAATATGCATACTTGTATTCTGTCCCTCAGGTTTATGTCCAGTGAAGAAGACTCCCATTGTCATAAAACTTACAATTTGCTAACCACGCTTATATCACGAGGTCAGACATAGTGTACAAATCTTTAAATACAAAACAATTAGATCTTCCTAGCAAAAGTTAGGTCCAACAGTTGTATGTTCTTTATCAGTCATTATAATTTGCAGTGGGGAATTGTTTTCTGTAAAAGCACATAAGCTGAGACCATTTAAGTAAATATTTACTGTGCCTTAATTTCAAGGGTGTCTGTGTAGCAAAATGTTGCAAGTGATTCACAAAATCTATGCTTTTCATAACCTCACATGTAGCTGTGCAATCAGAATGCTGCTGTAATCCCTAGCTGGACTGATTCCATACAAATATGTGGTATCATTAAGGTAGTAAAAAAAAAAATTACATGCAAACAAATTTCTGCCATGCATAAAGGGTTATTCAGTCAGCCCACTAAATTGTAGCTTGTTTAACATTAGAGGCTATTTAATCTCTAATAAAATTCCTCTTTCAAAACCATGCTTTCCTAAACAAATAATAGTGATTATTGACACACAAGACTTTGTTTGAAATATTCTAATTTGGGGGCTAATTTTCTTTTTTCTCATATTATAATGCTTAAAATCCATTTATGCTGCAGTAAAGCCTTATCTGTAGGGCTGTAAGATCATGATATGTTGTGTATTTAGACAATAGCTTTCATGGCTGGCTGCCAATTAAGCACTGTCAAGTAAGAAGAACAGTTGGAGAAAGAATAAACATTCAGAAAACATAATTTTGTCCCTGGCCCTTAAAATGGCTCAAGTAGCATTCATAGATTTGCTCTATAAATATTGTTTTGAGTGCACTGAATAAGTTTACTTTGGCCGATGTTTTCCAACTTGATTGCTTGGAACTATTCCATCAACCTTTCTCTACCTATAGGGTAATGGAAATAGAGGTGGCTTCTGACTGCTCTGTCAGGAGGCTGGGGGAACTTGCAGCATTTGGCATAGATGGAGGGTGTCTGTCACTAGGTAGAAGTAGGACACTTTTTAGTTTTGGGGTTTTTTTTAATTGTTCCTTACATTTGGAGTTTGTCCTCAAAATGCAACTACTCAGTACTAGTAGCTGAAGAACAGTAATGCAATATGCAATGCTTAATTAGCAGCAGCTAACCTGCAGTCTGTAGGGGGAGTTCTGCCTGAGTGAGGATTGCAGGATCAAGACATTATTTAAGTACGTGTTTAGGGAGTGGAGTCTGTGTCATTGAGCCTGGATATTAGTAAGAAGAATTGCTGGAGCGATTCCTGTGGGCTTTGGACCAAGCAGTGCTATGCAAAACCTACGGTAGATGGCGGCACAGCTACTGTCTGGTGTCACCTCTGCTCGAAGTAGGTGAACAAGAAGGGGCTGGAACCTCAGCTGTATGAGCTAATGTAGTTTAAGCAAAGCTAAAAGGCCTTACACCAGCTGAGAGCCTATTAATTTGCCTTCTGAGCATCCACAGTGGATTAATCCAAACAGTGCAAAGGCACTGCAATTGCAGAATGTGTGTTTACTGGGGGAGCTAGCATGAAATAATTAGCTGCTACTCACAAATTAAGCTATTCCAGGCTTTTCCCCTGAGTATGTGATTATCTTTTATACATATCTTTAGGACCTGCTGAAGTCCCTGATAGTCTTTGGTTTTGCTTTAGTTAGTGTGGTATCAGATTAACACCACAGTGGTTGTGTAGCAAGAGCCTTATTTTGTAGCCCAGAAGATTGTAAACAACCACTCTGCTAGAAATGCTGAACGTTACTACTGAGGGATTTAAGTGTGTGCGTATATATGTGACATAAATATAGATTTATACTGTGTATTGGGTTATATGCATAAAAATAGCATTAAAAGTGTTTTGATTAAATATACTTGGTTTGATACTCAGTTTTTGATTATACCTCAGGTGTAATAAAATCATAAAGCTTGATAGGTACATTAACCTTGGATGTGCAGCTCAAACCAGGTTAGAATATTTGGTAAGATATGTTCTTTTGCTACTGGTTTTTTGGTTTGTTTTTTTTTTAAGTTAGCTTTTTGTGGTTAATTGACTCTTTACAAGCTGGTGTTTGTAAATTAATGTGAGAACTTTTCTCTATTTTTCTAAAAACAGATTAGTGAGCGTATGTGTTTTGTTGGTTTACTCTCCATAGAGATCTAGTTTATTATTTTACTGATTAAAAAGACTTAAAATAGGAAATAATACTGACTTAGTGAAGTTATTTGAATCTTAGGTTCTTTAATATTAAATGCATATGTTTTTATGGAGATGATTTCTCACTTTAAGTCTTTTTTTTTTTTTTTTCCTCTACCCTGTAGAACTCAGTTACTTTATAACCAGCAGTATACAACCTTAGGCATTTAGGATTTATGAATGTGGAAAGAATTGTACTATTTAATGTCTACGTGTGAAGAGGGTCCCCCGTGGAGAGTCAGCCAAGTCACGACAATCACACCAATATGGCTACATGCCATGCTCACTTTATTAAACAAACAGGTCATATTTATAACTTAAACCGCTCACCCGACTTTACACACAGGTGATTGGATAAAAGTTTCTGGTCACACGGGCAGGCGAGATCGGTGAGCATGCTGCAGGCACCTGATCAGAGTGTGCCGATGAGAGTGTGTTACCTGATCAGAGTGTGCCGATGAGAGTGTGTTGATTTTGCGGTTCCCAGGACTTGCTCTGCACCTGGCTTCTTGTTTGTGCATAGCTTGTTTTCCTTCTCCCACTGCTTGTTCCCAGGACAATTTAAAGCTGCTCTGCAGCTTCAACTAACAGGCCTGGGTTGTCCAACCCAGACAATGGTAACATATGTCCTCGGTCCTTTAAAAATCCCTCTACATATCCCCCTTTTTCTTTTTGGACAACCCATGTCTGTTTCACAATATACGTGATACTGTCCTGTTACCCTTACTGCAATTCCTGCCTTGTGGACCCTCCATGCTGGTACTGTAGCCCTATCATAAATCTGTTCAACATACAGTTACAAGAAGTCTTTTTGTCTTCATAAATCTAACTTATAGCCACTTGCAAAAAAGAGTTGGGGCAATTGGAAGTTTGTTCTTAAAACCACAGAAGAATGATACCAAGAGGCATACAGACTTATAAATGCCATGCTGCTGTTTTAGTGGGAGGGTTCTCAGGTAGTGGCTTGGTCAAAGCTTCCCTTGAAGATGGCATTAGCTGAGTGAGCACTATAGAATGTGCTTACACTTTTGAAACAGCTTGTATGCGTTTAGTCGTAGGATAAGATCCTCTGTTTTGAAATAAGGCATTTTAAGATGACTTTCAGATATTTTTGAACTGTGTGTGTGAATAGATGTCTTTTTACTTCAAATGAGAGTCAGATCAGGTCCTGTAATAGGGGACTTCCACAGAGCCTTTCATTTTGGAAAAGGAAAACCCCTTCTATAAGCAAGTCTTATTAACCTGTGTGTCTTAAGTTAAAAATAGCAGATACCTGTATGAACATAGGACATCTCCTCTCATGGAGGATTCCTGACTTTTCCTCTGAATAATAGAAACACAGCAGGAGGGTTCTAAATAGGGGAAAAAAAAAACCATTTTTGTAAGCAATATTGTATTGTTATTCTTAAGCTTAATATTTATGATGATAGAAATAGCATCAGCAAAGCAAAGAAATTATTTGGTCAGCTTGGGATTTGTTATAATGCTCCCTTCATGGCCTGTTTTTATTTGTTTTCTCAGTTTTCTGAAGAGCTTTCTGAATCAGGTTTTTAGTCCCTTCTTCCCCAAAATAGCACTGAGATTAAATTTCAGTTAGCATATTTTGAACACTTGCTACCATTGCTTGCAGTCACCGTAAGATGCTGAAGTACCTTATTGTAGTATTCTGGGGTTTGTCATCTAATGACCTCTTTGACACTTTGAACAGCACAAATAGTTTGAATGTTTATCAGCATTATCAACCAACATCAGCTTTTTGAGACTGCATGAAGAAGTAAGCTTTGCTTGCTTTGGGCTATAACCAAATTGTCAGAAATGGAGGATGCATTTAGTCAATGTGAGCGCATTTATGTTTCTTGGTCAGTGGGTATACTAGTACCTCTAGTCTAACTGTATGTACTTATCAAATTTTCCTCCTTTGGCTTCAACAACTTATTTTGATGCGTTATTTTAATATCTTGCAGCCTTTCATTGTTCAGATACTTTGAACGCAAAGAAGTAGTCAATGGTACTTGCAACCATTAGCTCTGTTAACTGGAAAGATCTTTTTCTAGCAGCATTAACTGCTTTTGTTGCTAGTGTCAATTTGTCTCTGTTAGTTACAACATAGTAAAAAGGAGACAGAAAATGCTGTTACATGAAATTTTGAAAAGTCAGCCTGGGAAAGCTCTCTGTGTTTATGAAGAAAACTAAAATATTCAAGGGGAGGAGTGAGGAGGAAGTGGCTTACACTTTAATCATTGAAATGATATTAAAATTAAATTTATTAGGCAAGTGGATTAATAAAACTGATTATGCTATTTCATGAGTACAGTGCAACAAATGGAAGTTGCAAGAGAAAAATGGTTACAAGTGAGCCAGGTCATGTGCTAAATAATGGCTTTAAAGACACTCTTTGCTTTTAAATTAGGTCCCTTGTGTTCTTTCTTTGAACATTCAGTTCTAATTGCAACAGTAAATCAAAGAATACATTCAAAGTAGGTTCCCATGTAAAGTGGACAACTGGACAGTGCTTTTCACTGATACTAACATGTGCATCCAATTACTGGGTTGATATACTCATAGTGTCAGCAGTAAAGCATTCCCCTGTTTTATAGTTAGCCTGAAAAATTATTAGCCTGTCCCTTTCACATTTACCTCTAAATAATCTCAGTAGTGTATATCTTCTACAGTTAAAGAGGAATTTTCACACACATCAAAGTTTATTTTAAAAAAGAAAATAATTAAAACTACACCAAAAAGTTTCATTCCTTTTCTTCCTTCTCTTTTCACAATATCTAATGTTGTGCAAGAGAGGAAAAGGCTACAGATTCTAGAAACATGAATGCTTATGAATTTTATATAAAAGCAAAAATCGGATCTTTCATAAACTTTGATTTAGTAAAGCAGTATGCTGCCTACTCCTTTTCATGGTGGAAAACATATGTGAAGGACAATAAACTTAGTTGTTTTTTGCAGTTCCCAATTCTTCATCCTACATAGGGAGCAGAGGTGAAAATGGGGGGCCTGAGGAGTCTAGTTGCTCTTCCTTCTTCTGCCACTGATATTAGAGGTTCAAAACATTGCCTAGAAATAAAGGAAATATAAGTTTTCTTTCAGGTTCCTGATGCACATCTGTGCAGTTGTAGTCAGTGTGTGTGTGAGTTGGGGAGGGAATGCTGAAGCATTCAGGATGTTGTTTAATTGTAATTAAGGCATTGTGCTAAGTGGAGGCTGGGTATAAATCAATGATATTGTGCCTGCATGAGAGGAAGGGGAAGTGTGACTAGTGCCAGAGCAACACTAGAAAGGATGATAAGAAAAAAATAGGGGCAGCATGTGTTATGAGTGGGAGAGAAGTGGGGAGAGGGGGAGAGTGTGGCCTACTCGTTTTGGCAGCAATGAACTGTCGGTGACTGAATTGTCCTGTCTCATCTCACTGCATCATCAGTTTGCTCACAGCCTGAACTTATGAACCCATGAAGGTGACTGTTAAATTTGTCTAAAAGTATGTAATTGGTGTTGGGATATAAACTCTTCCCACTCCCAACTTCGTTGTATCTTCTCTGACCCAATTCTAGAGATACTATTTGGTAAGTACTCTGGGATTCTCTTCTTCAGATTATCCTCTTCAAGAGGATTAATAACCGGCTTTATTCCTAATGTCAAAGTCAGTACAGACTACTTGCAAGCAGAAAGGTGGGCAAACTTGCCATTGGAAGTAATAAACTATTTTAACACATTTGCTTATAGTTGCTTGTCATGGTTTAACCCCGGCTGGCAACCAAGCACTATGCTCACTCACCCAGAGAGATGAGGAGGAGAATCAGAAAGGAATGTAAAACTCAAGGGTTGAGATAAGAACAATTTAATTGGTAAAGCAAAAGCTGTGCATGCAAGGAAAGCAAAACAAGGAATTCATTCACTACTTCCCATGGGCAGGCAGGTGTTCAGCCATCCCCAGGAAAGCCGGGCTCCATCATACATAACGGTTACTTGGGAAGACAAATGCCATAGTGCCAGATGTCCCCCCCTTCCTTCTTCTTCCCCCAGTTTATATACTCAGCGTGATGTCACATGGTATGGAATACCTCTTTGGCTAGCTTGGGTCCCCTGTACTGGCTGTGTCCCCTCCCAATTTCCCGTGAAATTTCCTGAGAAGAGGAGAGGAATGAAATCCAAAGGGAAGGGAGGAAAGAAAACAAGTGATGCACAATACAACTGCTCACCACCCACTGACTGATGCCCAGCCAGTCCCTGAGCAATGATCAGCAGGCTCTGGCCAACCCCACCCAGTTTATATACCCAGCATGACATCCCATGGTATGGAATACCTCTTTGACTAGTTTGGGTCAGCTGTCCTGGCTGTGTCCCCTCCCAATTTTTTGTGCCCCTCCAGCCTTCTTGCTGGAAGGCAAGGCCTGAGAAACTGAAAAGTCCTTGATTTAGTATAAACATTACCTAGCAACAACTAAAAATATGTGTGCTATTCAACATTATTCTCACACCAAAGCCAAAACACATCACTGCACCAGCTACTAAGAAGAAAATTAACTCTATTCCAGCTGAAACCAGGACATTGCTTTAAGAAGAAAAAAGTTGGGGGGGGTTGTTTGTTTGGGTCTTCAATTTTTCACTACACTGGTACTGTCTACTATATCTGTTATGAGAAACATATACCTGAAGGACATCAAGATATCCTGAACTTATAAGGGTTTTAATCTTTTGGGTATGGAACAGGGTATTTTTATGATTGATATGTTTAGTGTTATCAAGTATGTAATTTTTTAAGCTTGTCTTTAAGTTTTGAAGTAGTTACATAGTTACAAGCTCATGTATTCAGTA
This sequence comes from Falco biarmicus, assembly GCF_023638135.1. Taxonomy (NCBI): domain Eukaryota; kingdom Metazoa; phylum Chordata; class Aves; order Falconiformes; family Falconidae; genus Falco; species Falco biarmicus. Next base: position 8,564,796 of record NC_079310.1, on the reverse strand, counting down.
ACTGTTACTACAGTGAGCAAGGGAATATACACTCTAGACAAAGTGATTATTTAATATGAAGTGGATTTTATAAGACTGCGGGTTTAGTGCAGCCTTTTCATACATTTTTATGACATTTTAGGAGATGCTAAAGCTCCTGGTGTTCACTGAAACAATCTTTTTACTTCAACAGAACAAAGTTTGTTCTCTGTGTGTTTCCCAGATACTTTTTTTTTTCCCGTATGGTTTTCCTGGGGGTAAACATTAAAAGTGTAAACTATATTGATCTGAAAGTACCTTTCCCATCCACATGTAGTATTCTTAGTACCTGTGGCACCTGTTCCTTACAGGCAAAGGAAGGTAACAAAAACCTTACCCTGAACTGTCATCTTAGCTGACTTCAGTGTCTTCCTCCCCTGCCTCAGGGGAAGCAGTGGTGCACATGGCCCATGTTCTGACGACAGGACACCTTTCCTTTGTCAAAATGCTAGTGCTCATAACTGAAGTACAGAAATTGCATGCTCACTGAGGATTTGTAGCTGCAAAATTAAATAGTAACATGAAAAGAAGTAGCAGAGAGTCTAGAGCTAACCACATGAGCTGAGCTGTGGCTGCTTTTTGCTGGTCTGCTTCAAGGTCTAGTCCTGGTTGCTCAGCTAGCTCTCTAGATGCTGAAAAGATAACCTCCTCCTGTAAGAGATACATGTGTGGTTTTGGTGCTACCCTTACCAGGTATCTGGGTCAGCAGTAGATAATTTGGCCAAAGGGCTGTGCTTAAGGCACCACCATGTATAAACTGGAGCTGAAAGTATGAGCTGAGTTTCACCAGATGGTACAACCAGACATCCAAACCACTGCAAGCTCTTTAAATTATCAGTTTACCTGGTTCTGACAGAAATAGCTTGGAAAGTGAATAGCATGTAAGAAATGGAAAGAAATTGTGATTGTTTCAGCTTTTTTACTTGCAAGTGGAGATAGTGGGTGAAGGCACGTGTGCAAGTATGCTGATTATTAAAACAGTAACATTTACTGTCATGTCTGTTAGCTTTTATTCACAGACCAGCATCACCTCTGCTTCCAGACTGGTGAGTCCACACAAGCAATGAGTTACTTCTTAGGGCAATGCATAGTTTAAACCACTTGAGCAGCCAAAACAAAATTTACTGAAGTTAGCAGTGGGAGGTGCAAATGATGCCCTTTCTGAGCCCTAGAAGTGGGTTCAAGTGGTTTTGCCACTTCCCTTGGGTTTTGTTTTGTGGGCAGGCCAAGTCCTAGGCCAAGAAGGGTGGAGGGAGATGCTGAGATCTTGCAGACTGGCAATTCTATCCATCCTGGCAATGATGATGTTTCCTATTGCCAACATACTGTGGGAGATGCTGCAGGACAGGGGAAGGGGGACAATACTAACAAAAATCTCTGCTCCAAGTACTATGTAGAGAAATGAACCATTTTTTCTCAGCTTCACATGCCCAGATAACCTGAGGAGTGGTAATTGGAACCCAATCAGTACATCCCATGGCATTTAGACTATGTAACAGCTATATATTAGTTATTCTTTGGTACTTCCTTTTCTCATATGGCATAAACCAGTCAAGAACAGTGAGTGATGATTGCTTGAAAGCTGATGATAATTGCATATTAAGGAGCTACAAGACTGAACCCACTGACATTGCTAAAAACATTTTAAGGTTGCTGTATGCAAGACACACAAAGATTACTGTTAGTAAATGCAGTGTGTAAAATACCTTGCTTTAGGGCAGGGGTCCTCAAACTACAGCCTGTGGGCCAGATACGGCCCCCCAGGGTCCTCAATCCAGTCCCTGGTATTTAGAGAACGTGCCCCCCCCGCCAGGGGTTGGGGGGGAAAACCAAGCAGCTGCAGATGACTGCCTGCCACTTCATCCACACTGGCCCCCTGTTTAAAAAGTTTGAGGACCCCTGCTTTAGGGCTTTGAATGAGGAAATGCATTTCAGCTGGAGGATATACCTTACAGAACAGCTACCCCTTCAAGGCTGCAACTAAATTGCTTGGGAAAGAAAAGGTCCAACACCAGCATTCTTTGTAGAAGAGTTTGGGGATTTTTCGAACTTTAGAAAGGTTCTTAATGACCATGATGTATGATTTTTTTTTTCTTATCAAAACAAGACTGAAATGCATAAGGGCTGGAATAATGACCTGAGACTGTGGGGAAACTAAAGGCTCATGTCCTTCACCATGGGCTGTGAAGATATCATGAGCATAAAGGGAGCTGGGGGACTCTTCCAAGTTCTCCATGCTCCTCTGGCTGATGGTTAAGCAACACAGAGGAGGAATCTACTTAAAGGGAAAGGGAAGAAGTCTGAACAATTATGCACAAGGGTAGTCTGTGGGAACTAAACTTTGAGTATAGGAAGTGCCATAAAGTTTTAGGTATTATGAAATATTAGGACTATATATGTTTGATATCTGTTGTACCCCCCAAATTTATAAATGTATTTGGCTCTAATCTCTCTGACTCCTTGCTGCTTATAAAATGAGGATAGTAATACTTCCTACATGAGCACAGGTGTTATGAAAACAAATTGTTTATGAAACGCATCAGTAACACTGTGATGAATGCCAGAAAAAAAGCCCACCAGGAGAGTAATAATTCTCTTTTTACATAAAGGTTTGGTTATAAGGAATAGCAAGGGTAGTTTTGTCTTCTTTATAGAAACAGAAAGAGTAAGCTACTTCTTAACTCTTCTCTTCCCCCCCCCCCTCCTTTTTTAAAGGAAACAGACTAATTCACTTAAATATAATGAGAGCCATGCCTGCCGTAGCCTACTTTTTAAACAGTGTCAAGCTCAAGGAAGATCTGTCTCATTTCTTCATCTCCTTTTCTTGGCTCCAACAATTAAACACAAAGCTGAAAAATACAGGTTTTAATGACAGAGCTATTTCATATGTCAAATGAGAAACGGAGGCTGCCATTTTCATAACAGAAAAAAGTGTTAGGGCAGGGAAATTTTTCTTTTCCTTTGTGGCCCCCTTCTAAATTCTCATCAGCATCATGCAAAAGATAATGTTAAATAGGGAGACCAGATGTATGTCTAAACTCTTGCCCTCATTTTTCTAACTGGCTTTCATTAGGAACAAAAATTTAAAATACTTCTAAAAAATAACCAATATGGTAAGGTGAACTTTTCAACTAAATAAGAGCTCTTTATAAAAAGACAATATTAGAGATTCCTGTGTTAGGCCAACAGACTGTTTTACTGTAGTGATACATCTATACATGGAGCAGTAACTCCATGTTTACTTTTGATAAGTAGTGGCAGAAAGTTTGAGTTGCAGCAAAAATGAAAGTAACAAGCAGTCAAAATTCTCACTTGTTAAAGAAAATCTAGAAATACCATGCTACAGATCTTAGGTTTGCTGTCCAGTGTTAGGCTTTTTCATCTCTACAGACATTAGCCCAAACTTTAAAATATGGCTAGGTTATTTTCCCCTTTTTCAGAGACAGGGACTGAGGCAGAGAGTTTAAGGACCTGGATTTTATCTTTATTTAAGCTTATTCCACCATGAATCCCTGGATTGCTGATTCTACTCTGTTCCTTATTTTGTGTTCGCAACACAAAGGCTGACATTCATGTTCATAGTAGAAATGCATATTGAAGGGTAAAGCGTAATTCTGTTTATTTTGTATAGCAGAGTATGTCTCCAACATAGATGTATATGTATGATAGATTAAATGATTACTTTAATGCTAGTTAAAGATACAGAAAATAGAAGAAAAGTTTACAGATGTGATTGAAAATAGACAATATGCAATTCTGTCTAAATACAGAGGTATTGGAATGTGGCTCCTCTTGGTAAGACACCCTTCAGCCAGTGGAGTCAAGAAAATTAACACTGAAAATTAATTGTTCTTAATGAGCAAAGCTAGGAGCTGCTGGTAACCCATAAGCTATCCTTTGGAAGAGTTTGGGAACAGTTTGTTTTATCATGAAAGTTAAATGTTTTAAGTACTGTTAATATATTCACCACTGATACCAGCTGGAGAAAGCCTGTCCTTTAGGGAGTGCACAGTCTGAAAGCCAGCAGATTTTGCATATGGATTCTAAATTCATAATTTTAATTGCTTCCTTCTTACATTGTTCAGCTTTTATGGATGAATTAGTGTTTAGGAGAGTTTTAACTGAAGAAAAGGTATTCACTCAGGAACAAAATAAAAATCCCTACAGAAAGGCAGGAGAAACAGGTCTTACATTGGAAAAAATGAAGAGACTATTGCAATCAGGGATTCAGGGATTTGAGTAGATATTTGCAAAGACAATGAGAAATCTAAGGCTGTGGATGTCTCTACAAGAAGTGATACCTCTTCTGGAGGTTACTAAATCTCACCAGCTCATGTGAGCATTCTATGCAAAATCACCCAGATTAGCTTTACTAGCTTAAATACAAGATTTCAGCCATCCTTATTGATATTATCTAAAGTGTACACTGGAGTGTTTGAAGAGCAGCTAAGCTCCATCTGGGGGCAGTGACGAGCAGCTGGAGACAGGAGGCTGTTCTGCCAGTGCAGGAAAGAATGTTTTCATTCCTACTGAAATCAGGGACATTTGAATATCTGGATTTCTCAGTACTTGAGATGTAAAATTTTCTAGGGACACCGAGATCAGACTTCATCAGAGTGTATTCAGGAAGAATTTTAAAGCAGAATTTTTTAGTCCTTTGAAATATCTGGTACTGCCATTGAGAGAGGTAGGACATGAAATCATGTAAAGACTGGCTGGTATAGATTATTGGGTTTTTTTCCCTTTAGACGTGCTTCATAACAGATCTAGGATGTTTTAGAAGGAAAAAGAATTAAAGGGAGTGTTAAAAGGAGTGTTATTTGATACAAAATACTAAAATAATTTAGACTTTGAACAGAGGATGGAATTTTGACCCCAAAACCTAAGTGCAGCAGTCCAGGATCTCGGTTATGTATTCCTTGTATTTCTCTCAAACTGACAATGTAAAGTAGCCAATTTATTCACACTATCATTTTAATTTCTATCAAGAGTATCATTTCAGCACCTTATAAAAGTAATACTACCATAGAACCTAGTCCAGGAGAAAATACAAGTTGATTTTATGGATTGTGCCAATCCTGGAAAAAGTTGCAGATGTCAGTTTTACAGAAGACTGAAATAGCCAAAGGAAGAAGTCAGTTGTGGGATAAAGAGGAAAAGAAAATTTTAAAAGAATTCTTTGTACTGCTAGCTGCAATGGGGAGGCAGGAGCACTCTGAATTCATATAAGCTCCTCATTTTATGTGCCCTGCAACTACCTTATAAACTCCTCCTTTTATCTGCATAAATTTCAGAGCTAAAACACTAGTATTGGAACTGTTCCTACTGGATAGTTTCAGCAGACAGTTTCTGTGGAACAGCAGTCTATCAGTGGCATCTTTACTACATTTCCAGGATGCTCCCTCTTCCACAAGATGGGCACTTTCAGAGGGCCTCTCTCACCTACAGACATCCAGTCTGTGGCAGTTTGAGAGCTGTAGGTAGGCGTGGTTTGTAGCTCTTGGCCTAGAACAGGGAAGTCCTACAAAGCTATGTCACATGTAACCAGTGAACTTACGGTACAAAAAAAATAAGTCCCTACTCATTTTTCTCTGGCTGCTTCTTTTATCAGCTTTTGGTGGATCACTTCAAAGCGGTCAAGCAGGCCATGCATCCCAGGATCAGGAAGCAGCCAGTATTGCTGTGTGGCTTATGACTGAGGAGCTCTGCTGCATGCACAGCCTCACCATGGCCATTTGTTACACTTGACACTTGGTTGGTGTGTGTCCATTAATTAAAAATGTGTTAAGGCACAGGAAAACAGGACCGAAGAAAACCTTGTGGGAATCCTAATATAGCCCCTGTTATCACCAGTGCTCATCATACAAATTTGTTCAGAAGTTTATCAAGTTCAATTAAAACCAGGTAGGTTCTGCTCACCATACTACTTAGGTGAAGGCTGTTCCACAATCTCACTCCTCTAAGGGCTACAAGTAATTCTTATTTTCAGTCAAAATGCATTCATAGTCAGCACTACTCTTCCCACTCTTTTGCCAGTAGTGTCCTTCACTGCCCCACAGCTTTTCTTCTTTAGAGTTCATTACCACAATGTACATGTGGGGAACAGTTATATTATCTTCCTTTTTTTTTCTTCTGCTAAACTTAATATGCCAAGTTCATTGCTAAACAGAGAACAGTGGGGAAATGTAGCCCACCATCTTCCTGCTGGTTCTGGACACAAAGCAATGTAGCTACATCCACATAGGCTAATAAGCTATGCATCTTTGTGGAGCATATTAATTCCTATGTGACTCCCTGGAAACATAGCTGTCTTGCTTTCCAAACCCAAATTTAATATCTTTTGGGGGACAGTTTAACTTGAAGTATTTTTTTGTGGTTTTCTTGTTGGTTCTGTGTAGACATGCTCTTTTCTTGTAAGATAACACTTTCATTCTCCTGCCCTTCTAGAACTGCTTCTAGGTGCCTGGTATTAAACCAGAATTACACACCATGTCCCAGGCCTAAAAAGAAGAATTCTAAGACTGCCAAAACTAACAAATTCTCCAAACAAACCTTACATGTGCCACTTGTCAAAGGCCACCCTCTGCCCAGTAAGTAAAAGAAATGTGGACTATAGAAATGGGCCTGGTTTACAGTGTGTTTGACAGGGCAGAGTGTTGGAAAGGTTGAAGTACTCTGTTAAGAGTGATGGTCAGTATATAGCTGATGTAGACAAAGGTGAATTGAAACAATTTATCACATAATGTTTTACTTTCATTGGTTTCCATATGAGACTTCTCTTTAAATTTAAAAGAAGAGTATTGGTTTATGGGTGTTTTTGGGAAGGAACTAATTTTTCCCACTTTCTGAAAAATGTTGAAATGTCAAAGCATTTTTCAGAGTCAACATGAAATACTGAAACAGACTTTCCTACAAAATCAAAGTCCAAAATAATGTCACTTTAGAGTAAGCAGGGCATTTTGTGGGAATTAGAAATATATAATGAAAAATGTCAAAATTGAAATATTTCTTTACTATATTAATCTTAACAAGATGTTTCTATTTTTCTTTTTAAAAAGTAAGTATAAAAATAAATTTTATTATAATTTTTAGAAAATTAAATTCAAGATTTGGTTGAAACTCATTACTTCTATAGGAAAATAAAATTGAATGATATTTTCAAATGAAATAATGTTTGGTCTTAAAAGTTCTCTATATAGCTTACTAATTTCAAAATCAGAAAGGAATTGGTGAGTGAGCAAATAAATGCTCAGAAGAGAGTTATAGTATTCTTTGCCAAAATAATCAGGCTCTTCACTAACACGATGCTAAACAAAGAGAATGACTATATTTTGTTTTGCACAAGCCTGTGTCCAAGTCCTTGGTCCAGACAAGCAGTTTGACCGTCTGTAAATTGTCTGTTAATACTTGAGGCTCAAGGCACTGTTGTCTGTATGACTGAAGGAATAGACAGTTCCAGCCAGTCATTAGGTAGCTTCAGTCCCTAAGAGTTACTGAATTACTGAATTAGAAATACCAGAGAATTAGGGGGCGTACCCATAATGGCTTAACACTGCACACAGAACTGTTGCTTTCCATCAGAAACCTGCCCGTGCATCTTTGTCTTTCTATCTCACATGTAGAAAGGAACAGGCAGCACTCTACATTTACTTCCTTGGCTTCATTCCCCAGTATTATCAATGGGGTTAGGGTAAATGTTAGGAAATATGCTTGTTTTCTCCTCCCCAAGCAAAGCATTGCTTCTCCTGAATTTTTTCAGGAGTAGCAAGACAACTGCCATTTGTTCTGGATACAGTGCAAGCTGAGGAACCAGGACTTATTCATGAAGTTGTATCTTGTTTTATGCTAAACACACATTTGTATTTAGAAAAACACTTTAGGAAACAGTGTTTTATGTGTATTTGCATTTAATATAATCTACACCGTTCTCTTGCTTCTGTGTTGAGGAGGGGTGAAAAGAATGTGTTGACAATTTTTTTTTTCCATGTTGTAACAGATCTTTTCACTATAGTACTTCCTGATGCCTTTAGGTATAATTTCACTTGTTCCTGCCATTCTAAGGTAGATACACATAGATGCGGTGCTTAGGGACATGATTTAGTGATGGACTTGACAGTCCTGGGTTAACAGTTGGACTTGATGATCTCAAAGGTCTTTTCCAACCTAAATGATTCTATGATTTTATATATCAACCAAAGCTATTCTTAGCACTCCCCTGATGCATCAAGATGTCATAAGAGTGTGGACTGTTGCAGATGATATATGGAAATAATGGTCACCACAAGACAATTTTTTTTTCTGTTTTCCTTTTACTGTCTGTATGTCTGGCTTTAATCAGTGACTTCTCTGTGAAATGCTGAATGTGAAAAGCTCTTTCCTCTGATATGAGCCTGCAGATTATAGGTGAAACTGCATTAAGCTACTGTTCAGAAAGATATGCCAAATAATTTCACTCTGCTCACATATATTGCAACAAAATAGTTAGAAGTAGATAAGAAAGGCAAGACAAGGCCCAGAACAATAAGATAAGAGATGGGAGATCTGGTTATTTAAAATTATAAACAAAAATGTCATTGTTGACATGCATCTCATGAGTATTTTCTTAGCAAAACTATTTATATAAGATGACCAGGTCTGACTGCTCAGCTGTAGAAGAGCATTAGGTGACTTGCAGTGCTACAAGTGTAGTGAAACCATGAGAATTAAAAAGAATAGGAGTGTATGTGTGAGTGTGTGTTTACAAATAATAGATTAAATAACAGATCCTATCCCTGGAAGTGTTCAAGGCCAGGTTGGATGGGACTTTGAGCAACCTGGTCTAGTGGAAGGTGTCCCTGCCCATGGCAGGGGGGTTGGAACTAGATGATCTTTAAGGTCCCTTCCAACCCAAACCATTCTATTATTCTATGATCTTATTTTACTCAAGGTGATTTACTGAAAAATAACTTTTTGTTGTTTTGTTTTGGAGTGGTTTTTTAATTAATCATTTGGCTTGTTATCTAGCTGCCTGGTTTTGTTGTCATGGCTACAGTTGTTTTGCCTATATACACACATGCACGAACATACATTGTATGGGATTTGGAGGAAAGATTTAGAGTGGTTTATGGAATTTAGCCACGTGAAAGCAAGGGCATTCCTGTTAGAAACCTGGCTTCAGCTAGTGTCTGCCTAACCCACTGTTGAGTCTAATGAATAGCAATGGAGCCTGGTATTAAGAAGTGCAGGGAATCATCAAAGGTAATAAAATTGAGATTAGACCAAAGCAGCATCTGGGAGCGAAGTTTTAAGTAGCAGGCAGGAATGTGTACTAATTATTGCATTGTTAATATGTTACATGTGTTGGTTGAGTAGAGATTGTGTGACTAAGGGCAGGCAGTAGCACAGCCTGTAGCCCTGGATTTTATCTATCACAGATTCTGTAATAAATTTCCAGCTGCTTTATAACTTTCCTAATACGACATATTCCCATGCAAAACCTGACTGAGCACACCACTTCTTTCAGATGTTACCAAATTTATGTAACAACCATTTGGCTTCCTGCTAAACTGGATTGAAAGCTTTGAAGAGACAGATTGACATGTTTCACTGCTACTAAAATATTTACATTGTATACATCAGACACTCAAGTTTGTCAATGTGCTTTGATGGTTTCTTTCCTATATATACAGGAGGAACATTTAGTTGAGATGATGTTGCAGTGTTGCCTTCAAACACAGCATTCCAAGGTGTCTTTTATCCTTAGAGAAGACTGTTCTTCCTTTTTATAGATCAGGAGGCTTTGGAGACAGTATTGTTTTGTTTTCTGTACAAGGTGTACCAAAGAAATACATAGCAAGCACACTTCACCAGCTAAAAAATCCTCTTCATCCTGAATTTTACGTGTATATTTTCTGAAGTATCAAAGTTGTGAAATTAAGCATAATACTAATCAACCTGTTGAACAGAATAATATTTAGTGTTTGTCCTTCAAGTTTTCAGAGCTATAGCAACATTAGCTAATTAATGTTCTGGAAGCACAAGAAGCAATAAAAGTCCTGTAGTGCTTTGAATATGATGTAGCAGGATAACATAATCAGCTTACATGTCTGCATGAGAAATAGTCTTGAATATTAGCTGGAGTAATAGTGTAGTAAGTGAAACCATCATTTTTCTCTGTGAAGTCTTCCAAAATTGAGGCTTGATTTTGCCATTAATATCTGTTTAAAATGCAGAAAATTTACCTGTTATCATTATTGCTGTTTGCATCATTCTGTTTATGTCCTATTCTGCTCCCAAACTTCCTTGGGCTATCTTCTATCAATGAAAAATCATAAGATTATGCCAAGTGTCAAGGGAATTTGCCTCTCACACCTAGTAGCCTTGTGAAGCTCTTATGGAAAATTTTTATTTCTTATGTCAGTCTGAATGTTGCCTTAATGTTAGGGAAATATTTTAATTGTTTTTAAATTATACGAAATAGAATTTGTCTATCAAGATTATTTGTAGGTATCAAATACTTCATGGACAGTCTACTAATGTAGTTGTCAAGCCATTATGAAAACTTTTGGTTAAAGTGAGTGAAAAGTAGAGAAGCACTGAAGGACCTCACATCACCATCCCTTTGACCTGGGAATGGAATTGCATTTATGATTTGATCAAGAGCATATGTCAGGAACAGTCACATTTTGTTGTGTCTCCCATCACAGGACTATTGAGAAAGAAGGTAGCAGGGTACAGGCCACCAGCTTTATTATGGTGGTCTGGACGTGCCCTATGATATTTGGGATTTCCTTACCCCAATCTTAAGCTATCCAATGATCAGATGCTATTACACTAAAGAATTTACATTTGAAAAGAGAACAGAGAAGTATGCTGTAGCTCTTTTGGGCTTTGTCCATTCTCCTGTACATTATTTTTGCCAGGCTACTGGGACTCTGATTAGGTCTTTCCTATTCTCATTTTGCTCTCAGACTCTAGTAGTAAGAAAGTGTGATTTCTTTTCCCCAATTTTGTGGATTTTGAAACATATCTTGTCACTATCCATTTTGCTTTGTAACATATTTTAGACACAAATACCCATCTGATTTCAGTGGTAGCAGTGGCTTGGTCAGCCTCCTTGTTGCATAGTGGGAACACTTCTGAAATCTTGAAATGTTTCCTGGGCTAGAGAGATGGTTTCCCACCCAGCTCTTGCTAGCAGTCACATATTTATCCTTGGAATCCCCATATGGCTTTGTGGGTGGTAATGTGTAGAGGGTAGCTTTCCCACCACAGCAGTATTCCCCAATACAGATTTATTTAATACTATTTATTAGGGCAATGAAGCTGGTGAAGGGTCTGGAGCACAAGTCTTATGAGGAGCAGCTGAGGGAACTGAGGTTGTTTAGCCTGGAGAAAAGGAGACTCAGGGGGGACCTTATTGTTGTCTACAACTACCTGAAAGGGGAGGTAGGTCTCTTCTCCCAAGTAACAAACAACAGGACAAGAGGAAACGGCCTCAAGTTATGCCAGGGGAGGTTTAGATTGGATATTAGGAAAAATATCACAGAAAGAAAAGCTATAAACTCCAGCCATTTTGTACAGCCATTTTCAGATGCCACATTTCATAATTACATTTCACGATTCCTTTTCAGCAAAGCCAGCCAAATGTTTCATTGCAGTCTCTTTATTAATGAAACGTCCCAATACAGACCAATTTTTTCATGATGCATTGGTGATATATTTGCAGTCAGTCTGTGAGCATGTTGTGTGAATACATTTCAGCCCTATGCTGAAGCACACACTGCAATGTAGTCCATCAATTTCAGTTTTCATTTATTCTCTTTTCTGTCACTTGACAGTGTTTCTGCTTACTTACAGGATTAGTGGAAAATCATGCATTGGGATATATGGTAGAAAATTTCTGTGGCACGGAGAGTGATGCAAAATCAATTAGATTATTATTAGTAGATATTGTTATTTTTAGGGATATATGGATGTAAACATATGTTTTATCTGATGTCACCAAAAACAATCATGTTTTCCATAGATGTTAACTAAAAGTTGGCTAAACACAGCTGAGCTGAAAAGATACACATAATTAGTGAAAAGCTTTGAATACTTTCTGAAAGACATCCTTCTCTGGTTCTAGCTGTTACTTCTTTTGTTTTGCATGTCTCCAGATGGAAAATAGTTTAGACCAGATCCATCCATTAGACAACATTGACATCTGTCTTGCAGGTAGAAATATGAGAAGGGAAGATGAATGGTGCCTCATGCCTGTGCTGAAATATATAAAACTTAAGAGAAGCAAATTCACCGTGTGCCCTTGGACTACATGAAGTATTTACAAAAGGTCACTTTAATTTTGCCTGCATGTATGATCCTGTAAATTTTCTACATCTTTTTCTATATCAGAAATATTAATTACTAGCTAGTGTGCTTTATAAATGTTAAATATAATTTGAGAGTATGAACAATTTGATAGCTATGCAACAATTTGGCTTCTGATGGAAAATATACCAGGGATTTCACATCCAGTTATATGTACTGAAGAGTTTAGGAGTACATTTCTAAATTATATGTGAAATTCTTAATATATATGAAGCCTTCATAAACAGTATTTCAGTAGCTAACATCCATATGGTTGGATCTATATTTTTTCATCACAGACATAGTGAGGTACATATATATATGATGATATATTTAGTACATGTGGAATGGCTAGAAGACAACGGACATATTATGAGCAATCCAGACCAAGTAACTTTGTTGTAAGAGCAGGCTGAAGCTGTAACAAGCTGCAGGTGTTGTGAAGGTCATATGCAAGGCCAAGGAAGACAAAGAAACTGTGTATTCACAGAGAGATAAGAGAGTTGGACAGAAAGATGAGGAAAAACAGGATGCCTGCACAAGGGGGGAGCAGTGTGTGGGCACCACACCGGGACCAATCACAGGGGAGGTGGAAGTGTGTGAATGAGTAGTTTTAATCTATCACCTTTTACATAACAAAGCGTGCGTAGCGTATGTATTTTTAGCTGAGAGTATAAATTGGTGTGTGTCTATTAATAAAGTGGCAGTAACTTGACCACATTGGTCATATAAGTTGTGTCCGAACCTTCCGCATCAACAAGTGGTGCCCGAACAGGGACCCTCTCGTCCATGCTTCCAGGAGCGAAGAGGCAGCTCAGAGGGGGTGGAAGAAGCCGGCTGTAGTAGGCACTGCCCCGGTGCCTGGAAGATGCGCGCGCGCAACCTTTGGAATCTCGCCCTGATCAGGTGAGCGGTCGGGGAGGAGATGGGGTCCACGCTAAGCAAAGAAGAAGCAGCAGTGGTTAAGCTCCTCCAACATATCCTCTCTAAGAGAGGGTTATCTTATGATGAGGGAAGCCTGAGAAAGTTGCTGTCATGGGCTTGGCAGCGAGGACTGATCCCCTCAGTGAGCGCGGCTTTTGAGTTAACGACTTGGGATAAGATTGGTGCAGCACTGTGGGAGGACATTAGTTCAGGCTCTAAAGAAAGTGTAAAATTCTCCACAATGTGGAGGTTGATTTTAAAGACTTTGAAAGAAATGAAAGCGGTCAGCAGACGATTGTATGATGCTGCCGCGGAGGGGAACTCTGCGTTGGGAATGCATTTAGCACCTTGGTGGTGGCAAATTCTGACTACTCTTCACCAAGTGTGGACTAATTCTACTAAAGGTGCTAAACCAGAGGAAGCAGTAAATTCCACCGACAGTGCGACTCTTCTCAAGACACTGTCAACGATGGCGATTCTGTCCACACCTCCTCTGCCCCTAAAGCTTCTGTCACTGGTTGCAGTAACCCTCACAACACAGGACCAAGCTCAGGAACAGGGCATCTCAGACAATGATTCCATTGACACTGATAAACCTTTTGATCCAGGTCCTATAGATCTGGAAAAGGAGCGAGACCTTCCCCCCCCTCCCCCCCCGATGCATTGATTGTATTTTCGGGGAGGGTGAAAGGGGGTCTGAGGGATTGGTGGCAGGAATACAAGTGGGAAGCACTTAAGCGAGGGGGTTTGGGAGTCGCTATGGCACGTTCAGTATTTTGTCAGACAAATCAACCTCCAGAGTGGCAGCCTGCGCAATATGAGGCTGTTAAAGAGTTAAGAAAAGCAGTGCAGGAAGGCAGGATTCATAGTACATTCGCTATGTCCCTTCTTGAAGTGATGGCAGAGCCTTATACGCTCACACTGCATGATTGGAAGTCATTGCTTTGTATGGTACTAACTCTGATACAGTATATGATGTGGTTATCTGATTTTTGTGAGCTATGTATAGTGGCCTTGGTTGAAAACCTTAATTGGGGAATTGCTGTTAACTATGAGCAGTTGGCTGGAGAAAATAATTGTGCCGATTCTGTGACTCAGGCAAGGCATCCCAGGGACAACTATTTGCAAATGAAGGAGATGACTATTAAGGCAGTCAGGATGCAGGAGTCTTGCCACAGTCTTGCAGGGTCCTAGAGAGTCACTAACTTTAATACTACCTTTATTGATCGGCTTCAGAATATTTTGCAACAACAAGTCGAGCATGAGGAAGCTCAAGGGTTGCTTTTAAAACAACTAGCTATGATAATATCAATGAAAATTGTAAACGGGCAACTTTCACAATCGCAACCCCAACATGTGTCAAATGATTATAACGCAGAACTCACAGCAGACTGTAACTCTCAGGTTGAGTTCTGGAGTGCAGCGTAACATTTTTTTTGCTTCTCTAATCTCTTCTGTAAGAATAGTACACGCTTTTAACTTGCTTAGTAAATTAGGCTGCTAGCTTGCTAAACAAAGTAATACTACAAATACTATTCTTTTTTTTTTTCTGGCTTATTAACCAATGTTGATTCTGTCCGTCATATGTTGCTACAGAACCGAGTTGCTATTAATTTTTATTATTATCACAGGGACACAAGTGTGAAGACTTTGGTAGGATGTGTTACGTGAATCTGAGTGACCACTCTGAATTAATTCACAAAAGCATACAAAACTTAAAAGCCTTAAAACAAAGATCTGCAGCAGAGCCAGGAGCAGGATGCCTTTGGTCTCTTCTCGTGGCTGGGAAACTTTGGGCCGTGGATCAAAAGTATTACAGGTTTTATTATAATTACCTTATTGATGTTTGCCTTATGTCTCCCATGCTTTTTTTTTCCTGTATTCAGTGTTTAGTTGATTGTAACATAAATCAGGTCATGGTCACCCAGCTACACACAGCCTTTGCCTCGTCGCAATTAACAAGCAAAAAAGAGGAGGATAGAAAATGTCTGAAGAGAGAGATAGGAGAGGAAGCTGGAGAATATTTGACCTAACAAGAGATGAGAGAACAGCTGGGTATTGTGAAGGAGACTAGGAAAGATGAACATGGTTATCTAGTGATAAATAGGTGTCTGCATGCTTGTAGTGATATATAGCTATGTAACTGCATGAATGATTTCTGCCCTGGGCCTGGTAGTGCATGCAGCTGCGGTTTGTGTCTGGGCTCAGAGATATAAATACGGGTTTCTCTGTTACTGTAAAGTGTCTCTGGTTGCATAAAAAAAGAGGGAATTAAGGGAATGACCCCAGAGGCACGTTCAGAGAAAGCATGCTATGTTTTGAACTTTTTGACTGAACCAGTCCTTGTTTGGTGTGCCCTTCCTTGAAACTGACTTGCAGACATTGTTGCAAAAAAGTGAATGTATGTGGGGAATGAAGAATCTTACAGAAAGCCTTGATATTTGGGATAATTGATTACCTCTGTATAATGTTAATCCAAAAGAAGTTGATATTGTTTACACTTTGAAAGTCGATAATTGTTTTTATGTAGATGCTAATGTAGTAGGAGGCTATGATGGGAACTTATTGCAGCGGTTCTTCTCTTATCGGCATTAAAGAGTTAAATCACCTTGTTTGGTAGGCAGTTAAGAATGGGAGTCAAATTTGCCACTGCTTTTTGTTGTTGGCTCAAGGACATGGCTGTGAGGATTTGGATGGTATGTGCTGAATGAATTTTAGGTGCCCCATTGCAGCAACATGTTACCAAAATCTGAGAAAATGTCAGCCATTTTGGCATCCATTCACTCAATTGGCAGTATTGTTTGTTTGCTATTGTCTTGGTTGCTGTCATGTTTGCAAGGGTCCTGCAGAACATGGCAAACCTGGTACTAGCTGTTCAAAAACAAAAAGGGGAAATTGTAAAATTATACAGAACAGAGACAGTGGGTTGTTTTGACACTGATAATGTGCACTTTTGGCCTTGCTTTGATGATGTGCAGCTGAGATCCTGCAGCAAAGAGTTAAATAACTTTGAGGGAGTATGAGAAGAAAAACTAGGATGAGACAGAAACAAAAGAGGAATGTGATCTCACCTCTAGAAGATAAGGAAACAGCATGAACAGTAGAGAATAGCCTACAGCGAACAGCACTAAGGAAAGTGTTTTATAAACTTGACTGATCACTTGAACTCTATTCATAAGCAGCTTGCTGAGTTAAGAAAAAATGTACAGGCCATAAAGATTGAGAACGGGTTAATGGACTGGCTTTCAAGCCTTGGGTTAGGGGGCTGGTTACAAAATATAATCAAAGGAGCATTGATGGTATTGACAGTATTGTTGGTTTTAGTATTATGTATTCCTTGTTTGTTTCAATGCTTACAACGAGAACGCATGTTTAAAACAAACGGGATTTGGATTGCTCAAAAACAAGAAGGGGGAGATGCAGGAGGGGGCCTGGAAATCAGGACCATAAGTATCAATCAGTTAGCTGAAAGGAATGTGCTCAAGCTTGTAGGCCACAAACCCTGGGAGGACAAGGAGGGTGAATAGATAACAATCAACAGGATGAGTTATGCTGAGAAAAGATAAGGGAATGAGGAACAGATGGCGCCAAGGAGAAGTAACAGGATCTGTTTAAAGCGCGCAGCTTCTGAAAACATATAAACTCGTGATTGTGTACAATAAATTGACATCTTGCTTGCATTAAGCGCCGCAGAGTTGCTTATCTTTCTTCACTGACTAGAGGGAAAAATGCAGACTAATTGTGCTCCTGAATTAATTGTTTCTGTTACGTGTCAAGATGTATACTAGTGTAAAGTGATTCCTCTCATTCTTGTAACTAAACTTAAACTCCTTTTGGAGGACTTTAAACTTATACTCCTTTGCTCTCACTATTGCATCACTAATGAGGTTCTCTCTTCCCATGTATCCTAGTGCTGCCACCTTTCCATTTACTTGGTCTACAGAGGAGTGCTGGTTGAGTGGTCCTTGCTCTGCTCTGAAATGAAAGTCATAAAATCAGTAGATAAGGAAAGGAGAAGTAGCTTATTTTTCTTTAATCCCTTTGTGGGTCTGAGAAAGGTCTCTAATAATTAGTCTTTTATATGGTCTTTATGCACCATGGAGATTTCACATTTCATGTTGATATTGTGCTAATGCAGGAAGGAGCAGAGGTCCTGTTTCCACAGCCTTCCACAAGTTTGGATGCTTATCATCTGAGGCTTATCCAAACACATTAGATGTGGGAATTGGACTGGAAAGCTCATGGGATATTCACATTCTGGCTATAGTTGATCTAAATATGACACATTAGCAGCTTGTTTTGTGGTCTTTCAGTACTTTCACTTTTGATTTAGAGCAGGAAGGGTGGAGGTCTCGGCAAATATTAAATAATAATAATAAGCACTGAATTGATTTAAACTTCAAATAATATTTTTAGGTTTAAGTCAAAGCTCGAGTTATGGTTCAGGTTGGTTCTTATTTGAGATTTCTGCCCATAACTGTGCCATCAGGAGTTGTGAGATTTGTATCTTAAACTGCCTTCCAAAGACAACCACAAAGTCTATAAGATTGGATTTTAGTGGAACTACTTTGCTTCATTGAAAAAGCTTCCAAAGGCGAGCCTTGCTTAGACCATCTTCAGTTTCTTAGGTTTGTTTCATCTTCTACTCCACCATCTTCTTCCTGTTGTCAGCAATTCTTATGCAAAACAAATAAAAGATAGGAATAACAGTATAACTTCTGATTTGGGGATGTTTTCAACTTGCTTTGTACATATGTAAATGGTGAAACAAAATGGAAATAGTCAGGGGCACTTTTTCAAAACCTCGTGCAACCAATCTTCTCACTGCCTCAAATCACCCTTTTTCAAGCCACCTACTAAGAGCAGCTTTTTGAACTAGCAAATCTTTAATGTTATACCTTATCACCAACTTTGACCCAAGCCAATGCTAGTCAAAGGAACCCCTTCAGAGAATCTCCCTGGAGGGCAACCAAACCAAAGTTCTGAAAACTCAGTTTAGAGGAACACTACCAAGTTCCCCCCTCTCCAGTTACAGGCCCAGCAGCTTCTTGTCATGATTTGGGAAACTGGACAGTTTCAGAAGCTCTCAGTCATCAACACATTCCATTCAGCTGAACTCACTCTTCATCTGCAGTATTTCTGCAGACAGAAGAAAAGGCAAGGGAAGGGACTTCCTGTGGATTGTCACGTATATGGGATCATTTCTGAAAGGGGAAGGCTCAGAATGGGGTAGGAAGATGCAAGGTGGTCCTGTTTCTCTACATTGAGGACTGCAACTAGGGTTGCAAATGTTTAAAGTGCATTTTAAGAACTTATTACACAAATGATGCAGCTACAGAAAAATGGTCACTGCCTCACACTGCAAAGAAGCTGAATTTGGTTCCAGAATCCAGCGGTTCTCATTGCAGGGTATGTTTGGATCCATTGCAGTACTGCCTTGATAATATATTTGATACTCTGTCAAGTTGTCTGTTTCCTAACAAATTGCTTGACATAATTTCACACAAGTTCTAGGACATTTTGTAATTTTTTTGCTTCATGTTATCATCATTTTTATAAGAATATAGGACATTTGGAATTAGTGTACAGAATGATGTAAGAGCAATTTTTCACTTTTATTTTTTACAGTCCCTCTGTGTGGAGCAAGACAGCCAGTTAGCTTTCTCTTGCCTTGTCATTTATATAATGATCACTTTTATAAACTATAAAAATTAGGTTTAAGTTAAATATATTTGGTTTCTATTGGGAATATGTTTCTAAACTTTGGGACTTGTAAAGAGAGCATATACATAGCTACAGGGCACATCTCAAGTTGATATTTAAAATTTTTCTAATTATAATGAGTTGGAAATGGTTTGGGTATTGAAAACCATGCTTTTAAAGTGGATGTGGTCAAAGTGGATTAGTTGTAATTGTTGAAGTTTCCAGAGTTATGGCCGTAAAATAATAGTATGCAATCTGTTTTAAAGCCATAATGGAGGCTGCAGAAATATTATTATTATTATTATTATTATGCTTTCCTTTCCATGTTCTTAAAGAGCATAGAACCAGAAACAGTTAACTACTAATGAGAATTTCCCCCCCAAGAATATTAAGTTTTTGTAGTGCTTATTATCAAGCCTAATTACAAGTCAAATTATACCATGGAAATTATTTACTTTACACATTTTCTTGGAGTGAAAAGATTTAAGCCATAGAAATGCCTGAGCCCAAGCAATGGTATAAATTCAGATACAAGAAACATATAAAGTAGTATTTGAAATGCCTTTTTTGTTTCAGTCTTCACAGAAAAGAAACAAGAGCTCCAAAGAGAAGCTAACATAGTTTGGAATACAAAAAGAACAATTCTAAAATGAGTTGGGTGATTTATCTGTTTTTTACTTGATAAAATTTATTTGCTCTACTAAGTAGGTTGGCCAAGCCTCTAGAGATTCATTCTGAAAACTTGAGGAGAAAAATGACTCCTCCAATGACTGAGGAAGTAGTAAATATAATACCTCTCTTTATAAAGGGAAAAAAACCAAAAACCTAGAGACACGTCAGCATATCCTGAGAAAAAATATGGGAAAAGTAATTTTTAAATAAATGTTATAAGCACCTAAGAAATTATTAACTAAAGAGAATTAATCAAATAATTAATCAAAGAGGTAATACCAAACCAACCTAATTTTCATCTGTGATGAGATGAAAATCTTCATGTATAGGAGAGAAGCAGTAGATACCATAAATTTGGGAAAAAATTTTTAAACTAATGTCTCTAATAATATTCTCTTAACCAAGATCAACAAGCAAAATGTAAGTGAAAGTCTTATAGTATGGAAAGCCATACTCAGGAATTAGCAGTTTTTCACTGCCAATCTGAACAGAAGCATCAAGTTCCACAAGTCTCTTCAAGGTATCTCCTAATAAAAAAAATTAAAAATTTGAATGAAAGAATTGAAAATATGGTTATAAAAGTTGAAGGCAATATGAAACATGGAATAGTTGCAAGGATTCTGGAGGACTGAATAAGAACTCAAAACAACACTGACAAATTAGAGAAATGATAAAATAAATAAGAACACTTAAAGAATATGAATCTTTACAGAGTTAATCTTGAGAACCCATGGAAATTATGTTTTTTATTGCAGTAGTATAGAAGTCCAATTGCAACCCATGACTCTACTATATAAACCTTGAGGAAAATACAAAATTTTGTGTGCCCTCAAAAATTCAGTTTCATTAGATGGTGAAAAAGCTACAGTTTTAAGCTTCATGCTGTATGTCTCAATTTCTTTTTCTTATACATTCCTGCTGAATTTAATAATGTCTCAAGAATAATCAAATACATATTTTCACCATTATATCAAAGTAATTTGGTTTAAATCCAGTCTATTTCAAAGTTCTGGAAAGTCCTTATGACTTCTGCTTGTAGATCCATGTCAGATGAGGTAGTGCTCTCACGCTGACCTCTGAAATTTGTGTCTGTATCACTGACACCTATGAAAAGATTCCTATCACACTCATGACAGAATCTCATCCTGAGAAAAAGTGTAAATAATGCTGAATAATTTGCAATCTAGACAAAAGCTAGTTCTGTGCTTGTAACTAGCATGTGCCTCCAGTGAAGTCTCTGGGGTGCACAGATAGTAGCAGGTGAGATAAGTACCAAATTAGATCCCTGTTATCCAAGGGGTAATATATCAAGAGTATTGTATTTATTTGAAAGAAAAACAGCTATTGAAATCCCCCCTTCTCCCCTCAAAATACTGCAAAGGTTAGAATATGCAAAATTATCACTAAAAATTATATCACATTTTTCAACTTCCAAATACACAAAACACACTCAATGAGAATAAATCCAGGATAATTGGTGATCAAAATGATCCAAAGAATCCAGCTATGTTTGGCTCAAGTAAAATAGTATAAGTAGGTATAATCTAGCTAGTTACTGTGGTATATAATGCAAATATACTAACATTTCTCCTCATGACCTGATTTCTGCTGCCTTATTTGGGATATAATAGAGTGAGAGACTGTAACCAAACTTTATCAGGAAAAAATTAGTATATTTTCATTAATTATATTAATACTTCTGTTGCTTTAACTTGGGTATTGTATTGAAGACAAGTGTATCTCCATCATTCAAGTGAAAAACAGTAAAACTGGGTTAATTGAGTGCAAGTTTCTTATGTAAGCACTGTTCTCTTTCAGCTGCACTCAAAAATTTCACAAATATAAGAGTCGATTGAAATGGTCTAATATGCTGTTATTGTTACAAAGATAATGTTACCGAAATCTCAGAATGAAGAACTTATCGACACCAATGTGATGTAGATAAGCAGACACTTCTTTATTAACGGCTGGGTGCGTGAGTGAGTCTTCTCACGATCAACGCACACCAAGTCTCAAAATCAGACACCATATATAAAACTCATTCATACATATTCATTAAGTATTCATGCATAACCATGATATTTCCCGTAAATCATTAACATATTCTCCTCCTATATCCGATTCTGCGCAGTAGTGCTTAGAAAAGTCTAGAAATGGTTCTGGGGTACGATTTGGGTAGGTGGTATATGAGTCGGTGGTCGCGATCTCCCCCTGCCGGAATTACCCTGTACTAAAGTTCACGGTTTCTTGGCAGGTAACCACAAGCTGTTCCAGTCGACTCTCCCCAGTTTCCATTAATCTTATATTCTGACATTTCAATACACTTTCTACATACAGAAGACTAGTCAAATACAAAGAAACCTTCAAACCCTAAATTTATTACCTAAGTTTTAACAATGATCCTAGCCCATTCTTCTGGCCTTGGTACGGGATGTACAGAGGATCTCATAGCAGCTTTTACTATATAAGTTTCATTAAAATATATTTCTTATCCTTCTATATTTCTATTTTATAAAATGATTTTATAAAATCAAATAATCAATCCAATAAAGTCAATCAATCTTAACTTATTAGCAAATCTGTAACATTTCCCCCCTTTGAAAGTGTTGAAAATCATTTTTCAATACTTTCACATTATTTACATATCATTTGTTTCAACATATTTTGGTGGTGGACTATGTCTTGATGGAGTAGTTGGTACTTCTCTCATACGATTGACTGAAATTATATTGGTAAACTGTTTCTTCAAACATGCATATACTAGCATGATCATCAGAAAGACAATTAGTAACAGAAACAAAGTTTTGATTATGGACTGTATCCAAGAGCTCAAATTCCATCCCAGTTTGTTAAAAAATTTTCCACAGCCAATCTTCTGACATATCTTCTTGAATTGATTCTGTATCTTTTCTCAATTTTACCTAATAGGTCCAGATCATGTTCCACATATTGAGTGAAATTTGGAATGTGAATGCAACTGTGGTCCAGTCTATCCTTGAGATATCCACATACCCCATGTTCTTTAAGTAGGAGCATATCTAATGCCATACTATTTTGTAAAGTCATCTTGGAAGTCGCCTGTAACTGTATGTTCAATTCCTTAAACCTCTTTTTGGTGACATTTGTTATTTTTTTTACTTGACTTGTTAACTGATAAAGCCATTCTCTATTTCTATATGATGCTGTAGAATTCAAAATTGATTCAAGTGCCCAGCCAATTTTTATTCCTGTTGAGGGTTCATTCCAAGTATCATCATTTGTCTCAGGTCTCTTTGTTCGTTTCAATTTTAAATTCTCTAGGGATCCTCTAAATGGTGATTTCTTCCAAATCAGACACAATGTTGGCATGCCTAAAGTAATTTGTTTCACCTTACCATCTAATGGTAAATGTGTGGCCCAGGTTCCATCACTTAATGCCCAAACTAAATGTCTTGGACTTCAAATAGTAGTTTTACTACAACTAAACAAAGTTCCTTTCCTAACTGTAAAAGTGCTGGTTAAATTGAGACTGTTCTTAAGACCTCGACAAAAACAACCATATTTCAAAGCAGCAGCCAAAGGAGGAATTCTTTGAATTATTAAGTCTGCATTGCTGCAATCATACAATTTTTCACATTTCCACAATGGTACTATTTTATTTTCCTTTTCTCTCAATGAAGTTGCTTTATCATTAACTGAGGGTAACACTGCAAAAACTTTTCCATCCCAGGTAAAACACCAAGGAGTTCTGTCCATGTACTGAAATTGAAAAAAAATGTCACCATGGACTATATAGAGCCCCATTGTTCTACTAATTGCATAATTTGGCCAGTTTTGTTACACTTCCATTCCATGATACTTTTGCTTACATTGGTTTTAAGTTGTTCATCATAAGAACACCATCCTAACTGGGGATTTGGACCCCCAGGAAGAAGAACTCGAGCTATGGCACTAGGTCGGGATCCTGTTATAAAATCATAATTCAATAGTTTTTTACAATCTGTTTCTTTACCTGGCGACTTCCACTGTTTTCTAATAACCTTTACTTGTTCATACCATTGAGTCACTGGCCTTTGTTCACAATAGGTGGTTTCATTTTTATGTTCCAGATTGGTCAGATTCATAGTTAAAATTCCCCATGGAATAAATTCACCTACTGCCCTCGATATTGGCAAACAAGCAGTGATCTGCGTGACATTTTGTAAATTGGCAAATCCTTTAATCAATCCTACCATTAAATTTTCCTCAGCCATTTGTTTGGGAATGTCAATCACTTGTTCTGTTTCTACTTGTCTTTTGTTCCTGTCCACCAAGCCAGCCCATGATCCCACCAACACTACCGACCAAAATAAAATCAGATATAAAAATTAGACATGTTTCAGTGTCAATTTTTAAGTCTCTGGGTCACGATTGACAATCTTCCATGGAGTAGGTGCTTTCTTCACTTGAGTAACATGTATCCAAGCATCTGATTCTGCTATCTTGATAGCTGTAAAAGTGGTTAACAGTACTTAAAAAGGTCCTTTCCAACGTTCCTGTAAAGGTTTGGAGGTCCAGGTTTTCACATAGGCATAATCTCCCGGTTGGAAATCATGCACTGAATTTTCCTGGGATAAAGGTCTATTCCAAATTACTGCACTCCGAATTGCAGCCAAAGTTTTCCTTAGAGAAAGCAAATAGTTATACACATCTTGTTTTCCTTTTACATGTATGTTTAGATTTGGTTCTGGAGACTCATGTTTTTCCATATAATAATTCATAAGGACTGACTGAGGTTCCACTCTTTGGCTGTACCCTGATTCATAATAATGCCAATGGAAGTGCCTGAGGCCACTTTAGACTGGTTTCTTGACAAATTTTACTTATTTGTCGTTTCAAAGTTTGATTCATCCTCTCCACTTTCCCACTAGATTGTGGTCTCCAAGACGCATGTAAATCCCAATTAATACCCAATGCTCTGCTAACACTTTGGACCACTTCAGCAACAAAGTGTGGACCTCTGTCAGAAGAAATTCCAATAGGAACTCCAAATCTCGGAATTGTTTCTTGTAATAACCACTTCACTACTTCTTTTGCTTGTGTGGTGCGACAGGGAAGGGCTTCTGGCCATCCTGTAAAAGTATCAACCCCTATCAGGATGTACCGGTACCCATTTTGTCTAGGTAACTCTAAAAAATCTACTTGCTAATAATCTCCAGGTTCTATACCAGATTTCAATCTACCCATTTGAACCTTTTTCTTAATCACTGGATTGGTTTTCAAACATAGTTCACATTTTGTAGTTACCATTTTAGCTATTCCCAACATTTTAACTGATACTACTTGTTTTCGTAAAGAAGTTACAAAGGCTTGTGCCCCCCAGTGACATTCCTGATGTCTTGTTTGAATTATCTCTCTCATCAGAAGAGGTGGAATTACTACCTGTCCATTAGGAGTTATCCACCACCTAGCTAAGTTTTCTTAGCATTTAATAACTGACCCAATTTGTCATCTTCTTCTGAATATTTGGTTTTTCCCTGGGAAGGGTTACTGTTTTAGAAAGAATTATTGCCATCTGTAATGCTTGTTTCTTTGCTACCTTTCTTGCCATTTTATCAGCCAAATTTTTTCCAGCTATTATTTTTGTATTCCCAATTTGATGTGCCTTACAGTGCATGATTGCTACTTGATCTGGCTTTTGAACTGCTTGCAATAATTGTATAATTTCTGTTTGATGCTTAATGTTTGATCCTTGAGAGGACAACAGCCCTCTTTCTTTCCACAAAGCCCCATGGACATGCACTATCCCAAAGGCATATTTTGAATCTGTCCAGATATTTACTTTCTTGTCTTTACTTAATTCTAGGGCTTGAATCAAGGCAATAAGTTCCGCTTTCTGGGCTGATGTGGTACTCGCCAATGCTCCTGCTTCTATAACTGTAGTATCTGTTGTTACCGCATATCCAGCATATCGGACTCCTTGTTCCATAAAGCTGCTTCCATTAGTATACAATTCCCAGTCTGGACGCTCCAGTGGTACATCCTTCAGATCTTCACGACTGGAATAAACATACTCGATGGTAGCCAAGCAGTCATGTTCCAGCCGTCCTTCTTCCTGTATGGAACTTAAAAACACTGCAGGATTTACCAGGTTAGTTGTCTTTAGAATCACATCATCCTGTTCAGTCAGTACCACCTGGTACTTCATCATTCTGCTGGGAGACAGCCAATGTCCCCCCTTTTGTTCTAAAACAGTTATCAGCATGTGTGGAACATAGACTGTTGTTGTTCTTCCCAAAGTCAATTTCCGAGCTTCTTGTATGAGCATCACTGTTGCTGCCACTGCTCAAAGGCAGTTTGGCCACCCTTTACTCACTGTGTCCAGTTGTTTAGAGAAATATCCAACTGGTCATTTCCAGCTTCCTGTCTTCTGAGTTAACACTCCCAGTGCAAGGTGTTGCCTTTCATGAACAAACAACTGAAAATCTTTGGTTAAATCCAAAAGTCCCAAAGCAGATGCAGACATTAAGGCACGTTTCAACTCTACAAAAGTTTTTTGCTGTTGTGGGCCCCATACAAAGGGAGAATTCTTTTGGGCCTCATACAGCGGTTTAGCTATTAGCCCATAGTTCATAATGCAAAGATGACACCACCCGCTCATTCCCAAAAACTTTCTGAGTTCATGAATATTTCTCGGCTCAGGTATACCACAAATAGCTTCTTTGCGATTTTTTCCTAATTGTCGTTGTCCTTTTGAAATCTCAAAGCCCAGATATATCACAGTCTGGCAGGCTATCTGGGCTTTCTTCCTGGATACCTTGTACACATTTAGTCCCAGGAAATTCAAGAGGTCAATAGTCACCTGTATACAAGTAAATCTTTCTTCTGTAGCAATCAGTATGTCATCCACATATTGTAAAAGTAAATGTCCAGGCCTTGATTTATCCTGTTTCCAGATTTCAAGTTCCTTTGCTAATTGATTTCCAAAAATAGTTGGACTGTTTTTAAATCCTTGGGGTAATCTAGTCCATGTCAGCTGCATCCTTCGCCCGGTTTGAGGATTTTCCCATTCAAAAGCAAACAGTTTTCAGCTTTCCCTTTCCAAAGGTATACAAAAGAAAGCATCTTTCAAATCAAGCACTGTAAACCACTGATAAGTCTCCTTTAATGCTGTTAACAATGTATAAGGGTTTGCTACTACAGGATAAATATCCTTAACTATTTGATTTACTGCTCTCAAGTCTTGTACCAGCCTATATTCACCCGAGGGTTTTCTGACTGGTAAAATAGGAGTATTATACTCAGATTCACATTCTTCCAAAATTTTATACTCCAAAAATTTATCAATCAATTTCTTCAATTCCTGTCTCACTTCTGATTTGATTGGATATTGTTTAATTCTCACTGTTCCTGCGCCTTCCTTCAAATCTACTTTAACAGGCTCTACTAGTTTCAATTTACCAGGAATATCTGTTTCCCATACAGTAGGGATCACTGCCAAATCCACCTCCGGTGGAATTTCTTGTTCCTTTACCTTTTCTTGTATCATCAGGATTTCTCCTGTTTTTGACTCAGGTATTTTCAAGAAAAGTTCTCCTTCATCAAAAACAATTTGTGCATTTAATTTGGATAACAAATCTCTTCCTAACAAGGGTATCGGACATTCTGGTACATACAAGAATTCATGTGTAATTATCTTATTTCCAAATTTCAAATCCAGTGGTTGCAGGAATGGCCTGTTTTTGTTCCAGTTTTTCCTTTACAGGTATTTAATAAAAAAAATGTTACTCCTGTATCCACTCCCAATCTCACAGGTTGAGCAACATATTTTTTTTTCCACTTTCTTATTATCAGAAGTTATAGCCATTACCAAATTATCTCTAATAGTTAGCTTACATTCATCCTGCCAATCCTTTCTTTGTCTTAAGTAAAAAAACAAATCCACATTTGGCATTTTATTCCATTTCCCTTCTCTTTTACAATACAGCATTAACTGCAGAATAGTGTTATAATTCAGTGTCCCATTCATGGGCCACTTTTCCTGATCATCCAATATATACAAAGGCCACCAATTATTACAGTACTCAAATTATTACAATACTCAATCATCTGGCTCTTTTGCAGATCATCATGTAAATTTCCCCAATGTGCCAGTAAACATCCCAACGGAGAATTTTTTTCATGATTTTGTCATTTGCAGCAAGATTACCCATGCTTTTACTTTTAAACAACCGAGTTAACTTAGATGCCATGGTATAATCACTCACAGTACAATACACAATTATTCAACTCTGTCACTCCGATCCGCGGATCCACACTCCACACTCGCTTTCGTGCTCAATTGCACGTCTCACCCTTACAGCCACACTCACACTTTTCCACAATTACTTTAAACAAAGACATAAAACACAATATTATACACTTCTTAATTTTCTTCTCAATACACAGAAACAATAAACAATTCCATATCAAAAGAAAAACCCCTTCTAACTTCTTGTTAGAGGCACTACCTTAGAGAACACTATAGCATATAGGTTCGCTTGTTTCCACTTTTGTCCAACCCTGCAATAGCTTTCGCTTATGTCTTACGGGCAGACGCTTAGTCCTACCCTGCGCAGCTTTCACTGCATCTGACAGGCAAACTTACTCAGTGGGACTCAAACCCACTGGTGGGACTCTAACCCACTCCTTACCATACACTTATTATAGTGGGACTCTAACCCACTTACTCTTGTGGAACTCCAACCCACTTCCTCCAGTGCACTTACTTTAGTGGGAGTCAAACCCACTTACTACAATTAGAAAAAGAAGTGCCTTACCAAATATCCAGGGAACGTCGCGAAAAGCCTTACGGATCGGGAATTGATGGGTGTCCCCGAGAAATCCTCGGTGCCGGCTGGAACCGATCAGGTCTCCGACTCCTCCGGTCTCCTTCAGCGAGGTCCCATCTGGGTCGACAAAACTGTTACTGAAATCTCGGAATGAAGAACTTATCGACACCAATGTGATGTAGATAAGCAGACACTTCTTTATTGACGGCCGGGTGCGTGAGCGAGTCCTCTCACGATCAATGCACACCAGGTCTCAAAATCAGACACCATATATAGAAATTATTCATACATATTCATTAAATATTCACGCATAACCATGATATTTCCCATAAATCATTAATATATTCTCCTTCTATATCCGATTATGCGCAGCAAAGCTTAGAAAGGTCTAGAAATGGGTCTAGGGTACGATTTGGGTAGGTGGTATATGAGTCGGTGGTCGCGATCTCCCCCTGCCGGAATTACCTTTTACTAAAGTTCACAGTTTCTTGGCAGGCACCTACAAGCTGTTCCAGTCGACTCTCCCCAGTTCCCATTAATCTCATATTCTGACATTTCAATACACCTCTGCGTACAGAAGACTGGTTAAATACAATGAAACCTTTCAACCCTAGAGTTATTACAATAGTTCCAGGCCCTTCTTCTAGCCTTGGTACAAAAGATTCCATAACGTCTCTTATTGCGTAGATGCAAGTTTCCTATAAATTTTTTTTTCCCTTATCCTTCTATATTTTAATTCTATTAAATGAATTTATAAAATCAATTAATTAATCAAATAAAATCAATCAATTTTAACTTATTAACTAATCAGTAACAGTTAGGCTGGCAGCCCAGAAGATGAATCTTTGTTTTCCAGACATTAGTAGATTATGACACACCATTAAAAATTATTCTTCATTTTGTTTATACTCTACTAAAAGTGAATTACAGTTTCAGAACACATATATACTCTTCTTCAGCCATTTAGAAGAACCATTGCATATAATCAGTTAGCGTATTTTCACACTACTAGAAAAGCAGGATGCAAATATAGATCCTTACCATATGAACTGATATTAATCAGTCTGGCATTAGCTTGTGACATCTGGAAGAATGGTATCCTCCTTTGTAGGAATGATACTGTAATGCTGTGGTTTTATCTTACTTTAATTACAATGGATAGTCTGTCAAACCACAAAGATGTAAATAGTTATACTTTACTTTGATCTTTTAAGATGGTTCTATCTCATTAAATAGATATATTTGCAGTTTCCACTTCCTTTTCAGAGATGATATAACTTTCTTTTACTTACATGTTAATTAAACAAAAAGTGTGCTAGATAGGAAACTCTTTCTTGAAGTACATTTTTTAACCTGCTAGTTCAGATGATATAAATACATTTATAGATATTTGCCAAGGTTCATCCGATTTATCTTTAGCCATCTAAATGGCAACTGGGACCCCTCTTTAGTCAGTGTACAAAGATACATATTTTCATTTTAGTATGGTATGAGTCACTCTCCAGAGGTGACTACCTCGTTCCATTGACCATCAGAGGGAGTCACTAAGAGAATAGGTGAGAAAAATCTCACCCTTAGCTGAGAATGTGAAATGAAATGTGTACTTTCAGGTATACTGACAGACATTATTTGGACACAGGCCTCTTCTGTGGCCATATATAAAAAAAAATAATCATTAAAATCAAGTGATGCATAATTTCACCACTCTACAGTTTCTGTGGGAAGAATTTTGCAGAAACAATATACACAACCTCCACAAAATTTACAATTATTTAAATGAGCATAAAGAGAATGAGAAAGAGAGATTACTAAATACCTCTGATACATCTGCACTTTGGATACCCCTACGGAAGTCACTTCTAAGCATATATCTATTCTGAAAACAAAAGTCTTGCTCCTTTGGGGTGACAAAAGTCACCCCAAATAGGTGAACCGGTTAGATTTTGAAACCCTGCATAAAACCCCCGTTCACCTTGACATGTTAGCCGTAACTGCCACGGGTCACCAAACCAAATTACTCCAGTGCCATTCATGGGTTGAAGTGGTGATGACATGTGGGTACAGTCTGCCATACCAGTTGCAGTAACATTAACATATTCAACAGGTACAATGCTAGCCAATAGGTCTAGCCCCTGCAAAGGTAAATGATGTGGTCGATTTAAATTCTCAATAACCGTTTTCTGCCACACTGCATTATGCATAGAAGGCCAAACAAATTGCCCATTCGGACTCAGGCATATTCCCTTTTCATTGGAAGTCAGATTCACAGTCGCAACATTCCAAAAACCATCAAAATCTGTTTCATTCTCCTGCAAGGGAATACCAATTAAACAAGTTCTAAAGGGGTTGTCAGCTTGCTGCAAACTTAAACAAAAGTCTGTTACCCCTGTAATATTCGCCCATGTCACCCATATGTTTGTCCTAGGCAAGATGTTAAAAATACCTTGGCCAACAGGTAGAATATTCATCAAGACCATAAACCGAGTCCACCATTTGAGCATGTCTAATCCTACAGAAACGTTACCTTCTGTGAGCTCTCCTTGCCCACTCATTCTGGGCCTTCCTCCACTATTTGGCAGGGACAGCATATTGTCGAGGTATAAAAATACCTTTACCACACTCCCTACTTATAATTTTAGTCTGGCGTTGCAGCCTGAGGCAGTCCAAATATCTGCAAGCCCGCCACTGCCACTGTGCTCGATTCGCGTTTTCAGTAGCTTCAAACAGGGCAAACAGATCTTGGGCAAATTGGTGGTCTCCTCTAATCCATTCTTGCAACTCCCAAAAAGGATTCCTTGCGGCAAATGAAGAGACGGGACGCAGCTTGATGCAAGCAAGTTGTCGATTTATTGTACACAATCGCGAGTTTATATATGTTTTCAGAAGCTGCGTGCTTTAAACAGATTGGTTCTTTAAGCTAAGAATTACATACTAGGCAATCCCTGATTGGTGGTTAACTACCATCAATTAACAGCAAGGTGTTATCTTTCCTTGGCGCCATCCGTCTCCCACTCCCCTGTGCTCTGTAAACATGCCTCATCATGTTAATTGTTGTCTAGACAAGCTCGAGCACATTCCCCTCAGCTAACTGATTGCCATGCATGGTCCTAGTTTCCAGCCCGCTCCTGCAATTCCTCTCTCTAACTTTCCATTTACATTGTAAACACCCTAAACCCGTTAGCAAGGTATATACAGAGACCCACCATTCAAGTTTACATAAGCCACAAAGTAATAGAACCCAGCCACATTCCCTTTGATCACAATCACAGGCATTTAGGGAATAGTACAGAACTTTGTTCTCTAGTCCCGCCTGTAGCTGGTCACATGCATCCCTTGGGGAGGCCCAAACTGTCCTCTTCTGTAACAGCAGCGATGCCTCCAACACCAGAGGCTGTGTGGCCAGTTGCCACCGATGTAGCTCCCGCTGGCGAGCTTCTGGTTTCAGTTTTATGACTACTGGTATCAGCACGTGTCCATTTACTGGGTACCCACACTGGACCTGTAGGGGTGGAAACACACATATAACCTCGAACATTAAACAAAATAGGGGCAGGACCTTCCCATTCCTCTGACCGTGGACTTCGAGGATTTCAATAATAGACAGATAATTCAGTTCTTGGGGCTCTAGTATTTACACAGGTAGCGTGAATAATAGCTGGGGGCTCTGAGTCGTCTCCAAAAACACAAGTGATTGAGAACAAACAAGGCTCTGTGTAGGCGCTCCTTTGGGTCTGTAATGTCCGCAAATTTCTGCAGATAATCCTTCAACGTTCTGTTTGTTCTTTCAACGATGGCTAGTCCCGTGGGAGAATGAGATATTCCAGTCTTATGCTGTACTCCCCACGTGATAAGAAATTTCCGCACAACTTGACTGGCATAGGCAGGATCATTATCCGTCTTAATCTGTTCTGGGACTCCCATGATGGCAAAACAGGCTGTTAGATGTTTACACACATGCAAGGCTCTTTCTCCAGATTGTACAGTTGCCCAAATAAATTTTGAATAGGTGTCTACCGTGACATGTACATATTTCAACCTGCCAAACTCAGGAACATGAGTGACGTCCATCTGCCAGATCTCTAATGCCCTCAGACCTTGGGGATTGACCCCCATCCCTAGGCCAGGACCATGGTGACTGCACTGCGGGCAACTCCTAACAATACCCTGTGCCTCAGCATGTGTTAGCTGAAATTGTCTTTTTAATCCCTTAGCATTTTGATGGAACTGAGTGTGGGAGATTCGTGCGGCTTCAAATTGATTGATGGGTGCAGTTCGTGTCAGGCTAACCAATTGATCTGCTCTGTGATTACCTTCTCCTAAGCCTTCCTACCATTTGTGGCTTCTGATATGGATGACACAATATGGCGCAGTCCTCTGCTTTGTAGCTCTTTGAAGTTGCTGGAATAACTCATTTAGTCGTGGGTTTGCTACTTCTCTCAAAAGTGAATCCTCTATCCTTTGAGCTACTCCTGCCACATATAGTGAATCGGTGACAATGTTCAGCGCCACCGTGCGCCAGTTTGCCATAGCCCAACAAACTGCAAGCAGCTCCAATGTCTGTAAATTATCTTTAGGGTGGGCAACAATAATGTGTTGCTGCCAGAGTTCCTTTTCCTTCCAGACCACAGCAGCCCTTTGAGTAGCCTTGCCTGCATCCGTGAATGCTGTAAGACCATCCTGAAGTGGAACAGATGAATGCTTAGGTATTTCCATCCATGAATACATTCTCAAAAACAGATATCTTTCCCCTTTAGTTGTTCTCGTGATATCTGTCCAGTATATCCTAAGAGTGCCAATTGTAAAGCAGCAGAGTTTCACAAAGCCCATTCTAGGTCTGCTCCCTTCATTGGCAGGTGAATACTAATGGTTCTTCCCCTGAAATAGCTATCATCCTGTCATGACCTTTTCGAATGACTTCGGCCATTGCTTCCATACGAGTCTGAACTGTTTTCTTAGGTTGAAGGGATAAAAATATCCATTCCAAGACATGGAAGAGGTTATCTCCCCCATTTTTCTTTTGCCACTGCATGATAACAGCAAAAACAAAGACAGGGCGAGAAACCACCAGTAGTTGGAGGGGGGGGGTAGCGTCTCGTCGAGCTACCCATCGCGCTGATACTAGGTGCCCAAGATGCTGTATACATTTCTGTTGTTCATTAGTAAGGTGAATGGATTTAGCTGCATCTGTGCCTTGTAAAAGAGGCCGTAGAGGAGCTAGATCTTCATTAGTAATGCCCAGAAGGGGACATACCCATTGTAAATCCCCCATCAGCGTCTGCGCATCAGTAAGGGTTTTGATCTCAGTGGTAATGGTGCTTTTCTGTGGCGTTATGATGCTGTCATTAATCTTCCATCCCAGGTATTTGAACGGAGATTGCTTTTGAACCTTTTCTGGTGCCACTTGTAATCCTGCCTGCGCAAGTGTTTGCATAAGTTGTTGTAGGTTCTGTTCCGTAAAGGGTTGCGGTTGAGCTATTAAAATATCATCCATATAATGGTAAATGAGAGCATGCGGCCACTGTCGACGTAAGGGTTGTAATGCTGCAGCAACAAAAAGTTGACACATGGTGGGACTGTTGCACATTCCCTGTGGAAGGACCACCCATTCATAATGGTGAGCTGGTCGATCCTTGTTAATCGCTGGCAAGGTGAAGGCGAAGCACGTTGTATCTGATGGATGTAATGGTATGGTAAAGAAACAGTCCTTCAGGTCTACAATTAATAAGGCCCAGTCTTTAAGTATCATAGTAGGAGTTGGTAATCCGGGCTGGAGCGCTCCCATGGCTTGCATTTGTTCATTCACCTTGCGTAAATCATGAAGTAAGCGAAACTTTCCAGACTTTTTTGGTATAACAAAGATGGGGGTGTTCCAAGGGCTGGTTGATGGCTTAATATTGTGAGCATTTAGTTGTTCTTGTACCAGCTCATGCGCTATCTGCAGCTTCTCTTTTTGTAGCGGCCACTGCTCCACCCAGACAGGCTCATCTGTAATCCAGGTGAGTTTTAGGATGGGAGGCTGCCCTGCAGGGGCCGCTGCCAGAAAACCGTACCGGGGTAGTTAACACTACTCCCAACTGAGTCATTATTTCGCGGCCGATGAGGGCAGAGATGCCATCTGGTAAAGGTAAAATCAGTACATGTGCTGATGCTATTTTGTCTTCCACTTGAATAATGATTGGCTCTGTGCTAGTATGTGGCAGTGAGACGCCTCCGATGCCGCTGACTCGTCCTGTAGCCAGTCTAGTAGGCCAATGTCTAGGCCACACCTGTCAGGTGATGATAGTAACATCAGCTCCTGTGTCAAAAAGTGCAACAAAGGTACAAGATTCATTTCCTCTCCGTAATGTGACTCTAGCTTCTGGGCGGTTGTTCATTGACATAGTGAAGCATACAAATTCGTCTGTAGATCCAGTTATTATTCCCACGATTCGGTAAAGAGTCACAAGGTGGCGCACATACTCCATCTGTGAAATTTTTCACGGGAACTAATTGAGCAGTTTTACTTCCCCGCGGTATGTGGAGAGGCGGATACAATGTGTAAACCACAATAACAATCTGTCCCGTATAATTAACATCAATTAGCCCCGGAATTACAAAGACAGCTTTTAGTCCAGCTGAAGATCGGCCTATTAGGAGAGCTCCAAATTGCTGACACGAGGAGTGTATCGGGCCAAAGGTCATGATGGAACCTTTTGCGGTGTTGTGTCAAACAGAGTGACATCTACTGCTGTCGCAAAGTCGATTCCCAAGCTTCCCCGGGTTGCTGGGAGACTGGGGCCTGCGTTGGCGGGACCACTTTTGTCTGCAGCGGCCACCGTTCGCGCTCTGTTTGTAGTTTCCTGGACGCCAACAGACTTTAGTAGCATGAGAAGTAGTCTGGCAATTGTCACACCATACAGACACTGAGCAGTTACAGCACTGAGACAAGTTTTTTGTTTGGTTCGCGGTCGCGCTGCAGGTTTGAGGACAGCTGCCAGCACCTGGGTATGGTTTTGCATGGCTGTAGATACAGCAGAACTTACAGCAGAACTTACAGCATCAGAGACAAAGGTGGCTTGCTGGGCAGATGCGCTGTTTACCATTCGTTCCAGCATTTCCTCTATCGGAGCTGTTTGGGGAAGGGTGGACAGAATCGTCTTGGCCCTTGGATTAGCATTTTCAAAAGCTAGCATCCGGAGCATTTGTACTTTAAGGTCCTCTGTCATACTGTGGTTTTGGTCCAAGGCTTGCACTAGCCGGTTCACAAAACTATCAAATGGCTCCGTTGTTCCCTGTTTGACTGTCGTAAAAGAAGGGGCCTTACGTTCCGACGGGACAAGCATCAGGGCTTGTTTTGCAGTCAGGGCGCAAGCATTATGCATTTCCATGGAAAACGTTAATTGTACCTTAGGGTCAGCATAAATGTCACAACCTAACAGCATGTCCTCTTTAACATCACACAGGGGATGCCCCTGAGCCCTGGGCAGAATCAAAGTCTTATGCACTTGTCGTTCCCATTCCTTTTCAAAAAGCAAATACTGTGCCGGTGTAAGAAGCAATCTGGTTAGCGAAGTACAGTCACCAGGTATCATAATTTCAGAGTCAAACAAATAATTCAGCAAGTGTTTGACTGGTTCAGATTGTAATCCATATTGTGTAACGGCTTGTCGTAGCTGCTGCATAAACTTCCAATCAACAGGTTTCCACGCTGCGGCTGCTGAACTATCTGGTAAAGTGGTAGTCCGCACCGGACATGCAACAGCAGAAGCAGCTTGCCACTCTCCCTCCAATATAGCGTCTCTTATAATCCCAGACCAATGACTTTGGGGAGCGGCAGGGTGGAGGATAACGCCTTCCTGGGTCAGGACCTGAAGATCACGACCGGCAGTAGGCAGATGGCATTCGTTCAATTGCTGCTGCAAGCGGTTTAGGGTCCGGTCGGACGTTTTTGTTCGGGGACGGGGGATCAGGGCAGCTGCAGCTGGGATGGGTTCATTTTCTTTATCGGACTCTGCACTCTCATTCAGAGGCACGCTCGGACCCGCTCTAGTACCCTCATCCTCATCTAGCATGGGGGGCGGCTCTTGGTAGCTTTCAGGTCGGCATTGTGGACCACCCGTTGCGGCGGCACCCTCCGGAGACGGTGTCGGGTGTAATAGCTCTGTCGCAGATTTTTTAATAGGCACAACTATGCCTTTCGCAGACAGAGTGCCTTGACCAAATAATCGGGTAGACTCCGACTCGGTTTCCTGACCGAGGAGGTCTGAGGCAGCCATAGTAATTTTTTTCTCCGCAACCATTGATCGTAAATGGTTTATAACCTCCCGCCAGGTTGTTCCCAAGTCCTTGGCCGACTTGCTGCCGCTAAGGATCGCATCGCAAAGGGAATCCCCGATCTCTCCCCACTCAGTCACACTAAACATCAATTGCGGGTCTTTTAAGTGTCCTTTTTCATTCGCCCACCTACAGAGCTCATGGAGCTTCTTTGTGCTCACGCTAGCCTCTCGCTTAGCAAGAATATCAGTTAATAGCATGAGTGCCGCCTCCCTTTCCATTATCGAGGGAAAAACGGTCTTACCGGTGCAGGTCCGTGCAGGACGTCAATGCCGGATTCAGACGCCTTTACTCCTTACGGACGTCTTCCTGCTCGAACTCCTCTCTAGCGACTCTCAATTCGCAAAGCCCACCGTCAATATGCAAAGGCAGAGTTTTTCCAGATTTCCCGTGGTTTGGGCTCCAATTGTTGGGGAGAAGGGTTCAGCGGAGTCAAGAAATCGCTCAATATGAGTTATGCATCTTGCTCAACTTTATTAGTTTCTAACACTACTTATATAGACTCGATACACATGTATATTCGTAAAGCAAAAATATAATTGGTTATTAGCCTCTAAGCGCGCGTGGTTCTCACACCCCTAATTATCATGACTAAAATAAGCATTCTATCCATGTAGCTATTTGCGTTGCTATGCTTCAGCCTTGCGGTTTGCTACTCCCTATATTCCCATACCGCTCCCTATCTTTCTTGGCCTTGCACCTGCCTTCCCAACAGCTGTAGCTTGTTACAGCCACGGCCTGTTGGCACAACATAATTACTTGATCTCAGGATTCAAGAATAGCTCAAGGCTACCTTTCTTGTTAACTTCAGCACAGCAACTTCAGCACAATTCTAATTACAGGCCTATTCTAATACCAGGCCTGGATTGTGCAGATCTTTAGAGATTTTATGGCCACGCTTCTGCAGCCTTTCTTCTACACTCCTAAGCACACAGTCATTTATTGATAAAACCACAACTGATATGCATTCTTAATAAACACAGCAGAGTCCTATAGTTAAATGCTTTGCTCTATTTGCAAACCGCTCCTTATATTGTCTAAGAGATTCATGTCTCATGTAACTTACGTGGGAGGTCAGATTCTACTTTTAAGTTCTTTCCTGTGTTCTCTGCATTGATGGATAGTTTTCTTACTTAGCTTGGAAGTTGAAAAGGGAGTTTTCCCATGAGGCCCAAGTAGGAAACAGTATTAATCCACTTAAGAAAAGCCAATGTAAGAGAAAGAAAAGATGAACGGAGTTGTAACAGTGACAATTTATGGGACAGGCCCAAGCCTTTGTCCTTTCCCCCTTCAGAAGTGAGGCAATTAATAGTCACCTCTGAGTATTATATTTTTCTAACTGTGGCTGTGCATAAAGACAGCAAAAGAGGAAGCTGATTCCTTTTGGACTCCCACAGAACGGATCAGGTGTACATCCATTAACTGGACTTCCAATAGCAGAAAATCAATTAAGTTATTATGGAATATGACTTGGTCAAATTTTGACATTTTGTTAAGGAAAGTATACTATATTCAAGTTTGTAAGGAAAGGTCCTTGTTGATGAGACGGTTAAAAACACTTCAGCCTAGGTATCCACCACTGGGCACGTAGCAAACTAACAGAAACACACACAACTTTATATGTAAAAGCTTTAAAAACATGACAATTTTAAACTACACAATGAAGTAGCAAAAAAAATAATTGTCTGAACATGTTTCCAGGGTTTTTCCATCTTCTTTAGTTCAGAAGCAAGATATGGCACTAAAAAGGAAAAGCATTTAAAAGGTGTAATTAAAATTAAATTTTTAAAAATTAATTTATATTTATATAAATCCATTTATATAAATTTTATAAATAAATATATTTTATATATGAACTATTTTATATAAATATAAGATTTTTATATAAAATAGTTATATAAATACATTTTTTAAATTTATATAAAATAAATTTAATTTGCAAAAAAAAATTTTAAAATGTTCTGGTTTCAGCTGGGATGGAGTTAACTTTCTTCTTAGTAGTTAGTACAGTGCTGTGTTTTGGCTATGATGTGAGAACAATGCTGATTAACAGCACTGATGTTTTTAGTTGTTGTTGGGTAATGTTTATACTAAATCAAGGACTTTTCAGTTCCTTGGGCCCTGCCAGACAGAGGGATGTAGGGGCACAAGAGACTGGGAGGGGACACAGCCAGGTCAGCTGACCTGAACCAGCCAAAGAGGTATTCCATACCATGGGATGTCATGCTTAGTATATAAACTTGGAGGGTTAGCTGGGGGGGATCATTGCTCTGGGACTGGCTGGGCATCGGTCAGTGGGTGGTGAGCAGTTGTACTGTGCATCACTTGTTTTCCTTTCTCCCTTTCCCTTTGGATTTTATCCTTTTCCCCACCTTTTCATTACAACTGTTGTTATTATTATTATTGTTTTTGTTGTTCTTGCCTTTTTTATTCTGTTTAAATTATTAAATTGTTTTTATCTCACCTCTCGAGTTTTACATTCCTTCCCAATTCTCCTCCCCACCCCTCCATGTGTGGGGGGGGGGGGAGGGGGGGGGTGGGGGGGGTAGTGAGCAAGCAGCTGCATGGTGCTTGGTTACCAGCTGGGGTTAAGCTATGACAAAAAATTAAAAAGCATTAAACTTAAGTGTACATGGTCTAGATTCTAGTTTTAAAAAATATGGACTGTCATTAGCTCACCAATCAACTAACACCAATGATCTTTGTAAACGCTGGCAGCTCTGATACATAAACAATTTTTAGGTAAGAGACACACAGAGTTTATGAGCAATGTGTAAGTTTACATGAAACCCGCCAAAAGAAAAGCCTGTAACTTTCATCAATGGATAACAGGACCAGCAAATGCTGCTGTGATGATTTGTGCTGGAAAACACTAAGATATTTGTTTTTAAAAGTACAAGTGTCTTGGCATTAAATTCACTGGCACTTTTAAATCCATACTATTAACTATGGAACAAAGTACAGAGTTATAAGGATTTGATCACTGCTACCTGTTCCGTGTAGTTATTATTTACATATGCAAATATAGTTTCAAAGTTGTAATAAAAATTAAGCTTCTACCATGGAGTGAACATATTACATCCAAATCACAAGTTTATTGTCAGTTTTACAGTATTGGTTGTCACTTCCTCAGGCATGGACTCAGTTAGGGGAGTCAAAGGAAGGGGTTAAAACCTTGTTTTTTCTTTAAGAAACAAGTTTATTATAGCACATTTATGCATTCACAGAAAAATCTTGGACATGTAAAATCAGAAGACTCAAGCAGCAGAAGACATAAAATCCCAGAAGGCATTTTATTACATATTATGATTTTTTAGACAGTCATATATTTTAATGAGGCAAAAGTATAGAGTTTTGAGTGTCTGAAAGAATATTGTATATCTGATTGCTGCATTAATTGTGTTTTGGATAATGAAACAGAAATCCAAGTGATAAAGCAGCTATATTTTTGCCCCTCCGAAGTGACTCAAACTCTTGCTGGCAAAGTTGAAGGTGCAATACTGAAATGCATCTTTAGAGTCAGGGATGTGCTAGA
Organism: Falco biarmicus; assembly: GCF_023638135.1. Classification (NCBI taxonomy): domain Eukaryota; kingdom Metazoa; phylum Chordata; class Aves; order Falconiformes; family Falconidae; genus Falco; species Falco biarmicus. The sequence goes on along the minus strand of NC_079310.1, from coordinate 8,524,512 downwards.
ATTCCAGGCATCCATATAACTGTTCTGTATTCCAAATGCCTTTTTCAAAGGAAAAGCAATACCAGAATAAGCAAGAAAATGGAGATCTATGTTCCAGCCGAAGGCAATTTCCTTATAATTTTAAAAGTGAAACATGAGATTTCAAAGTTGTGTGACTGAAGACAGAAAGAAATTAACCTGCTTCAGAAGGTATTTAAAAACACTTGGCCTTAATTTTCATGATCACACACAATCTATGTATTCAGTAAATGACAAAACTGTCTAAAGATAACACAATAGGAAGGATAATTTCCTTCCTCTACATAACCAAAGGCAATTCTCTTCACAATACTCTTTGCCTCAATTTTCACTAAAAATACAAGATGATACCTCCAAATTTCATAGAAGCCTTCTGAGGATAAAATTCATTCACGAGAAATGTTCTGACACTACAAAACTGAAGGCTATGTACCTTGTTTGCAATTACAATGAAAGGATGCAAAGGTCTTTTTTTTTTGCCAGGGGCTGTATCAATATTGTGTTGGCATGTCATGATGTCAGGCCATTTTTTTTGATTAGTCTTCTAAGACAAGAGAGAAGTGACTGAAATAGGAGTGTCTAAAGTGCCTTCAGCCATAAAAAAATAAATCCCTAACCAGTAGTATCTTGTCAGAGCACAACACAGGTCTCTTAGAGCCAGAATCCTCTCTGAACCTGCAAATTAGGTCCATTTACAGTACTCCAGTAAGAAAGAGCTGGTCTTGTTGGAAAGGTCACAGAAGGATCATAATACTTCCTTTTACTGCTTTGCAGAAATTTTCCAGAATATCTTGACTTAATGACTTAGTATGAATAATGCCTTGTCTTTCTAACCTGCTAGGCAAGTGCTAAAAAGTACAACCTATTCTAAATCAAAATGAAATAGGTAAAAGCAGCACTGTTTTAGAGCTATTTACTATTCCCTTGTATAGATCACTTCCTCTGCCCTGTTCTTATTCTGTATCTTCTTACAATCCAAAGATAAAATGAGCTATGCAAACTTCAAGGCTGCTCCATGTGTCAGAGCCTTCAGAAACAACAGAAATCTGCCCTGTGTCTGTGTCAGCAGGCATGGGATTGGAAAGATAAAATTGTCATAACCTCCATCCACTGGAAACTGGTTATTGGTTTAGTTAACACATCCTCTGGTGCCGCGATGAGAGACGGGACGCTGCTTGATGCAAACAAATGTCGATTTATTGTATACAATCACAAGTTTATATATGTTATCAGAGGCCGAGTGCTTTAAACAGATTGGTTCTTTAAACTACAAATTACATACCAGGCAATCCCTAATTGGTTAACGACAAACAAAGAACACTTTAAGTAAGTTTCTACAGTCATCAATTAGCACAGACTTGTTACTTCTCTTTTGGGCCATCTGTTCCTCATTCCCTTATCTTTTCTTAGCCTGACTCATCCTGTCGGTTGTTATCTATTCACATTCCTTGTCCTCCCGAGGTTTGTAGCCATCCTCCCAAGGTTTATGGCCGACAAGCTCCAGCACATCCCCGCTTATCAGCTGGACCGTACTGGGAGGCTTGCCTCTCAGGCCCTGTCCCACATCTCCCCCTACCTGTTGCACAAAAAGAACTTTCATCATAGAGTGTGTTATCCACTTTTGTAGACACTGCAACAAACAGGATAAAAAGAGTAACAAGAAGACAAAAACGGCTAAGGCATAAACAATCGTCTTCACTAAACTTCTTAACCATCCCAACAGCCAGACAAAGAGGGTCCTCCGTGAAGAGTCGGCCAAGTCACGACAATCACACCAATATGGCTACATGCCGTACTCACTTTATTAAACAAACAGGTCATATTTATAACTTAAACCAACTGCTCACCCAACTTTACACACAGGTGATTGGATAAAAGTCTCTGGCCACATGGGCATCCGTGTCGCTGATTGGTGAGCATGCTGCAGGTGCCTGATCAGAGTGTGCTGATGAGAGTGTGTTGATTTCGCGGTTCCCAGGACTTGCTCTGCACCTGGCTTCTTGTTTGTGCATAGCTTGTTTTCTTTCTCTCACTGCTTGTTCCCAGGACAATTTAAAGTTGCTCTGCAGCTTCAACTAACAGGTCTGGGTTGTCCAACCCGGATAATGGTAACATATGTCCTCGGTCCTTTAAAAATCCCTCTACATATCCCCCTTTTACTTTTTGGACAACCCATGTCTGTTTCACAATAGATGTTAAACCTTTCTTCAAACAAGAAAATAAACAGCTAAAAACATTACAACAATGACTATAACAAAGCATATTCCTTCCATCAATAACATCTTTAACCAACCTGTTATCCCCAATCCTCTCAACCATTCATCAAAGGGATTATCATCAGCAAGAATATGCTTCATGTTTCCCTGCAGTTGTGACAACTTCTTGTGGATAGATATGGAATGATCGGAAAGGTTCATACAACACATCCCTTCAAAATCCTCACAACCGTGTCCATGTGCTAATAACAAAAGAATTATTGCAGCTCTATTTTGTAATGTAGCATGCCTAACACTATCTACATCAAGCAATAACGAACTTAAAATCTGCGATGTAAGATTAAATTGTTTCTCTCCCCAGAACACTAACTTCCGTATATTCTTAGCATTTAATGCAGTCATTGTTCCTGGCATAAATATGGAGGCTAAGGCATTTGTTGTTACAGACCGCTGATTGACTCGGTCATTACATGTTTCATCAAAGGTGCGCAGGTCCCTCCGTGATCTATGAAATTGTGGAGTCATTTTTAATAAGTCTTTCATAAGTGGAGCAAACAAAGTCGAACGCCCTAAATAACATGGTCCACCGACAGGATACAAAGGAATCCCTGGCCATGCTCTGTCCCCACATATCAAAAAGACTCCCGGTGGCAACTGATAACCCCGTGATACCTCTATATGGAAACCCCCAGTTTTCAATTCACCCCAAATAGGTGAACCGGTTAGATTTTGAAACCCTGCATAAAACCCCCGTTCACCTTGACATGTTAGCCATAACTGCCACGGGTCACCAAACCAAATTACTCCAGTGTCATTCACGGGCTGAAGTGGTGATGACAAGTGGGTACAGTCTGCCATACCAGTTGCAGTAACATTAACATATTCAACAGGTACAACGCTAGCCAATAGGTCTAACTCCTGCAAAGGTAAATGATGTGGCTGATTTAAATTCTCAATAACTGTCTTCTGCCACGCTGCATTACGCATAGAAGGCCAAACATATTGCCCATTTGGACTCATACACGTACCATTCTGATTGGAAGTCAGATCCACTGTTTTAACATTCCAAAAACCATCAAAATTTGTTTCATTCTCTTGCAGGGGAATACCAATTAAACAAGTTCTAAAGGGGTTGTCTGCCTGTTGCAGACTCAAACAAAAGTCTGTTATTCCTGTGATATTTGCCCATGTCACCCATATGTTTGTCCTAGGCAAGATGTCAAAAATACTTTGGCCAACAGGTAAAAAATTCATCAAGACTGCAAACCAAGTCCACAACTCAAACATGTTTAGTCCTACAATTTCCACAATTTTTTTTTATTTTATTTTTTTTTTTTACATTCCACCCCACAAATCTGTTCTTTCACAGATTCTGATGATGTATACTGTCTCCAGTTAGCATGGTATTACACTAGTCGTATGTTTTCTCTTGCTTCATGCCCGGTTACTAATCAAACACATACACTCTTTACACCATTTACATTTAAGCTTTGGCCTACAGAACTGTTTTACTCCACATAGCATACATTGGCATAATACCTGCAGGTTACATCCCTTACAACATAGACAGTTTATTCTGTCTGCTCGCTCTGAGTCTTCTCTTCTGTCTTCTAATCTTGACATACAGGTCGCACAAACTTGCTAGGGACTCATATAGGTCCTTTATCTGTGGAGATACAAAAATAACCTCTACCGATAAATAACACCGGATTAGGTCCTTCCCATACGCCTGAAGCCATATTTTTATACAAAACATTCAAACCAGGAACTGTAGTTGTTTGGTTCCCTCGTGCTGTTTGGTGATATATAACAACAGGTGGTCCCTCTCTATCCTCCATAAGGGAGAGATAGTTTAAGGTAAACAACACCTTAGTCAACCGTTTATTTACGTCTATGTCCTGCCATACTTTCTGTCTCTGAAGATAATCCTTCAGGGTACGGTTTGCCCTTTCAACAACTGCTTGCCCCGTTGGGGAGTGAGGAATCCCTTTAAGGTGTTTAATTCCCCAAGTTGTCATAAACCTAGCGACTCGTTGACTACTATACGCTGGACCATTGTCTGTCTTTATTTCTACAGGTAGTCCCATGACAGCAAAACAAGACATTAAGCATCTCTCCACATGTTCACCGGTTTGTGCAGTGGCCCATATAAAATGAGAATAGGTGTCAATTGTGACATGCACATACTTAAGCTTCCCAAAGTCAGGTACATGTGTTACATCCATTTGCCAAACCTGAAGTGCCTTCAGACCTTTTGGGTTAGTGCCCACCCCTAAACCAGGTCCATGATGACTACATTGAGGACAGGAGCGGACAATACCCTTTGCATCTGCTATGGGTATTTGATACTGTCGATGTAAAGACTTTGCATTCTGATGAAACATCTCATGGCTGTTACGAGCTTCTTCAAACTTATTTGTTGGAGGAGTTATTGCCAGACAGCTGACTGCTTCATCAGTTCTAGCATTACCTTCGCCCAATCCAATGTTCCACTGATGACTTCTAATATGCATAACACAAAACTCATGTTTTCTCTGTCGAAGAGTTCTACGCAGTTGTATAAACATTTCACCAAGATGTTGGTTCTTTGTCTCTCTCAACAAGGCATCTTCAATGCGCTGTACTACACCAACTACGTACAATGAGTCTGATACTATGTTTACAGGTGTGTCGTTCCAGCTTCCCCATGCCCAACACAGTGCTTTCAGTTCCAAGGTTTGAAGGTTGTCCCGTGGTTCACCGGTGATCATGTGTTTCTGCCACTGATTATCAGATTGCCAAACACACGCAGCCTTCTTCATCTTTCGTCCTGCATCTGTGAACACCGTTGGCCCTTCAACTGGTCTTTTGAGCATAATGGTCTCGCAGTCCACTGGTAATGTTCTAATATCTTCCAGAGAGGTCCTTTTGGCTGGTTGTTGTGTACGACACCTGTATAACCCATCAAGGCTTCCTGTATGGCTGTTGAATGTCTCAGGAGCTACTCATAAATCCTCACCACGGACTGGAAGAATGAGATCTGCTGGTTCAGTCCCATCACTTTCAACAATCCTGTCCCTTCCTTTTCTCACCAAGGTCGCTACTGCTTCAGGGCGACTTAAAATATGATGTCTGGGTTGCAATGGCAAAAACAACCACTCTCAAACAATCGCCGTATTTCCCCCCTTTTTTTTTTTGCCATTGTAAAATAAGGGCAAAAGGTGAAGTGGCAACATTACAAACCAAAAAAGACAACGGATGATTTGCCATTCGGCGACCACACCAGCCAGTCTGAATCTTGTGGGACACAACTTCTAGGGCAGCCCGCTGTTCTGGTGAACAAATTCGAGGAATGTTGGCTTTGGTGCCATGCAACCAGGATCGGAACGGTTGCAAATCATCATTAGTGAGGCTCTTTGCATGTCATCAGGGTGTAAGGGAATCGTGAAGAAACAGTCTTTCAAGTCTATCACAACAATTTTGCCAATTATGAGGGATCATCTTAAAAGGTGGAAGAGCAGGTTGCAACACTCCTATCACTAAAATCTGATCATTAACCTTCCATAAATCATCTCCCAGTTATGTGCATCAAGATTATTAATCAGTACTGGACAAGCTAACGAGCTGGTCACCTGCCAATCACCCTCCAAAATAGCATCACGAATAACACCAGACCAATGCTGTAGAATTGGATCTTTTCTCGAGTTCAGCATCGGTGGGGTTGTTGGCTTCGGTGCCATGCAACCAGGATCGGAACGGTTGCAAATCATCATTAGTGAGGCCAACTATATTACAAACCCACTGTAGGTCTCCTAAAAGCCTTTAAACATCATGCAGATTAGTTATTTGTGTAGTAAGAGTTACCTTCTGAGGACGGATTTGAGCATCCGAGATGAGCCAGCCCAAATATTTCCATGGGGCCGAACGCTGAACCTTCTCAAGCGCCACAACCAAACCACATGATAGAAGGTGGTCAACAAGCCATTTCATTTGATCATCTGAAATCCCTTGTTCAGCGGCCAATAATGTATCATCCATATAATGATAGATCAGGACGTGAGGCCAACGCTGTCGTACCGGAACAAGTGCCCAATCTACAAAAGTCTGACACATCGTAGGAGAGTTCTTCATTCCTTGTGGTAAGACAACCCATTCATACCGTTTGGCCGGAGTGGCACAATTTATTGATGGCAGAGTGAATGCAAATCTTTGCGTGTCGTCAGGATGTAAGGGAATCATGAAGAAACAGTCTTTCAAGTCTATCACGACAATTTGCCACTTCTGAGGGATCATTGTAGGAGTTGGAAGACCAGATTGCAACACTCCCTTTGCTAAAATCTGATCATTAACCTTCCATAAATCATGTCCCAGTTATGTGAATCAAGATCATCAACCACTACTGGACAAGCTAATGAGCTAGTCACCGGCCAGTCACCTTCCAAAATAGCATCCCAAACACCACCAGACCAACGCTGTAGAATTGGATCTTTTCCTGAGTTCAGCGTCGGAGGGGTAGTTGGGCTAACTGGAGGAATTACAGGTATTGAAGTAGTAGGCAGGTTCATTTCAACTCGCTTTTTCAGTTTTCTTAATTTATCTATTACCTCCTGCAAGGATTTCTCTGTATTGTTATCACAAGGCTTCTCCCTGCCTTCCTCCTCAAATTTGTCAGATGATGTTTCAGGAAGAGGCGCTTTTGCCCTCCTTGACTTGACCTACGAGCTGTCACCACCCTCGTTTTGGTCTTGCTCCACCCATAGCTCCAATTGGTGCAGCATGACTCGCTGCTCCGCCTTCCTGGGGAGGCTCAGCAGCCTCTTCCGGGTTCGGCTCAGTTACAACAGACCCCCTGAGGAGTAACTTCCGGTTTGTCTGCTGTCTTATCTAAAAACTCCTGCACTGTTGAACACGCAGGGGCTGACATACCCTTCGTAGGACGAGTATGCCCAACTCCGAAAAACATAGCCAAGAGAGAAGGCTTAGGTGAATCACCCTTCGGCTCTATCGGCTTTTCTACCACATCTCCTACCAAAGCTTCTATAGCTGCCGCCGCTACTTTTTTTTCCGCCTTCATAGTTTCCAGAGTGTTAACTATAGACCGCCATGTAGCTCCTAACGCTTTAGCTTCTTTTCCTTCTTTACCTCCCTCAATCATAGTATCCCAGAGGCAATTTCCCATTTCTCTCCATTCCGTAATACTAAACAATAACGCGGGCTCGGGGATCTTATTCTTTTTTTCGTGCCCAGTGAACTAACGTCTCCACTTCCATTTTTTTAACGCACTCCCCTCTCTTAAAGAGAATGCTAGTTAACAGTTTAATTGCTGGGTCTAATTCCATCGCGGTCTTCCTCAGAGCTCCCCCCTCTCACAGAAAGGATATCAACGGAGAGCCCTGCTGCACTCTTCGCGGTCTTCTTTAGTGCCCCCCCCCCTCACAGGGAGGAAATCAGCAGGGAGCCCTGCCGCGATTTACTCTATGCGGTCTTACCTCCAGCGGGGGTGCGATCTGCAGCTCTACACTGAACTCTGGACTCCACTTTTCGCCTTCCAGGTTCCGCCCGCCTCCGACCTCCAGCTCCCTAATCAGACAACTTCCCTTTGGGTCTGATGCACGGAGACTTCCGCATTTAAGCGAACAGCATTTAAGCTAAACCGCATTTAAGTGAACCACATTTAAGCAAATAAATGGGTCCCTGTTCGGGCGCCAGATGAAGAGTGTCCTCCGTGGAGAGTCGGCCAAGTCACGACAATCACACCAATATGGCTACATACCGTGCTCACTTTATTAAACAAACAGGTCATATTTATAACTTAAACCAACTGCTCACCCAACTTTACACACAGGTGATTGGATAAAAGTCTCTGGCCATGTGGGCATCCGTGTCGCTGATTGGTGAGCATGCTGCAGGTGCCAGATCAGAGTGTGCCGATGAGAGTGTGTTGATTTCGCGGTTCCCAGGACTTGCTCTGCACCTGGCTTCTTGTTTGTGCATAGCTTGTTTTCTTTCTCCCACTGCTTGTTCCCAGGACAATTTAAAGTTGCTCTGCAGCTTCAACTAACAGGTCTGGGTTGTCCAACCCGGATAATGGTAACATATGTCCTCGGTCCTTTAAAAATCCCTCTACAGACTGGGAGATTCAAGCGGTGGCAGATTAGTCTCCTTCGGCTCTCAGCTCTTTAGCCGCACTACTGTTACACGCGACTTATCCCTGTCCCTTCTTTTGGCTTTTGGGAACAAGGATCCCGAGAATGTCATAGCAGTAGCAGAGTCTTTTGCTCTAGCGCCTTCAGCTTCTGCCGACAGGGCAGCAAAAGCAGATGTGGTAGTCTGTCATTCTGCTTTCATCTCTTTCAGATTCTCTAGGATCAGCCTCCACACTGTGGAGAGCTTCCCACTGTCTTTAGAGCCTGAACTAATGTCCTCCCACAGTGCTGCACCAATCTTTTCCCAAGTGTCTAGTTCAAAGGCTGCACTCACTTGAGGTGATTAGTCCTCGCTGCCGAGCCCATGACAGCAACCTCTTCAGGCTTCCCTCATCATAAGATAACCCTCTCTTAGAGAGGATATGTTGGAGGAGCTTAACCACTGCCGCTTCTTCTTTGCTTAGTGTGGACCCCATCTCCTCCCCGGCTGCTCACCTGATCAGGGCAAGATTCCAATGGTTGTGCATGCGCGCCTTCCCAGGCACCGGGGCAGTGCCTGCTACGGCCGGCTTCTTCTGCCCCCTCTGAGCCGCCTCTTCGCTCCTGGAATCAAGGACGAGAGGGTCCCTGTTCAGGCACCACTTGTTGACGCAGAAGGTTCGGACACAACTTATACGACCAATGTGATCAAGTTAGTGCCACTTTATTAATAGACTTACAGCAATTTATACTCCTAGCAAAAGATACACACACTGTTCAGGCTTTGTTATGCAAAAGGTGATAGGCTAAAACTACTTGTTCACACACTTCCATCCCCCCTATGATTGGTCCTGGTGTGGTGTCCATGCACTGCTCCCCCCTTACCCAGACATCCTGTTTTTCCTCATCTTTCAGTCCAACTCTCTTATCTTCTTGCCACGTACACAGTTTCTTCATCCCTCTGACCTTGCATATGTCCTTCACAACAGCTGCAGCTTGTTACAGCCATGGCCTGTTATTACAATAAATTACTCAGTCTGGATATGCTCATTTTCTTCCAGCCACTCCACAGAGAAGTATATCTCCAGGCTTTTACCAAGGGTCAGATTCATCTCACCTAAATGTAGATGTTTAATTGTTAAACTTCTAAAGTCATAGATAGGCAACATATAGGCTTTTTCTCCAGTCAATGAAGAGTAATAAAGTATCGATGATGCTGTGTATAACAGATGTGAGCTTGAGTTGCACTCACTCACTTGTGTTGCAATTCATACCATCCTGAGAATGGATGTCTAAAAATCACTTTCCCTGGAAAAAGCCATGGTACTCCACTGACTCTGAAGAAAGCCATGGAATGTCTATCTGTTAGATACCCAAATTGGACAAATTAATCCATCATTCAATTTCCAAAATCCCACTAATACTTAAAAGCCTTAGATATTTATATGTTTTATGCTTAATCTTATTTAAACTAGGGCTCTTAAAACCTGGGTTTCATGCTATTTGCTTACTTCATGCTAGTGCAAGATTCGCCCTACTGTGCAGTCTTCTGTGATCTTAAATCTAATCTCTAATACTCTGAGGGAAAACTGGGCTCCTGAGAAAAGATGATTAATTTTATTTATTTTTTGATTATTTTTTTTTCCTTTAACATATGATGACCTTCTCTAACTGCCAGGAATCCTCAAGCATGTGTTGACCTGTAACTAGTCATTTATTCCAGGGAAAGTGTGTAATAGCTTGACTCTCCACTTTATATTGGCTGACATACATGTTTTTTCCTAATGTTTCTACTCACAGCAAACTGGACTTTTCACCATATGACAATGACCTCAGAAGGTAACAGCATAATCTGCTACATAAACAATATGTTTTCAAGATAAACATAATGGTGGATCAAAGACTGATGAGCTTTTCCAAAAAGAGGCATGTTAGCTTCATATGTTATGCAATCATCCTGAGCTTGTTGCCTTGCTGATTTTCTTTCCCTTGAATATTAGTTTTCATCTGTATTTTATATATTCATTTAAAAACACCCTATATTTACTCCAGCAGAGGTTAAATATCTCAAAGATTAATTAAAGTGCACAATCATTCCTATTTCTATATAATTACATTGCCTTCCATGCTGCAGTATTGGTCTCAACTCCTCAGTTCCCCTTGATCAAAACTCCTGAGCTAGTTCAAGCTCCAGGAATTCAGCCTACATAGAGCTCAAACTAAACAGACTCTGGTACCATGGAGATCAGGCACTTTCCCAAAAGGTGATAATGAATGGCACCAGATGGCTGACCAAAGACAAAACAAATGCTGCTGGTATGTGCCAAAAAAAAAGAAGACAAAAAGATTGGCATCAAAGGAAAATAGTAAAACCATCAGTAGCTCTTGTGTCTGCTTTAAAGTTATGCTTTAGCTCAGCCACAAATTGTTGGACACCATACAGGCATAACTAGGTGAATTTGAAAGACTTGTGAAGTGCAAGAGGTCAGGCAGCTAGATCATTCCTTCCCAGCCTGAAACCCCAGAGCCTGCAAGCCCCAACCCACCCCTTAGTGTCAGCTCTAATAAGCACTTTCTTGCAGACCCTCATCTGGATCAGCTGTTTCATCTGCTTTAGAAAGATATTTTAGCCCCATAATACAGAGTTAATTATTGAGGTTTCATGTAATGTCTATATCATCATGACTCGATAAAATAAACTTTCATTATCTTTGCAGACTCCAAGGATCTCCTACTCTTTTGTTGGCAAGGTACCTTGAACGTCAAAATGAGCAGCTCCATGAACAATGGAGGCAGCAAGGCTCAGTTTCCAGGCTGCACAGGCTCCCGTAAAGGCAGAAAATCTCTTTTCCCTCCAGGGACAAGCAGCACTAACTTTCCTTCATCAGCCACTCTGGGAATGGGAGTCCTACACCAAATTACAATAGGGCAGGTACTCCTCACAGCAGCAGGACACAACTCCTGCTTACCTTCCATGCTGTGCCGGGGAGTTGGCTTCCCTTCCAGGACAGGCCACAGACCCCAGGGGAGTCAGAGCATATGGGAGGTCAGGGGAGCAGTGAGGGCAAAGGGAGATCCCAAAGTCCTATTGACATCCCTTTCTCAAAGTTCCTTGAAACAAGTCTTCCTGGGGAGCTGTGAGGCTGCCACTGCAAACCTGAATTCAGCATCCTTGGTGCAGCACAACACAGCACTGTCTGTATAGGAAGTCTCAGCCCAGGCCATCATTTCTGTGAGGCTCTCCCTAGGCTGGAGATGTCCACTTGGTCTGTGGCTCCAAATGCTACAAGGATGGAGAGAGGCTTAGCCAAAGATAGAGAGGCCGGACAGTCATGGTTTACACAGGAATGCAGCAAAATGCAAGGTGAGGGTGCTGCCTTGCAGGTGGAACAAGTCAGAAATGGAGGTGAAGGAGGACAGTATGCAGGAGCTCTGGAGCTAGGCTGTGGGGACAGGGTCAGGTTTCAGTGGGCAGTGTGTAGCCCAGCACACAGCTGAGAAGAGAAAACATGTGACTTGAGCTACCTCAGTGCTCTGCTTGACTGGGATTTCAGCGGGGGAGAGAGGAGGAATTATCTGGTGACAAGGCAATACCACTATTACAACAAACCAGATTGCTGGGAATATTATCCTTAGATTCACTCTAAATACTCCACCTACGTCATTCAGAAAAGGCATAAAAAATGGGCTAAGCTCACTCTCAGCGTAACTATAGGTGAATTTACTGCATTCTGTGGCATTTCTGCAAAGGCAAATTATCTCCATTCCTACTTTTAAAGTTCAAAAAATAAATAGAGCATCTGTGGATTTGGGGGAATTTATTATCCCACAAAATAACTGATGTGACCATACTTAAATATTCTGAATTAGATACATAACTGCAGATCCCTGTGCTGATTTGACAATTAAATTCTTCAAAGGGCAAGACAAGGCCACAGATGGCACAAGCCATTGCATATTTCACAGATTATCTTAATCCTTCAATTCAGATTAAAGAGTTTTAGTAAAGTCAGTGGATTTCTAAAAGGAAAGGCAAATTAGTACAGTATTCCTTCTGTGATTATAGGTTTTTAAATTTTCAGCATAGCAGCATTCCATGTACATTGGCTGCCACCTTAAACAAAGGAGACTGAATTTTCAAGACAAAGCTACCCTAAAAATTCATATGTACAATAGGCCTGTTCATTTAAATTAGTCAGTTTAAAATCTCATTAAAATATCATTAGACCTCAGAATCAAAGGTGCCAAAAAATTGAATTTCCACAGCTGTAAACAGTAAATACCTGAAATGGGGAGAGTAAGAATGCATGAAACTTCCAGTAGAGTATGTTTTTCATTAATGTACACAAATCAAATGTTTTGTGAATGATTTAAGTGGATGAAACGTCAGGAATGAAGAAATATAATCCAGTAAAGCATTCATACCCTGAGGCAGAAGTCGCTTTAGTTTTTTTGTCATAGCACAGCGTTTTGTTGTGTATGTGTGTGTTTATGGAATGAGGTAGGGGACACTTGAAACAAGGAGTTGAGCAAAATTCTAGAAGGTCTTTGTAGATATTTCTGGTGCTAAAGAGCAGGTCTCTGTTTAGGGTTACAAACCATACACCAAAGTGCCTTGAAAAAGTTCTACTTTCCCTCACATAGATTTTCACTTTCTCTTCTAACCACCAAACTATTCTCCTGCCTTTTCCTGTATGCAAATATAATGCAGATTGCAGACAATTTGTTCTGAGGCAAAGGATTTAGCAACTGAGAGCTGTAGTGTTTCAGGACTGGGAGTTATTCCTAGATCCAGTCTTGTCCTTTCCAAACAGGTAGTCCAGTAAGAATACAAACACCCTTAATATTTTTTTAACCCACTGTAAGATCAGACTTTATTAAACAGAGAAAAAATTCCTCTGTGAACAACCTACCACCCACTGGCTGTGCTTTGCAGAGTTCAGGCATTTGCTAGAAAGCACTATCTTCAGAATACCTGCTTTTAATTAAATCATTACTTCCTAGCTTTGTCCACAACAAACACAGAAGAACGAAAAGAACCACATGCCCAGCTTTTTTGACAAAACTCCCACACACTGATAATTAGAAGCACACAAACCCATACACAGGCTAGGAGACCCTGAGCAGCTGTCATGCTTCATGCTGTCTGTCAGCATCCTCCACTTTCAATTCTGCCACAGAATTGCCTGGAACAGTAAAAAGGGCAGGAGAAGATTAACATAAACAATCTAGAATCTTGTCTGAAAATAATGATGCTATTTTTTTTTAATAACTTTCCATTTAAATTTAATAGGGAAAGTTCTTTCAAAATGTGTTAGCTTTAGCAGGTGTAATTCCAAAGCTCTCAAACCTCATGTAAATGTCCAGGACTTTTCCATACCTTGTCGAGTGCTTCATCTCATTAACTTTGGAAAAGAGCTGCATGGGTGTTTCAGTAGACTTCCTGGTTATTTCTGGTCTGGGAGTGCTTACAAGAATATATTACTATGCTGCTGTTTTGTATATAATCGTCATTTAGCTAGACTAAGAAATATTTACAGAAATCCCAGATTTTTAATTTCACAAATCTTACAGCTGGAATGGACATATGCGGCAAATGAAGAGACGGGATGCAGCTTGATGCAAGCAAATGTCAATTTATTGTACAGAAGCACGAGTTTATATACACTTTCAAAAGCTGCGCGTTTTAAACAGATTGGTTCTTGAAGCTAAGCATTGCATACTAGGCAATCCCCGATTGGTGGTTAACTACCATCAATTAACAGCAAGGTGTTACCTTTCCTTGGCGCCATCCTTGGCGCCATCGTCTCCCACTCCCCTGTGCTCTGCAAACATGCCTCATCATGTTAATTGTTGTCTAGACAAGCTCGAGCACATTCCCCTCAGCTAAATGATTGCCATGCACGGTCCTAGTTTCCAGCCCGCTCCTGCATCTCCCCCTTCCTGTTGCACAAAAGGAACCTTTGAAACCGAACGAGTAAAACCAAGGTATAAGTAATAGAACAAATAAAAAACCAACTGAGACATATTATTAATGTCAAAATAACCCACTGTCTTTGTTCCGTACAATTTTACAATTTCCCCTTTTTGTTTTTGAACAGCTAGTACCAGGTTTACCATGTTCTGCAAGGCCCTTGCAAACATGACAGCAACCAAAGTAATAGCAAACAAACAATACTGCCAATTGAGTGAATGGATGCCAAAAAGGCTGAAATTTTCTCAGATTTTGATAACATGTTGCTGCAATGGGGCGCCTAAAATCCATTCAGCACATACCATCCAAATCCTCACAGCCATGTCCTTGAACCAACTACAAAAAGCAGTGGCAATTTTGACTCCCATTCTTAACTGCCTACCAAACAAGGTGATTTAACTCTTTAATGCTTTCCCTGCTGTTACTCTGGATAAGAGAAGAACCGCTGCGACACGTTCCCATCATAGCCTCCTACTACATTAGCATCTACAGAAAGACAATTATCGACATTCAAAGTGTAAACAATATCAGCTTCTTTTGGATTAACATTATACATAGGTGGAAGGGCACACCAAACAAGAACTGGTTCAGTCAAAAAGTTCGAAACATCGCATGCCTTCTCTGAACATACCTCTGGGGTCATTCCCTTCATTCCCTCTTTTTTATGCAAAGAGAAACACTTTACCATAACAGAGAAGCCCCTATTTACATCTCTGAGCCCGGACACGAACCGTAGCTGTATGCTCCACCAGGCTCAGGGCAGAAATCATTCATGTAGTTACATAGCTATATATCTCTACAAGCGTGCAGACACCTATTAAACACTAGATAACCATGTTCATCTTTCCTAGTCTCCTTCACAATACCCAGCTGTTCTCTCATCTCTTGTTAGGTCAAATATTCTCCAGCTTCCTCTCCTATCTCTCTCTTCAGACATTCTCTATCCTCCTCTTTTTTGCTTGTTAATTGCGACAAGGCAAAGGTTGTGTGTAGCTGGGTGACCATGACCTGCTTTATGTTACAATCAACTAAACACTGAATACAGGAAAAAAAAAGCATGGGAGACATAAGGCAAACATCAATAAGGTGGTTAAAGATAATTATAATAAATCCTGTAATACTTTTGAGTCATGGCCCAAAGTTTCCCAGCCGTGAGAAGAGACCAAAGGCATCCCGCCCCTGGCTCTGTTGCAGATCTTTGTTTTAAGGCTTTTGAGTTTTGTATACTTTTGTAAATTAATTCACAGTGGTCACTCAGATTCACGTAACACATCCTATCAAAGTCTTCACACTTGTGTCCCTGTGCTAATAATAAAAATCAATAGCAATTCAGTTCTGTAGCAACATATGATGGACAGAATCAACATCTGTTAATAAGCCAGAAAAAAAAAATAGTATTTGTAGTATTACTTTGTTTAGCAAGCTAGCAGCCTAATTTACTAAGCAAGTTAAAAGCGTGTACTATTCTTACAGAAGAGATTAGAGCAGCAAAAATCTGTTATGCTGCATTCCAGAACTCAGCCTGAGAATAACAGTCTGCTGTGAGTTCTGCATTACAATCATTTGACACATGTTGGGGTTGCGATTGTGAAAGTTGCCCGTTTACAATTTTCATTGACATTATCACAGCTAGTTGTTTTAAAAGCAACCCTTGAGCTTCCTCATGCTCGACTTGTTGTTGCAAAATATTCTGAAGCCGATCAATAAAGGTAGTATTAAAGTTAGTGACTCTCTAGGACCCTGCAAGACTGTGGCAAGACTCCCGCACCCTGACTGCTTTAATAGCCATCTCATTCATTTGCAAACAGTTGTCCCTGGGATACCTTGTCTGAGTCACAGAATCGGCACAGTTAATTTTCTCCAGCCAACTGCTCATAGTTAACAGCAATTCCCTGATTAAGGTTTCCAGTCAAGGCCACTACACATAGCTCACAAAAATCAAATAACCACATCATATACTGTATCAGTTAGTACCATACAAAGCAATAACTTCCAATCATGCAGTGTGAGTGTATAAGGCTCTGCCATCACTTCAAGAAGGGACATAGCAAATGTATTATGAATCCTCCCTTCCCGCACTGCTTTGCTTAACTCTTTAACAGCCTCGTATTGCACAGGCTGCCACTCTGCAGGTTGATTTGTCTGACAAAATACTGAACATGCCATAGCGACTCCCAAAACCCATCACTTAAGTGTTTCCCACTTGCATTCCTGCCACCAATCCCTCAGACTCCCTTTCACCCTCCCCAAAAATACAATCAATGCATCAGGAGAGACGAGGGGGTGGGGGAAAGGTCTCGCTCCTTTTCCAGATCTATAGGACCTGGATCAAAAGGTTTATCAGTGTCAATAAAATCAGTTTCCGAGTTGTCCTGTTCCCATGCTTGGTCCTGTGTTGTGAGGGTCGCTGCAATCAGTGACAGAAGCTTTGGGGGCAGAGGAGGTGTGGATGAAATCGCCATCGCTGACGGTGTCTTGAGAAGAGTCGCGCTGTCGGTGGAATTTACAGCTTCCTCTGGTTTAGCACCATTAGTAGAATTAGTCCACACTTGGCAAAGAGTAGTCAGAATTTGCCACCAAGATGCTAAATGCATTCCTGACACGGAGTTCCCCTCCGCGGCAGCATCATACAATTGGCTGCTGTATGTACACACTTTCATTCTTTCAAAGTCTCTAAAGTTTCTTGGCTGCTCACCTGTCTCGATGAATACAGGTGTTATCCTCGGGGTTTAGGTTGTCCGCCTGGTCCAGACAGCAAGACGATCGTTCAGCCAAGACGTCTCCTCCGGAACGCAGCCCTCTTCCACGAGCTGTCTTTTTTTCGTCCTTATTCTTCCAAGGCTTCGGAACACCACCATAGGGGTCACCATTTGAGGAGATTGAGGCACGGACTCCCGGATCTGACTAGAAGACCCTTTATGAGTCCATATACGTCTCTTTCTGGGGACGAAGCCTGATTCCCCATTACGGATTTCCCACAGCTCACCTCTCAACTCCAGAGGGATTTAAGGCCGGCTCCTGCTTCCTCTCAGCAGATCACTCAAAGTTCTGTGGGATTCGCTGCATGTCGCTCAGTTAGGCGATTCGAGAGCCCTTCACGTTAGATCCTTAAACGCATCACGTCAGGGTCACCAATTTGCGGCGAATGAAGAGACAGGACGCAGCTTGATGCAAGCAAATGTCAATTTATTGTACAGAAGCACGAGTTTTTATACACTTTCAGAAGCTGCGCGTTTTAAACAGATTGGTTCTTGAAGCTAAGCATTGCATACTAGGCAATCCCCGATTGGTGGTTAACTACCATCAATTAACAGCAAGGTGTTACCTTTCCTTGGCGCCATCCTTGGCGCCATCGTCTCCCACTCCCCTGTGCTCTGCAAACATGCCTCATCATGTTAATTGTCTAGACAAGCTCGAGCACATTCCCCTCAGCTAACTGATTACCATGCATGGTCCTAGTTTCCAGCCCGCTCCTGCAGACATAGTCATCCCATAGAATAAATTTATATCCACAAGGAAAATCAGAACCCCAGTAAAGTCTGTTTATAACACTGCTATGAAAAGGGCTTGAAATATTATGAAAACCTCTTCCAAAAGTTAGTGCAACTTTCTGAGTAAGAGAGATCCTATGCGACTTTGTGAGACAGTGGTTTCTTTTCTGCACAGGAATGAGCATCACTCTTACCTTCTTTGGATTATTTTATGTTAACAATAAATTCCTTCCAAATAGCCTTAATTATTAAATGTGGCACTGGCATATTAATCCACTGATTTATTCCTGCCCAGTATTTTATTTTATCCATGTATTACATCTAACAGACCAAAGTTAAATACCCGAATGCTAGATTCACTAATATAGATCATCAGAATTGTCAGTAGCTTCACATCCTGATAACATACTAAGTAATATGAGAGTTTCTAATTATTCTAGAGCTGGAACCTATTAAAAATGCCAGAAAGCTAAACCAGAGAAGGGTGCTTTCTATCAAATTCCCAGTAAGAGTGAAAACTCTATGAATCCAGTTAAGTGACCTCATAATTTCTGCTTGAAACAAAGACCTTGCTGGGTCTACACCTGTCCTGAGATAGCTTTTCAGATAAAAAGGATTTTAATCAAAAGCTGCATTTATATACAGCTAATAGGGATCCTTTATTTCGGTAAGCTTATTTGCCTTCCTACAGGGTGTAAATAAATTGTAACACCTTTATAGCTGCATAATTGAACGCACAGTAGTAACTTTCATGTCACTGTAAAAGTGTCAGTAAAGCAAAGTAATTTAAAATAAGCAGCTGGGAAAGGCTTCCAGAGGGTCACATAAGCTTCATAAAATTATTCAGAGAAAAATGGTATCTAAGCCAGTAGGCTTAGACCTTAGCCCACAAGAGACCTTATGACTGCGTCTAAAAGTCACTGAAGTCAAAAGGCTTTTAAACACACACTATTAGAATACAATTAAGCACCATTTCTAAATCAAAATGTTTTCCTGAATAAGGACCGCAGACAGGCTCAGAGCTTCTCTCTGTGACCCAGCATCCTGTGTGGGTTGCTGTAAGTATCGCCCTGAGGAACTGGAACTGAATATTCCATATAATAACTCAACAGTCAACATTTTTCCAATTTGTGCTGGTCCTTTATATTTCCAAGAATGGGTGGTCCCAATTGGAATTGCCCCAGTGTTAAATAAGGTAAAGGTGTATTGAACAGCAAGCCTCAGGAAGACATTATTATTATACTTACTTGTATGGCTTGCAAAAGTAGTTTTCATGCCAGCAGCAACAAGAGTAGTAAGTAACTGGAACTGTTTTGTTTCAGAGACTAATGGTAAATGCAAATAAAGATTTCTTTGCTAAGAAAACAACAGCCCTGTGAGTTAACAGAGAACAATAACTGGTAGCTTACCCTCTAAGTAATAAATCCGGTTTAACAACACACATATGCATCTCCAAGGAATTGTTCTACTACATAATTCTCTCTAGCCCAGTTGTTATCTACAGGGATACTACCTTAGTTCTGCTAGTCAAAACTGATCCACCAGCTTTGAGGAAAAAAATGTACATTACAGAGAAAAACTAAGTTAGCAACTCTACTGAATACAAGCAAAATTGTTTCCTTCAATTGTAAGTGCACCATTTTATAACAAGAACAGCTTTAATCACAGCCCTTCCTGCACCATAGAATAAGTAACAAGGCTTAGATACTGATGCACTTTTTCTGTGGCTGATGATCAGTCCAAGAAGCTATTGCAAAATAGGTTTTAAAGTAGTTTTGAACCCTCCTTCGATCAGAGATCTTCATTTTGGTACACAGGAATAAGAATCAACCATAAAAGATGCTTTGGGAAAAAATGAAGTTGTGAATGGAAACTATAGGAATAGGTTCCACCTCGGAAAAAAACCCTATTGCTAGCAATCCACCTCCCTGTGGAATTTTAATGTGACACCATTATTTGGAAGTAACATGAAGGTTTTTCATTTATTGATGTCTACTCTCCTTCCTACTGACACAGGCTTTTATGATGTTTTCACTCTAAAGTAAAATTAATTTATTTTCTGTACGATTCCTGTCATAAGACTGTAGTAAACAAATATTTTCATCTGTTTTGGGAGAGAAATGATTAAAGATTTTCCAACAATGGTAGGTGAGTATGGATACAACCCAACCCAAATCCAATCCAGCCCAATCCTCAGACTTAATAATCAGAGGGGCAATGGACAGACAAAAGATGACAGAACACAAACTAAAAACCTGGATATAAATGATCCAGAACTGAGGAACAGATGAGCTAAATTATCATTCCAAACTTAGTGACTTGATCTCATCCCAATGTGGACTGAAACTAGGCCCATGACTGCACTACCTTGCTAAGTGGGAACAGAGCTGTGCCACAGCCCTGCGCCTGGTTTGAGAACAAGAGGATTCATTGTCGCAGTCTCGATAACTTAAATATTAAATGCAAATTGAGCTAGTAAATTCAGGCTCTGAGTTTTGAGCAATATGGGAGGTATATGAATCCAACACTGAATCAGGCTCTCTTGCTGTGAAACCAATGCTGTACATCTGCCTAGTATGCATTTCCAAACACTGTATATGATGGTTCTCTCTCCTGCACATATTGCTTGTTCTGAAAACCTCCCCATCAAGCCTCTGATTCTTTCCTTCTTCGGATTTTTTTTCTTTTCTCATTTGTTTGTTTGGGGTTTTTTCCTTTGATTTGAACTTTTCTTTATGGTCCCTTTATTGCTAATCCTTTTTTTCTCTTTACTATTTTCCTCCTCTTTTATATTGATTGACCATAATTGTGGGAAATGACTGGAAATATTCAACAGTCTAGCAAATGGCATAAAACAAATGAGTCCTTATTATCAGAAACATGACAAATACCTATGGTTCCTTTTATATTCGTGGCAAAACAAGTGGTCAGCATCCTTAGGAATCAGCCAGATATTTCTTCTCTCTGTATCTTGCACTGACTTCACAAAGCATGCTAATAATGACAGCAAGAATGGAAAAAGCAAACAAACATACAATTCTGGGTGAAACTTAAAGGAAAGAAAGCAGACTTCACAGCTTGGATATTGAAGCTCAACTTACAGGCATTTATGGAGTGAAGGGACACATGTCAAAGGCATTAGAAATAAAGAATGTGATGCTTTGATTATCTCTTCCACAATTGAACATATGAAGGTAGAAACAGCAAAACCTTTTCATTAGACTTTTAGGAGTATATCTCAGGAAAAAACATTGACAATTATCTTATTATCCATAAGTTCTTTTCTAGAAATTTCTCTGTTGTGTTAGAGAAAAAAAGAATTTTCCAAATCTTTCATCTGAAGTCTTTAGTCCTTCATGCAATATTCAGGTATGGGTCTACTTTGAAAAGGAAACCCATATGACATTTTACTTCTTACACTGATTTTTGCATAAAGTGCCAATTTTCTATTACAGCAAATTTATAATTTTAAACATCCTGAGCCCTCCATGAACTTTTTTTTCCCCCCAAATTGTCTCTTGGAGTGAGACTAACAATAAGTCTCATTATTTTTCCTTATCATTATCTCTGAAGATGCTCTATATTTTTTCTATAGCACCCACTCACACATTTTCCTGCTTATTTAGACTTCTAATAGACTTTACCTATTAGCTTTAAGGTTGTTAATTTATTTTTTAAGTCTAGAAAAATAAGATGTATTATCAACGGATATAGATGGATACATGTCATATGCATACACATTGCACAGGCAGGCTATAGCCCAATGTTCTGGTTTCAGCTAGGATAGAGTTAGTTTTCTTAGTAGCTGGTACAGTGATGTGTTTTGGATTTAGGATGAAAACAACGTTGATAACACACTGATGTTTTCAGTTGTTGCTAGGTAATGCTTATACTATGTTGCAGCACTCTCCAAACTACCCAGCTGCAACAAGGTCTTTTACCATCTCATACCAACATACACTTCATGCTAGTCCCTCTGCTGTATTCTCCTTGTCTTTCCTCATCGAGGGCACACATTCTCTATTCTCTCTTTTCTCTGCTTCTTCCTCTTCTCTTCCTTGGCTGCCCAACCTCTTAAGAGAACCAGCCACACCTGCACCTTGTCTACATCAGCCAGCCCACCGCCCCTGAAGCCAGCCCACAGCTGTATGTTATCAATGTTAATTAACCCAGCTTCATTCCTCTACAACTTCCCCCCTTTTTTTTAACATTTCATACCTTATGTTTTTAACAATGATCACAACATTTTTACAAATAATTTTTTTATACAGTCCTCTATAATTCCTCTAGAATACTAAGTCAAGGACTTTTCAGTTTCTCAGCAAGAAGGCTGGAGGGGCACAAGAAATTGGGAGGGGACACAGCCAGGTCAGCTGACCTGAACTAGCCAAAGAGGTATTCCATACCATGGGACAGCATGCTTGGTATATAAACTGGGGGGAGTTTGCCAGGGCCTGCTGATTGCTGCTTGGGAATTGGCCAGGTATCAATCAGTGGGTGGTGAGCAGTTGTACTGTACATTGCTTGTTTTTTTCCTCCCTTCCCTTTGGATTTTATTCTTTTCCCTTTCTCCCTCTTTTGTTATAACTTGTTTTTATTATTGTTGTTGTTTGGGGGGGGGGTTCTACTGTTTTATTTTAGTTATTAAATAGTTCTTATTTCAACCCCTGAGTTTTACATTCCTTTCTGATTCTCCTCCCCATCCCTTGGGGGGCAGTGAAATGAGAAAGTGGCTGTGTGGTTTGATTGGCTGGGGTTAAACTACAGCACCCAACTTGCAAGGCAGGAAGTGAGATGAGCAAGCTCTTCCAGGCCTACTTGGATGACTCAAGACCTCTCAGACATTACCTTTTACTCATACCTCAGGACAGGTGTATCGGGCACCAGGAATTCCCCATCATCCTCAGAGCCCCCCAGACTCTCCAGTACTGCCTAGTGCAGTCATACCACAGAGAAAGCAACTTGGTCACAGCTTTGTTCTAGTTTGCCTCTTATAACAGGACTTCCAGAAGGATCCCCAAAGATATCTTGACAGCAGACTGCCACAGTGCCTGCACTATGGAAATTAAGTCTTTCAATGGCCCCTTTAAAGCAGATAGATCACCAGTGAGATTCTGAGCCTCTGCTTTCTGTAGACTATCTAAAGCATTAAATCATATAAGCTCTTTTTCCACTGTCATCTTATACTTAGCCTGTTTCCACTGCTCATCTGAAAAAATCCAAGGT
Organism: Falco biarmicus; assembly: GCF_023638135.1. Lineage (NCBI taxonomy): Eukaryota > Metazoa > Chordata > Aves > Falconiformes > Falconidae > Falco > Falco biarmicus. The sequence goes on along the minus strand of NC_079310.1, from coordinate 8,501,483 downwards.
CTCATCTTCCCACTGACTTGCTACTGTGTACAAATAACTTTTATTTTCTGCCTTTTTTCTCAGGAAAACATAAGCAGTACTGTGTGTTTTTCATACAATGATTGCTAAAGTCACTTAAAGTGATGTGATGCAATTTATGTCATCTACCAGCTGAAGCTCTAGTGGGAGAAGGTTTAGCTGCTAATCTAGACAGAATGTAAGGGTTCTGAGAATGTCCATACTGGATGTTTCATTGGAAAACTGTTAAAAGTGCATTCCATATGGCTTCCAAAAAGTCCCACAGATGTTACCAACAGAGAAATTGGGATGCTTTTAGAAATCAACCTCAAAATTCTTCCATTGTCTGTCTCCCTGGTCATTATGTTCCAAGACTAGCACTAGAAAAAAAAAAACCAAAAACCAAATAGTTTGACACAAATAGAATTAATATATAAATTGCTACTATTCAAGAAGATATTTTTTCATAGATTTATGAAAATCAGTGTGCCTAGTGAATGTGCTTTTTTTATCAGAGCAATGAATTTGTAATCAGGAAGGGAGAAATTCTGCACTTGCAAATTTAGCCTTCAGAAAGTCCAGGACACCATAGCTGTAAGGATTCAAGGACAGAGTATTTTCAGAGGCATGATTCCCAACCTAATCCTTTCTTGCTACAAGACAGCCAGTAGCTTATTCTAAGACCAGGCTGTAGTGGCACAGCTCTTTCAGCTGAAGAAGACTGAAGCTATGCCTAGACTACAGGGACATGCTGTAGGTCCCCCTGACCTGTGACATCTGCTTGGGCTTCCAGCTGAGAGCGAGCTACCTAGAAGAAACAGTATGGAGGCAAGATGCCAGTCCCTGGGACATCCTGAAATTTGAAGTGCTAATGAGCATACTCTAGCAACTATCTCTTTCTGAAGATTTTATTCTTTCTAGTTATCATTGTCTAAACTTCCACTGCTAACTTTGATTTTTGCCTTTCATGTGTTTATGCATATATTATCTAAATTCTATAGAATCTAGAAAAAAAATAAAATCTAAATCTAAAAAAATCTGAATCTCTAGAAAGAGATTTAGAGATTATTATTTACCCTACTTCATGATGAGCAATGTGCATAATTCTAGTTATTGTTCATGGTAATTGTGTGTACATAGTACTGTACCAGAAAGAAAATGTAATTCTTCTTCAGTGGTGAAAAAATACTGCTGGTATACCACAGACCATAATTTGCTAAATTCTGGAAATCATATAGCTATTGTAACTCCAATAGGTGCAAAGAAAACTTTTTTTCACTGGGCAGTCACATTTAACTTCAGTGCAAATTCATATAAACTACATTTTTAAAAAATTCCTGTAATGCTGTTCACAATATAGAGTAGTAGAAAATTTGTCCAAATAGCTAAAACATGACAACCTGACATGTGCTCCAGTATATCTATGTATCTATGCTTAGGAAACCATAAAAAGATCAAAATCAAACCACATTCATCCTGAAAAGAACATATTCCAGACACAAACACTAACAGAGCCACCAAGTCTTCAAATTCAAATAAACTAGCACCTTTTGTAATGTATAAATCACATGTTAAAACTAAATGCAGGCAAACACACTACAATAATTTTTTCCAAGTGCAGCTCTTGGAATCATATAAGTCACTGTAGTTTCCAAGAATACAAATGGCCTGGAAAATGAAAAATAAAATAGTTCTGTGACTAATTGGAGTCAGAGATTGGAGGTCAGACTTGGCTCTGCAGTTGACCCTGGTGACCAGTAAAAGTCCAGCTTGGCTCACAGTACAACTTTCTGTATTTAAGAGTTGTTTAAGTAGAGAAACACTGAAAGTGTACATTAGAAAACTTCCTCTAACAAATCTAAAACACATGCCAGTTCATAGGCAAGTAATAAACTTACAAGGGGCCATGTTGAGTTTCAAAGCCTTTTGGTAGGGCCCTGCAACTTAAGATTGGAAACATTATAATAAATAGCTCTGCTTTTAAATATTGCTGCTTGTCCTAAGATGCCTGAAAAATGTAGCAGCTTCATAAAGAATTTTGTCTCCCCTAGCCTTTTTCATCACACAAGTAAAAATATTATTCAACTCTGATAATATTTTGCTCAGGTATGAATCTCATGCAATTCTCTTAAGGTTAAGAGAGTTACATTAGTGAAATATTTAAATAAGATGTTTCAGAATCAGGCATCTTATTTTTCACACAGAGAACAATATGATGTTAATTTAGTGCATTGGCTTGGACTTGTAATGGCTGATATTTTCATTGTGTTGTTCAAAGTATTTTGCTCCCTTCAAAAGTGTTAAAACTTTTTATAAAACACATCTGTTTCCTTGCATCATGTAATCATTGAAGATAAACTGTTTATAAAGCACCACACATAAAACAGGTTATAAAATTTCTTAAAGTTCTGATGAGCATGAGACACTAATCAGAGAAAAATCAAGCATGCACATAGTATTATTACTACTTGAATCCACTTGTAGCCATAAGAGAGGAAACCATTTCCCAGTGGAAAAATTCTACTTAATTCATTAAGATCAAATCTTCCAATGCTCCCCAAAATCTCAAGTAAACAGGTGATGTGATAGATGGAAGAGTCAACTTAGAGGGAGCAACCCGATTTATGAGCTCAAGTAGGAGCAGATGCAACTCTGTATGGCAGGGTGAGAGGAAGCTGCACGGTCACCAAGCTCACATCACCTTGTAGGTATTAGGGTAGATCTGTGCTTGTTTTGATAGCTGTACTTGCAATTTTATATTTCTTGCTACTTTTCTAGTCTTATCAGGCCTATTCCATTTTCTTCCTCTATACCTTGCCCAACCTCTCTCCATGTCTCTGCTGCTCCCACACCAGGTGCAAAAGAAAGCAGGGCATAGCCTTTTTTCTTAGCCTGCAGAAGGGAAGGCAACCACAGTAACTCCCAAATAGCAGGGCATTTCAGAAAACATTGGAAGAGCTATTTACAAATTGTCAGTATTCCCAACACTGATTTAAGTTTGAATGCATTTGCTGGTCTTGCCTCCAGATAATTCTCAAAGCATTGTGGATTCCATTTTAAAGTGGTGCTTAGGGACATGGTTTAGTGATGAACTTGGCAGTGCTAGGTTAACAGTTGGACTTAATAATCTTAAAGCTTTTTTCCAACCTAAATGATTCTATGATTCTATATCACGAAAATAGCCTTCCAGAAACTGTCTCCTCAAGAGCTGGAAGCTGTGATTTTTCCATGACTAATACATTCCATGTTTGTTTAAACTATTTTAATTACATTGATTACATTTTTCCCCTTTCATTGTTAAGCATGCCACTACCAGTGTACCAGAGTACTTCTGACCTTGTTTGCCACTTGTTTGGGACTGTCAAGGGCAAGAACTCTTTACTTTCACTGCATAGCCACAGACTAAAATAGCCTCTGACCTCCACTGTGAATCCTGGTGGCAGCCTTACCCATTAAATAACCCAGAGGTAATTAAAAACAAATATTTTCAGCATAAAATACATTTATTTCTTGGACACTACTATGGGCAGACTGCTCCTCTTTAAATTTGTGGTAGTAGTATCAACTGATAAAGGGTCTATAAAACTTCCTCATACTGCATAAATCAGGAAACTAATTTATTTAAGCAAGTATTCAGGGAAATATATGCACACAGAGATTTATTTTGTTTGTTCCATAGGCAGTGACATAGAATATGCAGAGTGGCTTGCAGAAAAGATACAAACTCAGTATCTATGGATCAGAGATAATGCAGTGCTTATGAGTCAGAAAAGTTTCTTACAATTCATCCAAGTTTTCAACCAAAAAACAGGCTCTTTATTTACAGAAGCCTGTGAAGGACCTACCAAAGCTCAGTATATCTGCAGCACATTATGTATGAAATTCAAAGGGATATTTGCCCAGCAGCACCATTGGAAAAAATAACATTAATTTACATACAAACAGATCTTAAAGTTATTGGTAAATTGATAGGAAAGTGGTATGGGTTGGCCATGTTCAAAGAAGTTTCCACTTCCACAGCAGCCAGACAAAAGACCCTACCAAATGCTAGATTGTATGACAGAGAGGAGACAGGCAGGAAGTGAGAAGGTATTGAATTTGTGTCTGTTAATATTCTAAACCATCTTTACAGTTGTTATCTATGCCAGCAGATGGAGAGGACATAGAATGAAAATGATCCCCACCTCCAGTGTGATGAATGAGACTCGTGCCACAGCAGCTGCGTGAACATCCAGTCCGGCTGATCACAGCACAGGGCAAATGTCTTCAACATACTACCAAAATCCCGAAGCACCTGCGCATCCCTAGGCCTTTGAGCAGTCGTGCTCTCACCTCCAGGTCTCCCTCCACCATGCAGTGTACAGGAGATGGCCATCCCAGTAGAGAACTGAAAGAGCAACTCCGCCAACCAAGCAAGTATGCTGTTCACTCACCCCAGGAAGAGCACAGCAGCTAGCTAGCTGTTCTCTTGCACTTAGGACACAGAAACCAAAATTATTACAGGATATACAATAAATAGTCCAGCCTTTAGTAGCTCCCAGAACAAAAAGACCTAATAAGAAAGAAAAATGTTTGTGTTTTTTTTTTCATTTTCCTAGGTCCTTCTTGAGGCTCTATTACAAGATGTGGATAACTGGCTAGCTGAAAAGGGTCACATAGACATAGTCCAGCTGGCTGGACAAAAATGCACATTGCTCTCAGCTTATCTGAAGTAATGCAAAATACACTGTCTTTGGCTGTCCTTGTTACACAATAACAGGAAGATTTTGGTGGGAAAAGAATGTTGCAGGTGGGAACAGATAACTACAGAAGAGAAACTAGGGGCGGGCTTGGTATTTAGGCAACTAACCAATAATGAGCTTAACTTTTGTAATACGTATGAGCTAATTATAAGAAGGCATAAAAGGTGACTGTAAGAGACAATAAATGAAGTCTGCTGATCACTCATATTGAGTGACTGCGTCTTCCCTCCGTCGCAACAACAAAATTTCAATTCTCCCCCAAGAAGTCACCACCTCAGTGTTCAAAAATTAAAACAGAATCTCATTTTAATAATAATAAGAGGAAATATAATGTTTGGCATACAAATGAAAAAGGTGTAAGGTATATTAATGTGCCCACCGTAGGTGATGTTATTAAAACACTAAGTTTAGCTTATGGCTTAGGAAAACAATATTCCTGTCATCAGATATTCTCCACTTACATTTTATTAACGTTATAAAATACTTTTGACTAGCAGTTGATGAGATGTGAAAGGAAAACCCCCTACAAAATATGCCACATAAAAAAAGTTCAACTTACACGCTGCTATTTTTTTTCTAGGTAATAAAAATAAAATTTCCATTTATAATTGTCTCTGGAGCATGGGCTTCCAATATCAATTAATTATTAATAAAACCAAGTAATTAAACTATATTTCCAATAAATTGTGCAATGTTAATACAAGCAGGGAAAGTTACAGAAACAGTTAGAAATAATATAATAGAATCGAAATGGATAAGAATATGTGTATGAAATTTGTGTCTTCCCTACTTTGTAGTGTGAGCTCATCAGAGGTTATAAACTAAGTCAGACCAAATTAAAATTTAGATAAGAGCATCTGGGAGTTACAGGAAGATGTATTTTTCCTCTCTTGGCTAATATCAACCTATTGCCAGAAGTAGAAATACAGGACTGCTTGAAGCACCATATTTCATAATGTGTACATAATGCTTATTTGTGTCATGAAAAATGTCACACAACCATTATAACTTAGAACATAGATTAGTCCTGCTGTGTTGGTCAGACTCTCTGCAGAGATAATCACATTTTGCCTAGCTAAAAGATCTCCCCCACTTCCATGGGCTAGAATCTTCTTATTTCTCTGAATTTAATTTGGATTTGCTTGATTAAAATTATGTGTATACCAATTTAAAAAGCATATGTGCCAACAAGAATTTAAAATAAAGTGACCCTTAAAACATTCTTTTATTTGTGATTCTTTAACACAAACTAGAAACAAATATTCCTAACAGTGCTACATAATCAAAAAATGATTGGTGTATTTGGTGATCAGTAAATCCATGTTCTCATTCCCACTGTAGTGGATATTACCATGACAAAAGCAGAGTCAAAAGTCAATATCATTAAAAGTCAGAAACTATGTTCTAGTTATGGCTTCCTGTGTTATCCAAGCCACTCATAAATTCTCCAGACCTTTCTTTCCTGGTCTGTAATGCGGTGGTCATGTGAGAAGCTGAGATTTTTAATATATGTTTGTGAGTGACTTGGTACCGCAGAAGACTAGAATCCAACATGTTAATGTTGAAGACTTACAGTCAACAAAGAATTTAAACTTGTAGTTAACTTCAAGACTTCCATTTTGACTTATCCTATGATCCTATGATCCTGTGCCAAAATCCCACTGAAGCTTGAGGTAAGGTTTGTCAGTTCCAAATGAAAACCATAGGCATTTCACTGTACTTGTTGCCTGTGAAAGTTTACAGTCACAAGTGACATAAAGGGAAAAGCTGGATGAATGGGCAGATGCTGCTGAAAGCTCTGCTGTGCTTACCACTGGAGTTTGTAAAAAAATTTAATTTCTATGAAATGAAAGACGTTTCAAAAGCTGACAGTGAGTTTCAGTTGTCAAGCTGGCTGTAGGAATTGCATCATAGCATCAGCCAGTTAAAGCAGGAATAGCGAGAGTTGAACACAACACTGAAATTCCTGCACTGAACACAGAGCTAAGAAATGCAAAGAAATGCATTTCTAGGCTTGATCTTCCTCAAGAGGCCACATGTTTAACTTCCATTTAACCTTGCAACCTGTCTACATGTTATCAGAAATTAACTATTTCCCAGTTTTATGCAGTTTAAATCAGATCAGGCTTTACTTTAAAAAGGAGCTAGTTCCCCACTTAGATACAAGGGCACCTGAGATGCAGGAGTCCACTCCAAATCCTACTGCTGCTTTGCTTGGGAAGATATTTCAGTGCTGGGTGTCTGTATCACCACAGTAAGCAGAGTCACCACCACACTACTTCTGGCCCAACTAATTCTTATGTAACTTCAGAGAAGTAAAACATCTTCACCAGGAGAGCTTAAATGTTGTTTGTCAATTCAGAGATACAGACCACATCTTCAAATATGGAAGGTCCAGGACCAAAATCTGTCAACCAAGCCAGAGACAGGATTTGAATACATATCAGCAATATCATAAATGAGTGTGATAGATGAGTTAGTGTAGCTGTAACTCATGGGCTAACCACTGTAGTGACAGCAGTAATAGTATCTTCAATTTGTATAATAATATATTCCAACATACAGTACATGCTATTCATTATCAGAAATCTTTTTGCTGAACTGAAAACACTTCTGGGATTTACAGCAACTGTCAAACTGAAAAGCAGCTTAAAAAATTTCTTGAAAAGGAATTATTTTGATTCCTGTTTTATTTACTCTCCTGTAATGTTTTTTACATTAGAACTGATCAACTAGACCTCATCAAAGCTTATGAAATTATTAAATTATACAATACACTTTTAAAATCTTTATTTATCATTACATTTTTCATATATATAATACGAATGAATATGACTGAAACCCTGAACACACTCTCTAAGAGTATATTAAAGCCTATTGTCTCCAGCACAATCTTTCCAAATGTATTTGCAGGAGGCACATATCTCAAATCATCACCTTTTACTATACCCTGATCTAGTATTTTAAAAATGGTGAGGTTTTAACTCAGCAATAGAAAAGACACTCCATTCACTCACGTATCACTCACAGGACTCAGACAACTGGACGTCACAGTTTTAGACTGATATTTACTGGTGCCTTGGGACTTGTTGAGCACCAACCAGTTTGGCACATCCCATCCCATGTGGAACAGGCATGTGGTTGCACAACCTCCATGTTCACAGAGGAACTGCATCTTCCCATTTCCATCACACTTGATTAATACTGTTCAGTTTTTTAGTGTTCTTTTCATGGGAAAATGCCTACTTTGTTTATACTGTGAAACTACCTTCAATATGGAAACTATTAGTTCAATTGAATTTGGAATTTAGAAATTTTTAAAAAAAAGTTATAAATTGAATAGACTATTTGACAATGAGATCAATACTTGAAATCCTGAAACAATTTGATTTGGTTCCCTGTACTATGCATATATAACTTATGAAAACAGTTCTTGGAAGCTCTCATTTAGACTTGACATTAGGAAGCATTTCTTTACTGAGAGGGTGGTCAAACACTGGAACAGGCTTCCTAGAGAGGTGGCTGATGCCCCATGCCTGTCAGTGTTTAAGAGGCATTTGGACAATGCTCTTAATAACATGCTCTAACTTTTGGTCAGCCCTGAATTGGTCAGGCAGTTGGACTAGATGATCACTGTAGGTCCCTTACGACTAAACTATTCTATTCTATCCTATCCTATTCTGTTCTATTCTATTCTCATGGCTGTTTATGTGTTTAGTCTAATTCTCCTGATATTGACAATTAGTTTTTTCAAAAAACAGCTAGTAACAAGAGTTAAAAAACTGAATTTCTATTAAAAATTTGATACTATCCAGGTGTTCAGCTATCTTGGAAAAAGGCATTTGAGACACACCCTGTTAGCTGTAAATATCATTAGGAGACAGATTAGGCAGTTATAAAAAACTTTAGTAAAACACAGGGATAATGAAAAAAACCACATTGTTCAAGTTCAGTGGAATAAATTGCCAAATATATGACCTCCGGAGTGCCAGTGTCCATATCGCCAGCAGCAGGCTTATATTGTCTGGTGCAGAGACAAAGGCAGTATTAGGTTCTTCTGTCATAGGCACCCTAGAAACAGATTAACAGTTACTCTGATGCTATAAAAGATTCTGTGTTAGTCACATAAAAAGTATGTTTCTCTTACTTCTTGAGGGTACAGGGTCCTTAAAATATTTTGGTAATTTTCTTCAAGTTACAGGATCAATATGCTAACCCTGACTCATCGCACGACATCATTCTGATGCAGAAAATAATAGCAATCAGAGGTCTCCAATAGAAGAAAACTGGTGTATACCCTCTAAAGATCTGGCCCTTGGGTTCAAGCTCCCTTGCAGCGAGTTTGGTTTATATAATAACTGAGCTGTTTAAAAACAAAACAGAAAGAAACACCCCTTTTCATGAACTACTAGTGTTACCGATTTGTTAATAAGTTAAAATTGATTGATTTTATTTGATTAATTAATTGATATTATAAAATCATTTAATAGAATTAAAATATAGAAGGATAAGGAAAAAAAATTTTATAGGAAACTTGCAGCTACACAGTTAGAGTTGTTATGGAATCTTTTGTACGTCTTGTACCAAGGCTAGAAGAAGGGCCTGGAACTATTGTAATAATTCTAGGGTTGAAAGGTTCCATTGTATTTAACCAGTCTTCTGTACGCAGAGGTGTATTGAAATGTCAGAATATGAGATTAATGGGAACTGGGGAGAATCGACTGGAACAGCTTGTAGGTACCTGCCAAGAAACCGTGAACTTTAGTAAAAGGTAATTCCGGCAGGGGGAGATCGCGACCACCGACCCATATACCACCTACCCAAATCGTACCCTAGACCCATTTCTAGACCTTTCTAAGCTCTACTGCGCAGAATCGGATATAGGAGGAGAATATGTTAATGATTTACGGGAAATATCATGGTTATGCATGAATACTTAATGAATATGTATGAATAAGTTCTATACATGGAATCTGATTTTGGGACCTGGTGTGCGTTGATCGTGAGAGGACTCGCTCACGCACCCGGCCGTCAATAAAGAAGTGTCTGCTTATCTACATCACATTGGTGTCGATAAGTTCTTCATTCCGAGATTTTGGTAACAGTTTTGGTGACCCAGATGGGACCTTGCTGAAGGAGACCGGAGGAGTCGGGGACCTGATCGGTTCCGGCCGGCACCGAGGATTTCTCGGGGACACCCATCGATCCCCGATCCATAAGGCTCTTCGCAACGTTCCCTGGATTTTTGGGTAAGACACTTCTTTTTTTAATTGTAGTAAGTAAGTGCACTATAATATTTGTATGGGAAAGAGTGGGATAGAGTCCCACCAGTGGGTTGGAGTCCCACTGAGTAAGTCTACCTGTCAGACGCGGTGAAAGAGCTGCGCAGGGTAGGACTAGGAGTCTGCCCGTAAGACATAAGCGAAAGCTATTGCAGGGTTGGACTAAAAGGATCCTTGTGGAAGTGGAAGCCTAGGCGTCTGCCCGTAAGACATAAGCGAAAGCTATTGCAGGGTTGGACAAAAGTGTAGACAAGAGAAACTATATGCTATAGTGTTCTCTAAGGTAGTGCCTCTAACAAGAAGTTAGAAGGGGTTTTTCTTTTGATACGGAATTGTTTATTGTTTCTGTGTATTGAGAAGAAAATTAAGAAGTGTATAATATTGTGTTTTATGTCTTTGTTTAAAGTAATTGTGGAAAAGTGTGAGTGTGGCTGTAAGGGTGAGACGTGCAATTGAGCACGAAAGCGAGTGTGGAGTGTGGATCCGTGGATCGGAGTGACAGAGTTGAATAATTGTGTATTGTACTGTGAGTGATTATACCATGGCATCTAAGTTAACTCGGTTGTTTAAAAGTAAAAGCATGGGTAATCTTGCTGTAAATGACAAAATCCCAAAAAATTCTTTGTTGGGATGTTTACTGGCACATTGGGGAAATTTACTGGATGATCTGCAAAAGAGCCAGATGATTGAGTATTGTAATAATTTGAGTATTGTAATAATTGGTGGCCTTTGTATGTATTGGATGATCACGAAAAGTGGCCCACGAATGGGACACTGAATTATAACACTATTTTGCAGTTAATGCTGTATTGTAAAAGAGAAGGGAAATGGAATAAAATGCCAAATGTGGATTTGTTTTTTTACTTAAGACAAAGAAAGGATTGGCAGGATGAATGTAAGCTAACTATTAGAGATAATTTGGTAATAGATATAACTTCTGATAATAAGAAAGTGGAAAAAAAAAATGTTGTTTAAATTGTGAGGTTGGGAGTGGATACAGGAGCAACATTTTTTTATTAAATACCTGTAAAGGAAAAACTGGAACAAAAACAGGCCATTCCTGCAACCACTGGATTTGAAATTTGGAAATAAGATAATTACACATGAATTTTTGTATGTACCAGTATGTCCGGTACCCTTGTTAGGAAGAGATTTGTTATCTAAATTAAATGTACAAATTGTTTTTGATGAAGGAGAATTCTTTTTGAAGATACCCGAGTCAAAAACGGGAAAAATTTTGATAATACAAGAAAAGGTAAAGGAACAAGAAATTCCACCGGAGGTGGATTTGGCAGTGATCCCTACTGTATGGGAGACAGATATTCCTGGCAAATCGAAACTAGCAGAACCGGTTAAAATAGATTTGAAGGAAGGCGCAGGAACAGTGAGAATTAAACAATATCCAATCAAATCAGAAGTGAGACAGGAATTGAAGAAATTGATTGATAAATTTTTGGAGTATAAAATTTTGGAAGAATGTGAATCTGAGTATAATACTCCTATTTTACCAGTCAGAAAACCCTCGGGTGAATATAGGCTGGTACAAGACTTGAGAGCAGTAAATCAAATAGTTAAGGATATTTATCCTGTAGTAGCAAACCCTTATACACTGTTAACAGCATTGAGGGAGAATTATCAGTGGTTTACAGTGCTTGATTTAAAAGATGCTTTCTTTTGTATACCTTTGGAAAAGGGAAGCAGAAAACTGTTTGCTTTTGAATGGGAAAATCCTCAAACCAGGCAAAAGATGCAGCTGACATGGACTAGATTACCCCAAGGATTTAAAAACAGTCCAACTATTTTTGGAAATCATTTAGCAAAGGAATTTGAAATCTGGAAACAGGACAAACCAAGATCTGGACATTTATTTTTACAATATGTGGATGATATATTGATTGCTATAGAAGAAAGATTTATTTGTATACAGGTGACTATTGACCTTTTGAATTTCCTGGGACTAAATGGGTATAAGGTATCCAGAAAGAAAGCCCAGATAGCCTGCCAGACTGTGATATATCTGGGCTTTGAGATTTCAAAAGGACAACGACAATTAGGAAAAAATCGCAAAGAAGCTATTTGTAGTATACCTGAGCCGAGAAATATTCATGAACTCAGAGCATTTTTGGGAATGACTGGGTGGTGTCACCTTTGGATCATGAACTATGGGCTAATAGCTAAACCGCTGTATGAGGCCCAAAGGAACTCTCCCTTTGTATAGGGCCCACAACAACAAAAGGCTTTTATAGAGTTGAAACGTGCCTTAATGTCTGCACCTGCCTTGGGACTGCCAGATCTAACCAAAGATTTCCAGCTGTTTGTACATGAAAGACAGCACCTTGCACTGGGCGTGTTAACCCAGAGGATAGGAAGCTGGAAACGACCAGTCGGATATTTCTCTAAACAACTGGACACAGTGAGTAAAGGGTGGCCAAACTGCCTTCAAGCAGTGACAGCAACAGTGATGCTCATACAAGAAGCTCGGAAATTGACTTTGGGAAGAACAATAACAGTCTATGTTCCACACATGCTGATAACTGTCCTAGAACAGAAGGGGGGACACTGGCTGTCCCCCAGCCGAATGATGAAATACCAGGTGGTATTGACTGAACAAGATGATGTGATTCTAAAGACAACTAACCTGGTAAATCCTGCAGTGTTTTTAAGTTCCATACAGGAAGAAGGACGACTGGAACATGATTGCTTGGCTACCATCGAGTATGTTTATTCCAGTCGTGAAGATCTGAAGGATGTGCCATTGGAGCGACCAGATTGGGAATTGTATACTGATGGAAGCAGCTTTATGGAACAAGGAGTTCAATACGCCGGATATGCGGTAACAACAGAGACTACAGTTATAGAAGCAGGAGCATTGGCGAGTACCACATCAGCACAAAAGGCAGAACTCATCGCTTTAATTCGAGCCTTAGAAATAAGCAGACAAGAGAGTAAATATCTGGACTGATTCGAAATATGCCTTTGGGGTAGTGCATGTCCATGGAGCTTTGTGGAAAGAGAGGGGGTTATTGTCCTCTCAAGGATTAAACATTAAGCATCAAACAGAAATTTTACAGTTATTGCAAGCAGTTCAAAAGCCAGATCAAGTAGCAATCATGCACTGTAAGGCACACCAGTTTGGGAATACAAAAATAATAGCTGGGAATAATTTAGCTGATAGAACATCAAAAAAAAAAAAAAAAAAAAAGTAGCAAAGAAACAAGCATTGCAAATGGCAATAATTCTTTCTAAAACAGTAACCCTTCCTAGGGAAAAAACGAGATATTCAGAGGAAGATGACAAATTGGGTCAGTTATTAAATGCTAGAGAAAAACTTAGCTGGATGGTGGGTAACTCCTAACGGGCAAGTAGTAATTCCACCTCTTTTGATGAGAGTGATAATTCAAATGAGACATCAAGAATGTCATTGGGGGGCAGAAGCCTTAGTAACATTTTTACAAAAGCAAGTAATATCAGTTAAGATGTTAGGAATAGCTAAAATGTTAACTGCAAAGTGGAAGTATGTTTGAAAAATAATCCAGTGATTAAGAAAAAGGTTCAAATGAGTAGACTGAAGTCTGGTACAGAACCTGGAGATTATTGGCAAGTAGATTTTTCAGAGTTGCCTAGATACAATGGGTACCGGTACATCTTGGTAGGGGTTGATACTTTTACAGGATGGCCAGAAGCCCTTCCCTGTCGCACCACACAAGCAAAAAGAGGTTGTGAAGTGGTTATTACAAGAAATAATTCCGAGATTTGGAGTTCCTATTGGAAATCCTCTGACAGAGGTCTACACTTTGTTGCTGAAGTAGTCCAAAGTGTTAGCAAAGTATTGGGTATTAATTGGGATTTGCATGTGTCTTGGAGACCACAATTTAGTGGAAAAGTGGAGAGGATGAATCAAACTTTGAAACGACAAATAAGTAAAATTTGTCAAGAAACCAGTCTAAAGTGGCCTCAGGCACTTCCATTGGCATTATTATGAATCAGGGTACAGCCAAAGAGTGGAACCTCAGTCAGTCCCTATGAATCATTATATGGAAAACCATATGAGTCTCTAGAACCAAATCTAAACATACATGTAAAAGGAAAACAAGATGTGTATAACTATTTGCTTTTTCTAAGGAAAACTTTGGCTGTGATTTGGAGTGTAGTAATTTGGAATAGACCTATACCCCTGGAAAATTCAGTGCATGATTTCCAACCAGGAGACTATGTCTATGTGAAGACTTGGACCTCCGAACCTTTGCAGGAGCACTGGAGAGGACCTTTCCAGATACTGCTAACCACTTTTACAGCTATCAAAATTGCAGAATCGGATGCTTGGATATATTATATTCGAGTGAAGAAAGCACCATGAAGAAAGCATCTACTCCGTGGAAGGTTGTGAATCGTGACCCAGAGACTTAAAAAATTGACTTTGAAACATGTTTAATTTTGCATATCAGGTTATGATTGGTTTTTGGATTTTCTTTTGGTTAGTAGTGTTGGTGGGATCATGGGCTGACTTGGTGGACAGGAACAAAAGACAAATAGAAACAGAACAAGTAATAGACATTCCCAAACAAATGGCTGAGGAAAATTTGATGGTAGGATTGATTAAAGAATTTGCCAGTTTACAAAACATCACGCAGATCACTGCTTGTTTGCCAATACCAAAGGCAGTAGGTGAATCTATTCCATGGGGAATTTTAACTATGAATTTGACTAACCTGGAACATAAATATGAAACCAATTATTGTGAACAGAGGCCAGTGACTCAATGGTATGAGCAAGTGAAAGTCACTAGAAAACAGTGGAAAACTCCAGGTAGTCTGGCGGATTGTGAAAAATTGTTAAATCATGTTTTTACCAAAATAGGGAGATTTAAGACTGTGGGATGGTGTTCTTATGATGAACAACTTAAAACCAATGTGAGCAGAAGTATCATGAAATGGAAGTGTAATAAAACTGGCCAAGGTACCCAATTAGTAGAACAATGGGACTCTATTTGGTCTATGTCCATATTTTCCCATTTTCAGTATATAGCAAGAATTTCTTGGTGTTTTACCTGGGATGGAAAGGTTTTTTCAGTATTACCCTGGGTAGATGATAGGTCAACTACATCGGGAGAGAAGGAAAATAAAATAGTGCCATGGTGGAAATGTGAAAAAGTGTATGATTGCAGTAATGCAGACTTAGTAATCCAAAGAATTCCTCCGTTGGCTGCTGTTTTAAAATATGGTTATTTTTGTCGAGGTCTTAAGAACACTCTCAATTTAACCAGCACTTTTACAGTTAGGAAAGGAATTTTGTTTAGTTGTAGAAAATCTACTATTTGAAGTCCAGGACATTTAGTTTGGGCATTAAGTGATGGAACCTGGACAACACACATTTACCATTAGATGGTAAGGTGAAACAAATTACTTTAGGCATGCCAACATTGTGTCCAATTTGAAAGAAATCACCATTTAAAGGATCCTTAGAGAATTTAGAATTGAAACGAATAAAGAGATCTGAGATAAATGATGATATTTGGAATGAAGGTTTTTTTTACAGGATTGAAAACTGGTTGGGCACTTGAATCACTTTTTAAATCCTATAGCTTCATATAGAAACAGAGCATGGGTCTATCAGTTAACTGGTCAAGTGGAAAAATTAGCAAACGTTAACAAAAAGGGGTTTAAGGAATTGAATATATAATTACAGGCGACCTCCAGAATGACTTTACAAATAGAATGGCACTAGATATGCTCCTACTTAAAGAACATGGAGTATGTGGATATCTCAAGGATAAATTGGACCACTGTTGCATCCACATTCCAAATGTCACTCAGGATGTGGAACATGATCTAGACCTATTAGGAAAAATTGAAAAAGAAACTGAAACAATTCAAAAGGATATGTCAGAAGAATGGCTTGGGAAAATTTTTAACAAACTGGGATGGAATTTGAGCTCTTGGATACAATCTATAATTAAGACTTTGTTTCTGTTACTAGTTGTCTTTTTGATGAGCATGCTAGTATATGCATGTCTGAAGAAACAGTTTACCAATAGAATCGCAGTGAGTCGTATGATCATGAGAGAAGTACCAACTATTTCACCAAGACATGATCCATTACCCAAATATGTTGAAACAAAAGATATATGAATAATGTGAAAGTATTGAAATAATGATTTTCAACACTTTCAAAGGGGGGAAATGTTACCGATTAGTTAATAAGTTAAAATTGATTGATTTTATTTGATTAATTAATTGATTTTATAAAATCATTTAATAGAATTAAAATATAGAAGGATAAGGAGAAAAAAATTTATAGGAAACTTGCAGCTACGCAGTTAGAGTTGTTATGGAATCTTTGTATGTCTTGTACCAAGGCTAGAAGAAGGGCCTGGAACTACTGTAATAACTCTAGGGTTGAAAGGTTCCATTGTATTTAACCAGTCTTCTGTATGCAGAGGTGTATTGAAATGTCAGAATATGAGATTAATGGGAACTGGGGAGAGTCGACTGGAACAGCTTGTAGGTACCTGCCAAGAAACCATGAACTTTAGTAAAAGGTAATTCCGGCAGGGGGAGATCGCGACCACCGACTCATATACCACCTACCCAAATCGTACCCCAGACCCATTTCTAGACCTTTCTAAGCTCTACTGCGCAGAATCGGATATAGGAGGAGAATATGTTAATGATTTACGGGAAATATCATGGTTATGCATGAATACTTAATGAATATGTATGAATAAGTTCTATATATGGAATCTGATTTTGGGACCTGGTGTGCGTTGATCGTGAGAGGACTCGCTCATGCACCCGGCCGTCAATAAAGAAGTGTCTGCTTATCTACATCGCATTGGTGTCGATAAGTTCTTCATTCCGAGATTTTGGTAACACTAGGAGAAAATGTTACCTTGGATTAAAGGATGCAATCATTCACAGGTGGGATTGTCTGAGGAGGTGCAAGTTTTCACAGGGAAATTTACATACAGCCAAAAGAAGCCACTGCACGACAAATTGGTCAGGAGAGGGGGAGTTTTTAACTAAGCAGTAAAATAACTGTCTTTTGGTAGTTATTGGGCTGCTGTGCTTTTTGCTTAGTAGATCAACACAATGTTGTCTTGTTAATTTGTGCTTGGGCCTATCACACAAAGGCTGTTGCTTCACAGATGGTTTTAATCAGAGCAGTCAAACCAGCAAAATAGGACACCCTGGTCAGAATTACTTTCTCAACCTCATTTTGAACTGTTGCTTTTTCAATCAGTTTGGCAGATTTCATTATAAGGTATTTATTATAGCACACACATTTCATGTGACATAACAGTTTTATGTAAGAAAAATGCACCCTCAATCACAGCGTAAACCAAGACGCAAAATACTATTAGTAAAAGAAATGGAATTAATCAAGTGTCGCACACCATGAGATGAAAATAGCTGGTGTACTTCTACTACAGTCTTTTTTTAATTATTATTTTTATTGTATCTCTTTTAATGATATTCTATAACAAATACAATATCCACTCCTGACCTCTCAGAGGCTGAGCTCTGACACGCTGACTTTTCACTTCCCTCTCAAATTGGGCAAAATAATTCAAAGTAAAGCTGAAATAGCCCAAAATAGAAAAAAAATATTTTCCTTTAAGCAAACTCCCTCTCTGAGAGTGAAACCAAATAATCAAATCACTTTTATTGTGTTTTTAGCTTTAAAATTTTACAAGCAAATTTCAAAATAAAATGTCTTTCCAAAGAGAAACAGTAAAACATTTCATTCAGAAACTTTTGAAATTAAATATGTAGCTTTTCCAGGAGAAAAAAACAACAAAATTATTACCTAACTGTTGCATGATTTCTCAGGTAGTTCCAACGGAAACTGTATCTGTATTTTTCAGTGAATGAATATCCATCAAACTAAATTTTCCCAGCTCCTTTTTTTAGTCTTCTACTCTTTTCCTTTTGTCTATTCTAGGCAAAGGAATCTTCTCATCTCAGCAACCCCTTATAGAGATTAATTCTCCCTAGATTTTAGAATTTTGTATAACTTTATTAAGCCAAAGTCAAACTTATTCCTGCAAAAACCCAAGATTTTATTCAACTAAATAAGAAATATTACTTGCAATATTTTAATACCATATATAAGCAGCTTTTAAATCCTTAATAAGGCGAGTGTGTGTGTATGTCAGCCTGAAAAAGAAAAAGGAACACCAAGATGGCTGAAGATAAACTTGTTTCTAGTTCTGTTTGTGCTTAAGTGTTATTTTCAGTTGTTAACTAGGTTACTCAATATTGAATCTTAAAATCTAATAATAATAATTAGGACATATTTATGAGACACATTTTGACCTTTCTGTGTGATTTTACATCTCTCAAAATATGATCTTGATACGATTCTATCTGAAAACATACCAGATGCAGTTTCTTCTGTAGTATCCATACTGAGGACATGTCACTAAATGAGTGAATTATTTTTTTTAGCTATTGGTCATGGAATATATTGAATGCATTATGTTTATCTGTAATGGAAGTAATTATGCCATTCAAATATAGGAGGGGGAAAAAAGTTTAACTAACCATTTTCTCATAAATACATGAAATTGGACTTTAAGCACTAAACCCACATTGAATTCCTATACACATGCAGTCCTGTATTTTACCCGAGGCTAAATATATATTGTAGGCACCATTCCTCATTGGCTGAGGAAGAACCTGGTTTTACACAGCTGTACTGTCAATACAGGTAACAGGCTATTTAAAAAATACCAAATCTCTCAGGTTTTCTTGTAGTTCATGTCAACAGGTAATCAAAAGTCATCAGCACAACTGGAACAGAGGCTGAATTACTGGTGCTGCCTTGATCACTAGCTACTGTGGATACTGTGGTTATGTAATTGGCATAATCTCAGCTTTTGGCTACTGTGGTTACATTTAATGATGTTACCTTGGTTCCTATCTACTAGGCAGCTTTGATGCCTTCTTGATTTACTACGAGAGTTACTGCTTCTGCTGCACTTTGCTGAGCTAGTGGCAGGATACTGCTGTGGTCCAAATCTTGGTATTTCTTCTCGGACAGATGCTTGGTACTGCAAAGTTTTCCTTAATTTGGAGTTTCAAGATTCAACCAGACATCAATGCACTGTTGATGGATGTAACTGGAATACATAAGTTTTATGAGAGATAGATGGTATTTAGGAGTTTCAAAGGTACATACAGCAGTTAGACACCCTTTTTTTGGAATTTCTTCAGGGAATGACCACTCTAATTCCTTGTGGCTTCACTTAAGTCAAAGGAGTTCTATTATAACCATTTCTGCTTTCAGTAGAAACAGAGCTTGCTGCTGCAACCTGTTTAATCCAAAACTTTCTGAATATTTAGATCTCTAGACTGGATATTTCACACAGATTTAAGCAGCTGTTTCTTCTTTTATGAATGCTCTAAATGCTCTGAAGTAATGCTACCAAATAGTCAATGGCCACGTCAGGGTGAAGTAAGGAACAGAGACGGATGGCTTGAGAAAGCCACCTCTCTAGGACCTTGTCCTGGTTTCTGCTGTGTGGTGCTTAGTTGCTGGCCGGGGTAAAACCCCAACAGTCCTAAATTATGACAGGGCATAATTCAGTACTTACTAAGTTATCCTCAAACCATTTTTCCTTTGTAGGCACTTAGAGAAAAGAGAACAAAGATGGCAAGATCAGAGGCAAGCACACAAGAATGCTTTTCAAAAGCAGAACTTTCTGACAGTGATGGTCACACAATTATGTAGTTTCCCCACTTACTAGATATTTTCCCTATTTAGTCTCTGATTTCACATGAGAAACTTATACCTTATAGTCTAATGAAACACAATCTTTTTTATAAGTTTGAAGGGGGGGGGGGAGAGAAAAAATCTAAAGTGTTTCTCCAAACTTCTCCAGATTCTCCCAGTGGGACTGGAAAATGCAGAAGGTGAGAGATGGAAATGAAAGATTAACAAAGAAAGAACATCTCAAAGAAGGGACAAATGAGCATATGAAGTATAAATTCTACTACAAAACACTACTATGGTCCAACATTACTCCTAAATTTTTGCTTTAGAAAGCATCTGTTTCATTGTAAAAATAAAAACTGTTTTATTAAATGGATAAATTATGTTTAAAAACACATAAAAAAGAATAAAGACAAAAGGACTGCTAATTCATATTCTAATTGTTCCTGTTACATCAGGACAATACATCTACTGCAATAAGCAAGTACTATTTGCATATTTTAGTATAAAAGCTTCTTATGAAGCTCTTCACCCTCCTTGAACAATGACAGACAAGAAGCAGTACATTCTGACTGTACATTCCATCAACCCAAACTCCACTATTGGCAGTGTCTCTGCTACATAAACTCAGTCTTAGTCCTCCTCACAGAGGAAGAACAAAGTTTATTTTTTGTATGGTTACCTATATGGTAAATGGCAAGTGCCTGATTTGTCCTATTCAATATGCAGAAAGATTGCCAGTGTACATGGTCCAATATGTCACTGTCCAACAGCCCACTGGAATGAAACCTATCTTGTGCAAATACAATTAGAAGAAACTATCTATGCAGAAGTCAATCTGATTACAATGTACAAATAAAAATTAATCAAAATGGCAAATGAGTGGAAGATGTAGCCAGGTTATAGGTACATGAATTTCATCCTCAAAAGCAAAATTTAATTTTGCCTTCTCCAGTTCAGCCATGAAACCTACCAGTTTATTTTTTTTAAAAGAGCCTTAGCTCTCCCCATGAATTAACATACTCTCTCCTGTCAAAGGACATAATTCAAGCAGAGGTCTATCATCCATCCTGAATATTTGCCCACCCAAATGCAACACCCTGGGAATACTGGCCACAAAGAAAGAGTCTAATTCAAAAGGTGCTCCCCAGCTACTGTTGTCTCTAAGCTGTTTTGTGTTGCTCCCTGCCCTTCCCTATCCTCCTGTGATCTTTTCTGTTTCCATTAACTGTATATGGAACTTCATCGCTAATAAATCAAATGTCTGAAGTTGATTTCTCTTCCCCAATACAAAGAAAAATGAATAGAAGCATAAGAAAAACAGGTACAAACAGCTGAAGGTAGAGTAATGCTAACTCACTGCCGGACACAAGCAGTGGGCATCTCTGATACAAGAGTTTTCTAGACTATCACAAAATCATGTGCAGATCTCAGTGCCCAAGGATATAAGGGTCTAAGAAAGAACAAGTAGGTATATATACCTAAATATGAAGTTTGCCATGTGTGCCAAATTCTTCTTCTAAAAATACTGTTTTGGCTCTTTAATCACTTAATGGAATTGTACCCACATGCTCTTGCACACAAGTAACAGTGAAGGCCACTCTAAGCTCTAGTCAGGGAACTGGATAGCAAAAACCTGGTTCAGCTATCCTGACAGTAAACTGCTATAACTGTAGTTACATGCAGTCAAGACATCCCTCTCCCAAAGCAGGAGTAAATCCAGTCAAGTTCATGGTATCACTGAGATGTTAAAGGCAGTTCTGTAGGTGGCTATTAAACTCTACTGCCTGATGTAGCCCTGACAAAGCCCAAACTTTGGCCCAAGCTTCAACTAAGAGCAGTAAAAACATGCAGAAGGAAAGATCTTTCTCTAGTATGCTTTGTTTCTTATGCCCTTTTTAAACATGAAGTACTTGTCACTATTAGAGATGAGGCTTAGCTAGTTTGATTTTTGCTCTGATCCACTGCAACAGTTCTAATGTTATAAAGTGTAAGCAAGAGGAAAAATGTGGTCCAGTGAGTCCACAGCTTTTAGCCTTCTGACTTTAAACAGGAATACAGAGCAATGATATTGTTTTCATTAACTCCAGCAATAAGCTGGCCTTCTGGGTCCAATCTAAAGCTGCTATGAAAAGAATTATTTTACCAAGCTCTCAGTTTTGAGGAATGAAGATTACATAATTCCAGCCCAGCCTCCTTTATTAATTTAATACAAGAATGTTACTTGCCCAGTCTGTCTCCTATTGTGCAGTAATGTTACACAAACTAAAAAGTAATCAGCAAAAATAAAAGCTTATGTTTATTATCTAATTTCCAAGAAAAACTGATAGGTGAAGTTTGGACTTTTCCCATGTTAAGCTATATTGGTACCCAAAAGTCATTCTAGATATTTATTTAGGCTAGTGAATTGTTTGTTACTTCCCTTTGCTGGTGCCAGAAGGTAGAGGACAGGAGGGCACTGTGCCTCCTATCTTGCAGACCCTGCCAGCTAGAGGAGATTCCTCCAGGCCCAGCATGCTTCTGCTGCTGCTCCAGGGAAAACCTCCTGCTAGCATGACAACAGGGCACAGGCATGACTTGGTCAGCAGGGACATGGCCACTCTTCTGCACTGGCAGACAGCTGCCCCAACAGGCAAATGGCTAGACATGTCCAGCATGCTTGTGCCCAAACCACCAAGCCATGTAAAAACACACGCTGGCCTCTCCACCTGTGCCAAGGTGTACATCTAATGCCTGCTGAGATGGTATATCCTTCCCACCCTCAGCAGGACTTAGACAAAGCCCCTTAGTCCAGTATCAGCCCCTCAGACTAAAGCTATTGCCTTTTGCTAAGGGGAGGTGGGTTTAAATTCAGGCGTAAAGCTGAGCACTGTGAATCAAAACCAGTCCTCCACCCAGGAAACACCTCTCGCCAGCTGTAGGGACATTTGCATAGGCCTCTGAGCCATGATCTGCTCAAGAGCTTTTCAGAGGGACACTCCCAGCGCAGCCAACCCACCGACTGGGCAGAAACCACCAGAACAAACATCCCTTCCCTCAAACAAGGTGAATGGAAAACATGGACATTTCTGAGAAGTTTATTCTCTTAATTGCTCAATAAGAAAACATTCCTTATCCTACACAATCCATTTTCCCCAAAAAATTGAGTAGGGAAAAGAAGTATGGAAACAATGGCATAAAAACTTCTATGCTACTAAGCCTCCAAAACAAATTTTGAACTCTTTTTTTAAGCATTTTTTTTCCTACAAATTTGACAGTATTCAAGTTGTTGCTTAATTTTTGCCAAACCAGAGAAAAATATTCCAAATACAGAGGTTTGATGAATGTGCAGGTGATGTCATTTCAAAAAGTCTGGGGACATTTAAGGAGGGAAAACAATTTATGATTTCACCTCTGAATGAAATCAGTCTGCTCTTTATTCAGACTCAATGCTTGAAAACAATATTAATCTGGCTTACAGAAAATGAGATAATTTTATTTATTTCAACAAAAGAACTGTTTATACCCAAACAAAGCTGTAACATTTTTTTACTTTTATATTGACTATGAAATATGAAAATATACTGGTAGTAACCACCCAAACCAATCCTTCTTGAGCCATTGCAACATTCTGCTCTTTGCTGGCCTTGTAGATTACTCTTCAGTACATGACCTTCATATTTACAGTTCCCATGTATACACAAAAAGCAGAATGTCAAAATGGAGATAGGATCAGCAGATCTTCTCAGGAAAATGAAACAGATGTGAGCAAGACAAGAAGTTGCCTGTCCTTCTGTGATCATCAGTTCCTGTTGCGACGGAGGGAAGACGCAGTCGCTCAATATGAGTGATCAGCAGACTTCGTTTATTGTACCTTACAGTCACCTTTTATGCCTTCTTATAATTAGCTCATACATATTACAAAAGTTAAGCTCATTATTGGTTAGTTGCCTAAATACCAAGCCCACCCCTAGTTTCTCTTCTGTAGTTTTCTGTTCCCACCTGCAACATTCTTTTCCCACCAAAATCTTCCTGTTATTGTGTAACAAGGACAGCCAAAGACAGTGTATTTTGCTTTACTTCAGATAAGCTGAGAGCAGTGTGCATTTTTGTCCAGCCAGCTGGACTATGTCTATGTGACCCTTTTCAGCTAGCCAGTTATCCACAATTCCCCTGTTTTTATTTTGGGCGACATAGGCCTGGTTGACCATTTTCAATAACAGCGTTTTAACACAGGAAAATACACAGCCAACTTATAAAATCTCAGTTCAGAAGTATAATTCCAGAAATACTTGAAAAATAAAGTTAGCTTGAAGCTTTAATTTAGATGCTCTTTCTGTTCCAGTGATATAAAAAGTTTAAAAAATTCAAAGGTAATTTTAAAGTTCTGAACATGGACTAATGCAAGCTCAAAACCCAAAAAGAAACCAAACTGATGTTTGACTAGGAATATTTGCAAATATTTTAGTGGAAAATCCCTGACCATTAACAATTTTCTGTCCAAATAACAACTGCCCTTATGCAACCAACCAGTCCATACAATTTCTGAAGAATACCTCATTGATATCAAAGAATTAACAAAGGGGAAAAATTAGTTCTAAGCTATATACATTCATAAGTGTTTTTTTCAATAGTTACATACAGATTTACACACTAAGCCATAATGGCTTGTAGGTCATACACACAGGAAGAGTACGTTGCTTATCTGTCTGAATGTCTATGCTAAATTTGACAACTATGCCACAAGCCAAGCCTACATGGGTGCTGTATGTTATGCACGTTCCTTAACAAACAGAAGTATAATAGACAAATTCCCAAGATCTAGTCCCCAACCTAATTATATTATTTTGTAGCCAATTAAGGAAAATAACACAAATGTGCATATCTACATGTGCACACACCTTTTAGTTCAGAACCAATCTGTGATATAAGGCCTTAGCCTTATGGCATCATCAAATCTTAACGAGTACAGTAATTAAAAATGCAGTCTTACTGTAAGTGCGATTTATGCTGACATTCCCTCAAATGCTACACGAGAGTATTTCTCACTCAACTGCCTCAAGTTAAAATAGTAGTATTTGTTAATATGTATTAAAAAATCATTAATTCTCTACAATAGCAGTTGACTTCCATAACACTATGTAAGCAAAAGAGGCTTAAGATGCGTTTTCTGAATACTAACTATTTATTTTAGACTGTCTAAACTCAGGTCTTGAAAGATTTCACTCTGCCAGACGTAAAAACACTGTTGCACTCCAGTTGTGATATCCCTTTTCCCAAGTTGTCACATGCACATCTCGCTCAAGCAACATTATTGTCAAAGTTTCTCTCTGCTACATAAAAGCATGTTGCACTTGTAGATATAAAAGACAGCACCCTTACTTAGATTATTACCTTATTACCTCATAACTCTTAGTATACCTTGTATCTCTGATTTCATCACTTCAAAAATTCACCAGAAGCAGATAAAACCACAGCATCAGACTAAACTACACCTTAACTGCTGATTCAAATAAAGGCATTCTCTTCCATTTATGCCTAATGCTTACAAATAGTGTTGGCTGGTTTTGATCAAGAAACTATTATTACAATAACGATCAAAAATAATAATCCCGTTTGCAAAATGCCTTTAAGCCAGCCTCCTAGTCCCAACCAATTTCCACATTCAGAATACAGCATAAATACAGAATACAGAATAAATTATCTCCATCAAGGCAAAAAGGCTTCTTTTTAAACACAGAGATGTTTGCTAGTTCAAAGCAGAAACCCATTTCTTGTAGGTGACATCTGAAGCACTTTTTTTTTTTTTTTTTTTGGGGGGGGGGGGGGGTTTGGTGGGTTTGTAATCAATTCCGTATTTTTCCTTGAGAAGCTTAAGCTGTTCCTCTTGTTTCAGGAGAGTTTCCAACTCTGATTTGTCGAATAGGTCCGTATTTCCCAAAGATATCATACATTTCCTCCGCTGTGATTTTATACGGCAGGTTCCGAATATAAAGGATCCGATTGACCTCTGGGGGCAGCCAGATGTTAGCTCGCTTGGCCGCTTGCATCGCCATGGCGCCGATCGGAGGGGGGGGGGATGGTGCCGCCTTGGAGAGAAACCGCGGCCGGGAAGGGGCCTGCCGGGCCGCGCCGCCGCTCGCCGCTGCCGCGGGGGACCCGGATGCTATCCCATACGCTAATAACCCGAGTAATTCCTTTTTACAATCTATGTCCCGAACGCTCCGCTTTTCTAAAAAGCATATGAGCGAATCGTACGTCGCTTGTCTCTCCATACCTTCGTCAGCGCTGTTGCAGCCTTTGCGAGACTTCGGCGACGCGTGGCCGGCGGGACCCTCTGTAGGTGCTCCCAGGCGCGGGGACTGTGCCCTTCCGCCTCCTGCGCTGCTTTCAGGACCGGTACCCGAATCTCCGTCGAACCGTGGCTCGCAGGTTCAGCCCTCTCTAGGGTCCCTGTTCGGGCGCCATTTGTTGCGACCGAGGGAAGACGCAGTCGCTCAATATGAGTGATCAGCAGACTTCGTTTATTGTACCTTACAGTCACCTTTTATGCCTTCTTATAATTAGCTCATACATATTACAAAAGTTAAGCTCATTATTGGTTAGTTGCCTAAATACCAAGCCCACCCCTAGTTTCTCTTCTGTAGTTATCTGTTCCCTCCTGCAACATTCTTTTCCCACCAAAATCTTCCTGTTATTGTGTAACAAGGACAGCCAAAGACAGTGTATTTTGCTTTACTTCAGATAAGCTGAGAGCGATGTGCATTTTTGTCCAGCCAGCTGGACTATGTCTATGTGACCCTTTTCAGCTAGCCAGTTATCCACAAGTTCCAACTTTCCTTCTTTTTGGTTGGTATACAGCGGAGCATGTGAAAAATAAGCCTGTCCTTCCCTGTGTTCCTAAATGACCATAACTTGTATGAACAGTGACTTGATGGGCGTGGGCTCTGCCTCTATATTCTCTACAGAGTGGGCAGAACATAGTGTGGGTATTGGGAAGGATCGCCCAGCTACACTTAGACTAACTTCTAGGCATGCTGCCTTCCAGGTGAACAGGAGGAGGGTAGTTTCCTCTGCCATGTTCTTCTGAGATGTTTGCTTCATCAGCCGTCATCTAGTTTTGCATCACTGAAAGGGAAAACTAAAGCTATGAGGTAGTTGATGGCATTTAATGAAAATAGCATAGCCAGAAACTAACTCCTTGTTAAAGAAAATGTATTTTGAATTAAGAAATTTAAGGTCCTGAAGCTGCTAAATGGCAGAACCAGGCCTCGGCCCTTGTATAGCCCTAATCCAAGGCTGGTTCAAAACTTAGACAAGTTAATCAGTAGGAAAATAAAGAAACAATAGATGAACAATTTGTATGCACAGGTGCTCTCAGAAACTCAGGTGTTTTTTGAAAAAATAGTATATGTGAATAGGAATTGCTTGTTCTGATGTGAATAAGCTGTAAATAATATGGTCAAGTTTGTATTCATAAACCAATACTCATTTTAATGCATAAATAAGCTTGTAATTGTATAGCGACAAAGGGGTTAAAATGTCTGAAAGATCATATAGACTGTTCTGGCAAGAAAGTTGCAAATCTCTGCAAGGGGAGCTGTCCTCCTTATCTGCAAAGCAAGCTGCCCTACCAAGGAGATAACGGGACAGCAGGATGGCCTTGAGTAAAATTACGAGGGGTATTGTAAAAACCCTGGGAAAGATTTCTACAAGTCTGCCAACTCATCACTTTTGAGACCTAAGGTGAAAAGTACACCATGAGGAAGACCTACGGCCTTCCTCCCATAGACCACTGCCCACATTCTAAAGACCCTGGCCCACAATTTTTGGAAGAATCTGCGCAAGCGTGAAGCTAATTAGCATACGAAGCGAGGGTAGGCGGGTTCAGGTAATGAATATGTATAGACGTTAATTGAATATTCATTGTTTCATTAAATAAATATAAGATAATCTGCCCCTCTGGGTGTGTACGATTGGTGGAAGGATCCCCCGTACACCCGGCGCCGACAATAAAGAATATTTAGTCACTAAAATCTGGTTTTGGACCTGTGAATCAGTTCAAAGACTAAGTGTGCTTGAAGGATTGTGTGAGTTAAAGCAGGCAGAAAGATCATGATCTGAGGAGGACCTTGGAACCGAGGCAGAGACTGGAACCGAATAGATGAATCAGCTGGGACAGGGTCAGGTGATGGATTTGCAGAACTGACAAGACCAAAGGAAACTTCTAAAATCTTCAGACACTGACTAATGATTTGATAAGTGTATATAAGCTGTGCTGTATCCCTTTGTTCTCTGCCACTCACTGAGGTGGTGGCCCGACTATGAGTTGTGATTAAAGCAAGCCTAGTGGTACCCACGTCTGTGTGAATTTTTCCTTTAACACTCCTGATCATCTCTTCAAACTTGAGCAGTATTACCTGCCCACACATCCAAGCACAATCTAAGTTTCCTCTCTCTGACCTCATATAGCTCTAGATTTATATTTTTATTTATGATCTCTATATTATCATATTTAGTATCTAAACAGGCTCTGTCTGTTTCACCATAGGATGCTGGAGCTTGTCCTTCTTCCACTGTTACTAGTGTGCCTCCACTCCTGTCCTCACAGCAGGTCCAACTTTGCAGACCATTTGCCAGATTTCCCACACGCATACTTTCAAAGCAACCCTAAATGTAGCCTGCCTGCTGCTTTCAAGTGTCTTCTTAGGAGCATATGATATCTTGGGGAGCTTGTGATATTCTTTGCACTTATTTTATCTTCATAACTATTTCTGTTTATACAAAACTATGTTCAAGTATATCCCTAGTGGGTTTCTCTGTACAAGGAATATATATGTTTACTTCTTTCTGCCCATATTGTTGCATTTGGCTCTATGCCAGTTATCTGAGAACCATAACACTAGGAAGACATCCCAGACGTCTTGGGCTTTGAGACTACTGTCAACATATTTATATCTTTATATTCTTTAATGTGATTGATTATGTAAGAGGATAAGGAAGAAAAATCTAAGAATGACTGTATTCCAGACAGAGCTGAGACAATGTCAGTAACTTTGAAGTGCTGGAATTTAACAGTTTTTTGAGTCATCTCAAGAACATATCAGATACTTGAGAAAGCAGGTACTGAGAGCACACTTTAAGAATACTCTCCCCACCAGTTTTTCTGGGATGATTTCTTTATACAGCAAAGGGAAATCCTAGATAACAGGACTGAAGGAGGGGTCTCTTGGTCTGTTCCTATAGGAGCATCAGCTATACCTAATCTGTAATTAAACAAAGAAGGATGTGGAGGATCCTGTAAGTTCATGGCAAACATTAAATCTGATATATTTCTGTCTGAGGCTTTCACCCAAGAGCTCACCTGCTGATGGACCCAAAGCATATATATCTCAGTTTTGAGAGCACACATCTTGTTTAGTCTAACGCTGATTGAATACAGTGGATCTGTTAGTTTACATAGCAGTTCACCCAGGTGTTCCCTGACAAAAAGCCTGAAGATAGTTAAGTTTTCCTCTTCATTTTGAGGTGAAAGAGGACACTGAAGAGGTTGGTGATGGGGAGAGATGGAAGGAGATTTAGTTTTGCACTACAAGGGAGCTAATGACAAGTTGAATAGCTCTGTGTTTGTGATTGTGCATCTAGCAGTTTAGAAGAAATTTAATTTTCATAGCACCCAGTACCAGAGCAGCTGGGATCCTGTTTACAATATTAACTAACCTAAAAGGTGACATCAGGTAGCTGTTGCTGCCTAAAGAAACACTTGCTACCATCTTATCATTTTGTCAGACAAAATGACTAAGTAAAACAAAACAAGAAAATAACCAGTCTTAAGCTAAACAAACAGCCTAACAATACACCCCAGACTGTCTTGACAGCAGACTGTCAAGAAGAAAAACATATACAAGCAGAGCCATTTGGCTGAGAAAGTCGAGCTGCCAGGCTTGAAGGTTCAGCTCCACAAAACCTGCTCTGCCCTCATGGTGGAGCAGAGCAGCAGATAGGGACCTTCAGAAAACTAGATTGAAGAGACTAGTCAGGAGTCTAAAAATAGACTAAGTGCTACTGTAAGTTTTATCTAAAATATAAGACTAGTGTTACAGCAACTCAACTCACTTGTAAAAGATAAAGACTTTGCATCAAATATGCCTCCCAAGAGACAAGAGCTGCTAGCAGAAAAGAGCACAGTAGACAAAGGCTGAGATGGTCACTGTGAAGCTGCCATTAAAAGGACACAGTTTAGTATACAGGGAGGCACAACGAAGGAAAGGCTGCAGTGCAATCCAGGAGTTTTCTCATGTAGGATACAAAAAAAAAAAATATTTAAAGACTTTAGACCTTTTTCCATTATTAATTACTGATGATTATTCAATTTTAAAATGTATGCAAATTGTTGATGTCATGCCTTTTGCTTATTAAGTAATGGCCATGCTCAGTGTCTTGAATTTACACTCTGAAGAATTCAGTGCATTTGGTTTTGTGATTTATCCAATTTTACCATCATCCTTCCTTTGACTGCACGATCCTCAAACAAGTGAAGAGCTTTCCAAATGGGTTTGCATCTACTTCCTATGTGTCTGCATGGGTAAATCTACCACACAATGATGTATTCCTTCTCCAAGGATATTTCTGCAAATAAAGTTTTTCTCATAAAATGCTTGCAAAAAAGAGAGAAAAGGGAATGAGTCAGCATGAAGTTTGCACCTTTGAGTCAAATAAATATTTATAAGCAACATTCACCCAGCTCTGTCCAGCCACATCCCCATTTCAGCAAAAGGCTTCCATGCTCTTCCAGTGCCAAGAAGTCGTTTCTGTGGTTCTCCAAGTGCTTCTACTATTTCACAAACACTTCCTGTCTTATTCAGATCAAATAAAGCCTGCTCTATTTTATCCTCTTGGCCAGTCCCACTCCCTAGAGCTTGTTTATGTCCTGAATTGCATATTATTGTGATGGAAGTTTCTCCTGTTCTCCTTCAGAGGAGTCTCTGCAGACATTTCTGGCTAGATTTCCAACATAATAAGTAACTTCTGCATGAAAACCAGTCTTGTTAAAACTGTCACAATGCAACTTTAATGAAAAGTGATAGAAATCAAACATAAGCATATGAATAAATAAAACTTTTCTAGAAAACTTCATTCAATAATCATTACATAAGGCTACTTTCAAAACAGGAGGACAAACTGTCCTTTAAAAGGTCAATGTATCAGAATTAAAATAAAGAAGTTTGGGGTGACAACTGAGCTCTGCTGTTCTAGTACAGCTACAAAAAGCTGCTGTAGAATGTGGTTAAATGTAAAGATGAGCTGACAAAGATGCAAAAGTCTGGTATGTACACTGTTAGCTATTGTGGGAGAAAGATAAAGGGAACCCCTACCTCTGTGCAACTGCTATGTTGCAACATTCATCAGCCTCTGAAGCCAATCCGTCTATAAGGAAGAAAGAATACTTCCCTGATTTGTTACTTTTGTTGTGTTTATCTTTCCTACCTAATTTAAAATTCTTGCTTTTAGAAACAAATTTGTAAATATTTACAAAATTAACAATACTAAACACCAAAAGAGATTAGAGAAATACTTTGGTACTAAAACAATGTGTTTCATGTAGCCTGATTGTATAATTCAATTTTATATTTGAGGGGAGATATTCATAAATGGTGAAATGCGACCAAATTTTACAAGATCATATCTCAAACAATACAAAATAAGTCCAAATTAAGTTCTAGTTGCTATGTTTATTGTGGTGAAACTAAATTTCTATAAATATATTAGCACCTGGAGTTATTTAATGATTCCTGAATAACAATGTTAAAACCTTCATAAATCAAAATCTTTTGAGTGCGGACAAAAAGTATACATTTGTCTTTTGGGGACTTTTGCTACTGAGATTTATTTTGTTTGATCATTCTTAACACCTATTTCTTTTCACATAAACACATGTAAAACTTGTGTTAACTATTAAAAAATTAAAACTTCATTTTTGTTTCTTAATGGATTATCAATACTGCAGTAATAACAAAAAGCATAAGAAACAAGGCTGCACCACATTTATAGGTAATTAGGCTGTGGTTTATTTCTTTATAAGCCACATTTGCCATTTATTGAAAAGCGATGTGGTTTATAAACAAAAATTACTCACATTGTATGCCACCATTGTAACACCAGAACAAAGGCATGCCGACCATTTTGCTCATTAAAAAAGCATCGACACTGAAAGTATATAATTTCTAGAGAGAGATGAAAGATAAGTAGAAAACAGGAAGAGTTTCCCCTGTGCAAAGCACTTAGTGCAGCTAAAGAAATTAAATATTTTACATAATAAAGATTCAATGTTTCTTTTGCTAAATCATATTAGATGTTAACACAGATATATCATTTTCAAGAGGACAAAAGAAAGGACAGAGGAGCCTAATGAAATTGTAATTTGTAGAACATCCAGCTTAGTGTAACAGGAAGTCTAAATGGTCCCCTGTCCATGGAAATAGCAAAAAAAGGGGGACAGGCACCTGCCTGTGCAGAGGACGTCTAGCATCCATCCAACAAAGAACAAAGACGAGCTGTACAGGAAACTAAGAATGGAAACCTCTCAAATCTGGTACAACCACCACACCGGACTTCCGATCCTAACTTTTTCCAGAAATCCAGTCTACTTACTTCTTTGTTGGTACTTCTCAGAGAAAAATTATCCCTGCCTCATCTCATTCATCCTAAAAATTATTTGTTTCCTAGCGTTATGTATCTATTGCAGCAGAATGAGAGGGAAATTCTGGTAATAAGGCCCCAGGCTTAGTTATGGCCCCATGATATGAAAGTCTGCATCTTTTTCCCCAGCTGCAACATGGGAGTAGTCACTTATTTATTGTATTTCATCCGACTCTTGTGAGGAAATTACTTTAGGTCATTTTTCAGAACACTCAGTATTTATTAAGTCTGCTCTCACCAACAGGTATTAATTATTATTTTATTTTTTAAATAATTTCTATTTTGTAAATAATTTGAAGAGTTCTCTTTCAGCTGTACTTAAGGTTTTCCAAAGAAAGGAGCCTGTTTGTAGATTCAGAAATGTCTCGCTAAGCCTCCAGTTATGTTTCTGTCAGCTTCTCCAAGTTGGAAATGGAAGAGTTGCATTAAACATCCTTATTAACTTTCCAACATGTTACTCAAAGCAATTCCTCTGTCTTTGATTAGTTAGAAGTACATCTGCAGAGTTTACAATGCACAACATAATTTTAAATGCAGATTTTATTCTGTCATCTGGACCATACATGTTAGTGTCAACAACAACAATAAACAATACAAGACACAGCTCACATAAACATTTCAGAAATCATAAGCCTAATCATTGCTCAGAAGTTGGACCAAGCTGTAACTAACCTCTTCAGTGCTATAAACCCTTGGCTTACTGACTTTGAAATATATACAGAAGAAAGTGTATCCAA
Organism: Falco biarmicus; assembly: GCF_023638135.1. NCBI lineage: Eukaryota > Metazoa > Chordata > Aves > Falconiformes > Falconidae > Falco > Falco biarmicus. Next base: position 8,468,333 of record NC_079310.1, on the reverse strand, counting down.
AACCTGAACCTGGAGATGAAAGAAAATTTACATTATAATTTCTATTACTATAATGCTTCGGAGCTCCAGCCATGGACCAAAGCCCCGTTTTGCTGGGAACTATATGGTCCTTTAACAAGAAAGCAATCCCTGTCCCTGCAGTGTGAGGCAAGAGGAGGAAAGGAGAAAGTTAAAGAAATATGGATGGCAAGATGCACAATAGACTCAGTATATCAGCAGCCCAACCATCAATCAAAAGGGCTATGTTCCACTTCTTGTTTGGCTGCTTTCCCTTTTCTTGGTATCATAACAAAACAAAATTTTAAGGTAGATGTATACACTATCTAACCAGAGAAAATATGTAAATCAAGGCAATAGTCAGTTGGCATTACTGAGTTATGCACATTTGTATAGTATCACTTCAAAAACATCATGTCAAAAAAGTACCAATGATAAATAATACCATTTCCAGGAGAGCAATATATATGGTTGATGATGGAATGTAGTTTGAACAAAGTGATTTAGGATCATGAACAAAGGAAGACTAAACTAAATGTCCATGTCATTAGCACATGAAGATTTAAATAAGCAGAAGACTGTGTTTTTATAGAATACAACTGAAATGATAAGACTAATGTGAGAAAATAAAAAGATAATAGAAATAATACTGTCTCAAATTTTTCAAAAGGAATTTCATAAGTGTAAGGCATTAAAAATATATAGAAATAAATTGTTCATTTTAAAACATTTTTGTTTGATTTGCATAGGTTATAAAGTATTTTAGCTTTCCTATGAATACTATGAGTTCCATGCAGATGATGTGACTCATGCTGATAGCATGGAAAGTTTTAATATTCATTTCAGTGAGTTTGATCAGGCAATAATATGCCTTATTTTTCAATCACCAGGGTCCAGCACTGAACAGAATCAAAACTGCAATACAGAATTATTGATTTGTTGACCTATTAACATATACCCATCACCAGATTGTCTATGTGCTACAGGCTCTATGTAACCAGATGTTCTAACTTCTTTGGTGAAATATTTTCTTGAAGAAAGTTTACAATTTTGACAAGACCTTGAAAATATTTATGCATGAAAGCTACTGCTCATTCTCATCAAATCATTTATTATTGTCATTGTCAGGTCCTCAAATAAGTAATTGAAACCTTACTAACCTTTAGAGGCAAAAAAAATAAAATTATTTCAAATCAAGAAAACTAACTGACTACGGACACACAGGTCTAGTACGAAAGTCTAACATGCATGTTTCTTGTTGCCTATTCTGTCATCAAAGATCTATCCCTTATAACCTAGTAGCTGATGTGGGGAAGGGGATTTCAAACCACATGAGATGCATCTGCAACAGCTCATAAGGCTAGGTCATTTCCAAACACACTGATTATTGCAAAAACATTCATTTTCAGTGAGTGCTATGTCATCTACTGTAAGTTTGACTCCTTTGTTATGTATTTTCCTTACCCAGTTCTGGACACAGAAGAAAAGCAGATAGCTGCAAAAATAAACTGTTGCCACAACTACTTGTTTCATGAACAACATTTACAACTTGCTCATGACTGCTTCTGGATAAAATGCTAAAAATATCTTGTTGGGCCTAGCCTGGTTTTATCTGAGAATATTCACAAAAGTGATGTTGTGAATTAATTTTATTAATTTTCAGAAAAGGTAATAGCTGCTAAATACCAAAGTATTAAAAACCTCACAAAATTTCTGTCAAAATTACTCAAAATAACAGAAGTTACTTTTTCTCAATCCCTGGTTCTCAACAGCTAGGACTGCATTTTCAGTTGTCTCATCTGTTTAAACACATGGACAATTTAAATCATTATCTGATATTTTAAAAAATCAGAGTAAAACCAAGCGAATGCCCATAATCAGAACTCTCCTTAGTTTCCAATCACTTTCATCTTCTTCTGTATGGCAAAGTGGAGTCAAAAACCCAGCATGACTGGCAAGCTAACAAGCATGGGCTTTAGCAAAGCAAGGGTGGAAAATGGAGTTTATGCCTGACAGTGGCCTCATTTTTTTCTTGTATGGAAACTTTTCCTCAGGGTTAATTACCTTTTCTGCATCACGCTGCTCCTTACTACATAAATAACTTTCCTAACAGCAAGTGAAACATTAGGAAATGTCTCCTACATATTTTCTTTGCCTGGATATCTGTTTGCCAGTCAGTATGTAGGGGAGAATAAATAGCCTAAAAGAGAACTGAGAAAGGACTAGCGAGAGAAATGTGGCCACAAGAGAGGAAACAGCCTAACAGGTCAGGTATGTTATACTTATTGGACTCTGCATCTGGCAAAACATTAGAAAATAAACATTGTTTTCTGATATTTTAATTTCCCATTGCATTTGACTATGGTAAACTTTGCTTTTTGGTAAGATATGTTTTGAAGATTCATTTGCTTTGTATAGCTAGAATAAAAAATTGTTAGGAAACTACCCTCACACATGCCAATTGGGAAAGTTTCCCTTTCTTCATGTTCAGATGACCTGGGAAGTCCTGTCAGCACCATTGGGAAGAAACTGTGTCCCTGCACAGAAAGACACATTTACTGGATACTTTGCCACCAGCCCTTGTACTGAACTTTGGAGGACCAAATCAACCATCCCATACTGATAGGAACATTGATATGAATTGAAACAAAGTCTGTATGAATAATACAAGACAAATGTTTTCTCATTGTGGTGGGTTGACCTTGGCTGGACACCAGGTGCCCACCAAGCTGCTCTATCACCCCCCTCCTCAGCAAGGGGGGGTGGGGGGTGGTGAGAAAATAAGATGAAAAAAAATTGTTGGTAAAGATAAAGGCAGTTTAATGAAGCAATAGCAAAAGTCGCACACATGGAAGTGAAGGAAAACAAAAGATGTTATTCTCTACTTGCCATCAGCAGGCAATGTGCGACCACTTCCCAGGAAGCAGGGCTTCAGTACATGTAGCGGTTGCCCAGGAAGACAAACATAGTAAATAACTAATGCCCCCCCTTCTTCCTCCTTTCTCTTAGCTTTTATATCTGAGCAGATGCCATATGGTATGGAATATCCCTTTGGTCACTTTGGGTCAGCTGTCCTGGCTATGTCCCCTCCCAAGATCTTGCCCACCCCCAGCCTACTGGTGAGAGGCAGGGGGGAAATTTGGAGAGACAGCCTTGATGCTGTGGAGCACTGCTCAGCAGTAGTCAAAACACCAGTGTGTTATCACCGCCTTTCTAGCTACCAATACAAAGCACAGAACTGCGGGGGGCTGCTATGGAGCTCAGCCAGACACAATACAGCTCACTGTTACCCAACTAATCCTAGCCATCACAACAGCATGTGGCAAACACCTGCTAAGGCCTGGCTGTGTCTTGGATATGCTCCTAGTCACCGAAGGAGATTTCTGGTAGCATACTGTGGTAAACTAAAAAGCATAGAAAGGTTCAAATGGCAAGATATATGTCTCAATTTACATAGAGACTTTGTTTCATCCAGGCACAAGCCCCCTGTTGTTTTTTTTAAATACCCACTGAAGACTCAAGCAGTGTTCAACACTTTTCAAATGCAAACTTATGTCATACACAGAAGCACTTAAGGAGCCTATTTCTTCAAGACAGCCATCACTCAAGAGTGCCAAGGAATGAGGTCTTACCCATTCGTAGGAAGAGGGACCCACTCAATCGCACTACAACCCAGCAGCAGGATAGTAAAGAAGTGTTGCAGAATGGATGAAAGAGAACGGCCACGGTTCCACAGAAGGACTGTGTGATACAGCTTTTGACATAAGTCTGGAGTGAACCAAGCTAGGCCGCAGCGAGAAATTACCAGACTTGCTAGAAATGGAAAATTACCAGGCTTGCTAAAAATGGAAAATTACCAGGCTTGCTAATAAGGGAAGAGAGATAAGGTCATGCTGACCTTGTGCCTAATGTTGTAAATAACTTTGAGGAATTCGCGTAGACAAGAGAGGAAAAAAAAATATATGTAGCTAGCTATCCGCAGAAACCGCAAGTAGGAGGATGTATGAAAATGTAACCCTTTAGAGCTTAGCCAATCAGCAGATGACTAGTAGGCATAATTAACTGGAACTGTATATAAGACATAATAGCGCCGTAATAAATCAAAGCTTGCTTTATCACTCATATTGAGTCGGCTGCTTGCTTTCCCTCGCTCGTCGCAAAGAAGGGCAGATCTTTGAGTCCAGCAGAAGTGATAATAACCTACCTACCTCCCTCTCACACCCTCCACTTCAACAGTAGCACTTCAGTCCTTTCTTCCCATTGTTCTTTAAGATATTTCTATAAACAGAGACAAAAAACTTTGTTCTGCATTTATGCATGACAGACTTATTTTGCTCACTAAGGACATCTGAGCAGCCAATATTTCATAAAAATATGGGTGGGGTGAGAGGATTTCTGGATTAACTGAAAACAAATGCCAAGTTAGCAATGCACAGTACCCAAAATGGAAACAATCCCATCCCCAAAATAGCACATTTTGTACAATAGATTAACTGCAATTACAGTTGTCTTGGAAGTATAGAAAAAATTATAGAGCAATATAGAGTTGGTGAGAAAAAACACCAGATTGTTCCACATTGAGACATTATGGGAGTTACCTCTGCTAAGAGGTCTATGATGTCTCTGCAGGATTTTCCAAGGGCTGACTAATAATGTTTCCTAAATGTTCATCCATTGCAGTGGCAAGTCCTTACGTTTCTATATTCAAACCTTTCTAATGGCACTATACTTCATGTACTCCAATTAATCTTGTAATCCGATAATTTCCTGCATTTTCCATTCTAGTCCTCCAAAAGAAGAATCAAACTACCATGTGGGAGGAAATTACATATATAAAGAAAAAGTAGAGGTGCTTGTTTTGCAAATAGTAATATGCAAAAACTGGAGAGCTTAATTTTCCTCCCAAACATGATTTTTAGACTAGTAAAGCTGTATGTACTTCAGTGAAATTATTTCCAATTTAAATGCACAAGAGCAGTCAGGCTGTCACTGCTCATCCTTTTGATCTTCAAATAACTCTTTATATACTCCGTTTATTAAAGTGTGTGATAAACGCAGTCATGATTCATGTCAAAAATAGAATGTACTGTGATAAGTGTAATTGTTGTACCCTGTGTAAATCTGGGACCTGTATCGCAGTTGTGGTAAGTGGGCACGTGTGGTTCTCCTTTAAGACAATGTGATGGCTTCCCCTTCCCCTGAGGCAATCGCTGCCTGGAAAAGCCCACCAAAGGAGATAAGGAAAGCGAACCATGCCAGAGAAGGCCTGCGAAGGAGACAAAGACCTTGAGATTTGAAAAAGCGCGCCAAAGGAGAGCCAATAGGAGGAGAAGGTGTACCCTAACGACCCAATGGGGAAAGAGCAGGATGAACATCCGGCGAGAAGAGATTGGTCAAGATCCGGGGATAAAAGATGCTGCTTTTAGGACTCAGGTGTGCGTGTGGTGGAACTAATTGAGTTCTCCGCGCACCCAGCGCTGGTTTTGCTTATTGTTTCTCAACCTAAATTGATTGAACCCAAAATAAATTTGTTTTAATTGTTATCGTTTATAACAATTTGGTGACCCCGATGTGATCTCGCTGTGCTTTCCTGGACTTTGACTTCTCGAGGGGCGCCCCACAGATTGTTGCTCGGGAGTAGCAGTCTAGGTCAGTCTCCGGAGATCAACAAACAAAAGAGAAACAATAACCAAAAGGGATTGGAGCTCCTAGGGAAAACCTGCAGTATAAAGGACCCGTAATTCTGGTGCACGAAGATCCAAACGAAGACGACGGAGTTGTGAGTATAAGGGAAGCCGTTTGGTTGGGTGGGTATCGGTTACTTGTGTGTAAGAGTGTGATTGAGACAGAATCTAATTCTAGAAATGGACTCTAGTTTCGGAGCCAGGATTTGAATTCCGAAGTGAGTGTGGAGGTCTTCTAACCGCGGTTCCAAACTCCCACGAGGGACTTGGCCGGTGAAGGACCGAAGCGGTTCCTATAGGATTCGTGGGTGGGATCTCGACTCCTATAGGGTATGTGGGTGAGTGAAGGGTTCAGCCCCCTGCAGGACACTCTTACCGGTAACTAAGTGCGATAGGAAGCCACTGTAAAAGTCCTAGGATTCGCGGGTGGGTGATAGGTCCAAAACCCCCTGTAGACATTGGTATCGGTAACCAAGGGTGTAATATTCCTGGATATCATAGGGGGGCGTCAGATTTGAGACAGAACCCCTGCAAGACACTTTTTGGTTGCTAAGGGCCATAGGAATTGCCGCAAAATTCCTAATACAATGGGCCAACAGGACTCAAGATTTGAAGAGGAAACAAAGGAAGAAAAGGAATACCCACAAATTATTCCCCTGAATAGTGCTTTAGGAATAATGCTCAGGCATTGGGGCCACTGGCCATCTCAAGAGGGAAAAACTAAAACAAAAATGGTCCATTACTGTATGAATGTGTGGACAAGAGAGGAAATTCAATCCAATTATCTATATTAGCCAATATTTGGATGTTTTGATGATTGGATGTGTGAGACATGAAATTTATATGTGAATAACAAAGAGCCCTTTAGTCAGGAAGAAAGTGAATATGCTGCACTGTGGAGAGGGTCGGAGACGGGAAGATTGGTTTCATTATTTCCTTTGAGAGAAAAGAGGGAAAGGGAGGCACGGGAGATTGAAACTAAAACAACCACGTCATCATGGGAGCCATTAGACAATTCACCCCCGCCTTATTTAAGGCAGGACGCGGAAGGCCGTCAGGAGAGGATACATCCTCCACTGTCTCCTGACCCTGTTCCGTCAGCTCCCCCACTGCCTCCTGACCCCGTTTCTTCGACTTCCCTGCTCTCTCCTCCTTCTAGTCACACAAGGAGTAAAACAGTACAAAAAGAGAGAGATGAAATTTATGAAAAAGAAGGAGCAGTGGCTCTGGCTCCCCTCCAAGAGGTACCGATGGGAGGAGATATAGGACAAATTGGATTTGTATCCTCTACCCTTGAATACAGGAGATGTGAGATCTTTTAAAAAAGAAATGGGTCGTCTATTAGATGATCCTTTGGGAGTCTCTGAACGATTAGACCAGTACCTAGGTCCTAATACCTATACCTGGGAAGAAATGCAATCTATCTTAGGAATATTATTTACAACTGAAGAAAGGTCTATGATTAGACAGGCAGGGATACAGATGTGGGAAAGAAGGTATCAACAAGGCCCTCCTGGAGAACAGAAATGGCCTAACCAGAACCCAAACTGGAGTAACCAAAAATGCCCGTGATAGACAAAATGTGTCAGATTTGAGAGAGTTGATTATCCAAGGAATCAAGGACGCAGTCCCAGGGGGGCAGAATATTAATAAGGTTTTTAGTGAACAACAGGAAAAGGACGAGTCTCCTGTGGATTGGTTAGAGAAACTGAAGAAAAATTTACAAATGTATTCGGGGCTAGACCCAGCCTCTCCAGTTGGAGAAGCATTTCTAAAAATCCAATTTGTGGCTGGATCATGGAGGGATATAAGGAAGAAGCTGGAAAAGTTGGACAGTTGGCAAGAACGGGGATTACAAGAATTGTTGAAGGAAATTCAGAAAGTGTATGTACGGAGGGATGAGGAAAAACAAAAAGAGAAAGCAAGAATGTTTGTAGCGGCAGTCCGGGAAACTCAAGAAATGGAGGATTTCCAGGGGAAAATGCCCAAATGTTACCATTATGAGCAGAGGGGACATTTCAAAAAGGACTGGAAGAGACGAATGAAGGACAAACAGATGTTTAATGAAGATGAATAGGGGTATCAGGGCTCTACATTCTGGGGACAAAAACAACATCTGAACCCTTGATAAATTTAAAGATTGGTCCCCAAGAGGAGAAAATAAAAATGTAAAGATTGAATTTAAAAGAACTTGATGTAACAGCTGGGGAAATTTATATTGACTTCTGTAAAAGGGTAATTGAATTTACAAAAATTTAAAGTACAAGAGAACCGATGTTATCTTTAGTAGGTGATTGAACCTGCTTTTCCCTAATTTTCCAGGACCTCTGTTGGTGTTTGTTATGTTGGGAGTCACACACCTTGATAAAACTGGAGAGGGCAAGACCGGAGGGAATCGGTGCTGCAGCTGACAAGGTCTGCCGAGGGCTGCAACCCCTGGGGCGGTGACCGCTGAGCATTATGATCCTGACCAGACCTCTCTTGATAAGGGTCCTGATTGGAACCCTGTGGGAAGGTGTGGACACCCTTTATACTTCCAACTTTATATTAAGAAAACAGAGGGATGGATAAAGAAAGGAGAAGATAAAAAAACATCGTTTGTTATCTAGCTTGTTTTTATCATGAGATGAAAACGGGAGTCAAATATGAAGTTCCCACAGTTGCTAAAAATGTGTTTGTAAAACTAGTTAAAAATATAACAAAGGGTAACTATTTAATCTTACCAGTTGTTGTATGTGAGTTACCGAAGTGAGTGTTATACTCCTGGGAACATTTGGGGGGTTGTTACTTGTCCCTGTTTGATTTGAGCATTGGAAACTAAGACATGAATCAATAAGGTAAACAAAAACAAAAGGGGGGATTGTGATAAATGCAGTCATGATTCATGTCAAAAATAGAATGTACTGTGATAAGTGTAATTGTTGTACCCTGTGTAAATCTGGGACCTGTATCGCAGTTGTGGTGAGCGGGCGCGTGTGGTTCTCCTTTAGACAATGTGATGGCTTCCCCTTCCCCTGAGGCAATCGCTGCCTGGAAAAGCCCACCAAAGGAGATAAGGAAAGCGAACCATGCCAGAGAAGGCCTGCGAAGGAGACAAAGACCTTGAGATTTGAAAAAGCGCGCCAAAGGAGAGCCAATAGGAGGAGAAGGTGTACCCTAACGACCCAATGGGGAAAGAGCAGGATGAACATCCGGCGAGAAGAGATTGGTCAAGATCCGGGGATAAAAGATGCTGCTTTTAGGACTCAGGTGTGCGTGTGGTGGAACTAATTGAGTTCTCCGCGCACCCAGCGCTGGTTTTGCTTATTGTTTCTCAACCTAAATTGATTGAACCCAAAATAAATTTGTTTTAATTGTTATCGTTTATAACAAGTGTAAGCTTAAGCACAAAATAAACTAATAATATATCCAAACAAGGAACACACTTATGCATATGTAACAAGGCATGTAAGACAGACTTATACAACTATACATCTATTTGTTCAGGATAACACAAACAGTAGAAAATGTTCTTCACATTAAAATATTTTTCTAATCTATCCCAAGTTTGTCACTTTTCAACTATTGGCCACAAGAATAGAGTAAATTACAATGCCTAACAGCATACTGAACGCTGAGATGATGTTGTGATTCCTGTGTCCCTATCGTCTAGCAGAGGGAATAAGCTCCTCTGCCAGTGAACAAGGTGAGAGAGCCACCAAGGCTTCTATTGTCCGTTTTGTTAAGTAATCTGTCCTGGTTTCAGCTGGGACAGAGTTAATTTTCTTCTTAGTAGCTGGTGCAGTGATGTGGTTTGGATTTGGTGTGAGAACAATGTTGCTAGGACACTGATATTTTTAGTTTTGCTGGGTAATGTTTATACTAAGTCAAGGACTGTTCAGTTCCTTGGGCCCTGCCAGCCAGAGGGCTGGAGGGGCACGGGAAATTGGGAGGGGACACAGCCAGGACAGGTGACCCAAACTAGCCAAAGGGGTATTCCATACCATATGATGTCATGCTGAGTATATATAATCTGGAGGAAGAAGAAGGAAGGTGGGAACAACCGGCATTATGGCGTTTGTCTTCCCGAGTAACCGTTACACGTGATGGAGCCCTGCTTTCCTGGGGATGGCTGAACACCTGCCTGCCCATGGGAAGCTGTAGGGCAAGGCCTCAAGGACAAGAGTCTGAGCACTGTTAGCCTGATGAGTGGAGACATGTTCGGACTTGTAGGGCATAAGCCCTGGGAACAAAGGAACAAGTTAACAGAAGACTCTTGAGCCATAACGGTTGAGATGCCAACCCGATGGCAGCAAGATAAGGGAACAGATAGTGCTGATAAGGAACTTTGTTATTCACGAAAGTGAAGTAGGAAAAACCCCCCTAATCTTAGAATAAAGACTGATGCTAAGATAAGATAGACTAATCAGTACCTATTGTTTAAATGATGTGTCTTAGAAGATAACCAATCTGTATAGTTCACGCTTAAGATTTAACCAATCAGTGTCTAACATGTAGAAGGTAGAAACGTATATTAATGTAAAAGAATCACTAATAAATCGACATCTTGCTTGCATCAAGCTACGTCCCGTCTCTTCATTCGCCGCAGGAAGTGGTGAATGAATTCCTTGCTTTGCTTTGCTTGCATGCTCAGCTTTTGCTTTACCTATTAAACTGTTCTTATCTCGACCCTTGAGTTTTACATTCCTTTCCGATTCTCCTCCCCATCGCTCTGGGTGAGAGGGGAGTGAGCAAGTGGCTGTGTGGTGCTTGGTTGCCAGCTGGGCATAAACCGTAACAATTCTGAAGGTGAAAACTTCAGTTCTTCCCCCACCTCTCTCAGCTGGTGCCTCCTAGAGGTTTCTCAGAGGTGTGGCACCGCAAGCCTGGCTAAGGCCACTGTCCCTACTCCCTCCCGGTGTGGTTGAGGGGAGGCTGAATTATAAATGTGAAGAAATAGTCCCATAAACCATTTTGAAGGAAATTCTTCCTGTTTCCTATAAAAGGCAGCTTACGCTTCAGGGAGAGGCAATACGCTCCACAACAGACCTCTCTCAAGTGAAAGAATTCAATTTCTTTGTGTGGGCTTTTTAATTTAAAAACAACAACAAAAAAAACCCCCAACCAAAACCAAACCAGAAATAGTAAAAGGGCTAAATCCCTGTGTCCTTTAGGGTAGAGTTGTTCCAAACTTCTCCCTTGGTTTCTTTTAACATGGGAGTTATGCTCCAAAAAAACAATTCTGTAGAAATGTCACATTCCTACAAAATCTGTCTGCTCCTTGTGTGTCTTTGAGAAGTAGCTCCTGCTTTTTCTGACAAAAAGAATGTTTCACTTCTGTTAGCACTGCAAAGCCAGTTACAGCATGGAACAGGGAACTGGACTTGGGCCATCCTTGTGCATCAGCAACAGCTCTATCAACCAATTTGCACACACAGAACAATTATGACAGGCAAGGACATAAAAGGCAGCCTGGCTTTTAGATTCCAGCTTGAATGTGAAGGACTGGCAGTAGAAAAAAAATATCTTTTGATTCTGAGCAAATGTGATCTGAAAGCAGTCTAGAAAGAAGCCAGACCTATACCTATTTTTATAGTAATAATATATATCAAGCTAATAATCAGCAATAAATAAGATAGAGCCTCAAGAAATATTCTCATAACACTACATTTCCTTTTATCCAAAAATTTATTTCTTAAAAAAAAATTCCAGCTTTCATTAATCAATCAGTTCTAATAGTTTGACTAACTGACGCCCTGACTGTAGTTGACAATATACACTTACACAGATGTGTTCATAAATAAACTATTAGATCTCCGGGGGGGGAGAATAGGGGGGGAGAATAGGGGGGAAAATAGGGGGGAAAATAGGGGGGAGAACAGAGAACCAAAGAGACAAAGATATTGAGAAATAAAGAGACAAAGATATTGAGAAATGGAAATTACAACAAGGGGGTAGAAGAAACAGGAGAGTGGAAGGTGAAATGTACATTTCAGAGTGGTTATGATGGATGTATGGATGTATAAATTAATTTAATATTTGAAGTGGAAATATTTATGAAAACGCTGACTATTACACTTTAAAACCAGAAATTACATTTATGCTTTTTTTCTGCTTTTATTCAGAACCTACATTTAATGTTATTAGATGGAGGGCATACACAAGGACTCAAAATCTATATCTGCACAGACTTCACTCCTATTTTTTTCTTCTGCTGCTGGTATTATCTTTGTGGACTATTATGTTTGCAAGGGGAAAACTTTTTGCTATTAACAGAAATAAATAACAGAGGGAAATAATTTAAATCAAGCTGTAGATTTGCATTTTGCTTTGCTGAGTACTACAGATTAGTGCAACAATATTTTCTTATCATTTGGATCAACAATTCTAAAAATTCTAAAATGGGCAAATGTAATGTAGAAGTAGTGTTATGCAGAAGGTCAGATTGGCCTTTGTACAAGTCTTCATCTGGTCCTCAAATGTGGCCTCCACACTGAAAAACATAACTGACTAGTTTGAGCCAAGAACTTACTGACATCCTCTGTGACTGGACAGAGATGAGTGCGTAATCCATGGTGATTAACAAAGTGCTACTGAAGTGAGTTAATTTACAAAAGTGTATGAGTAGATAACATTTTTCAGTTCTGCAGCCTATGACTTAAAGATCTTTAATTTTGACTCCTGTCCATTTCTAAAGAAAATGGTGGTTTCATTTGCTAGTGAACATATAACCACAATGCCAAGTTTTTCTATCATTTTCCCTCTGTATTTGCTTTAGGGATTCTTTGGGATAAGTGGCTCTATTCTAAGGCAGAAATAAGATTCTAGTCTATCCCAGACAACCCTACAGCCCAGGATGAAGTTATTGTTTTAAATATAAATTATAGTGGTTTCATTTCAATTTTATTTTATAGTCCAGGTAGGAACAAATGAACAAAGGACTGAAGAAACAAAGGAAAATTCACTCTGCAAAGGACACAGGACTTTGCTGCAATGTTTTTCATAAACAAAATCATTTCAGCACTGAAAAACCCTCTGTTGGTTTATAAGTATTTTTCACATGGCCTTTGGTTTACTTCCATGTCTTAAAGGCATTTTTCTAGGATCCTTCCTAAAATCTGCAAGCCTCTGTTCAGAAAGAATCAGAACCTACAAGATCTTTTAAGGAAAAAAAAGAAGATTCTGCTTTAGAAGACCTGCAAAGCTCCTGGTGCATATTTGCAGGTTCTGAATCCCTCATTTCCGGTGGCTATGGGAACAGGAAATAAAGAACAAAAAATATTTGTAATACACACTTTCTCCCTCTCTCTGTACTTCCCAGGTGTTAGGTTCCCTTCACTTTTCCTGGGTGGCACTTTGACTCTTTCTAATTAGTTTTATATTTTTATAAGACCTGTAATTGTCTCAGGCTGGCAGATGATGTTCACACTGGACTTGATAAGCCCTGAAGCATTTAGCTCACCTCCATTTTATATCCATCCCAACCCACCCAGCTTCAGAAAACCACAGCTGATAAAATCTCTGGGCCATATCACCGCCCTGTAGGGCTCTCCAGCTCTGCAGACACAGAGCAGGCAGGACCTGGGTCAGTGGGACTGACACTGCCCACTGGCTCATCCCTGCCACAGTGTGGTTCCTGCTCACTCATGCTGTATGGAGATGCACTCCTCTCCCCCCTCTGCTGCTGCCCTCAGCTGCTCTTACATGCACAAGGCACATGTTCTCAGACTTCCCACAAGTGACTCTCTCTGCTTTCCTCCTCGAACACTTCCTGATGGTCATAAATCTCCTGAAGAGCCAGTATCTCTCTATCTTTAGGACCCTCATCTATGTGCAGCTTAATCATATGACGATTTTTTTGGAAACTGTTGGGGCTTACAGTGCTTTTATACCACTCATGCATTTGTTTTTATTCACAAATCACACAGACTACAGCAAATAAATTACAGCTAGGACATCTACACTCCCAAGGGTCACATCTCAGGCAACTGAGTAGCCAAAGCAGCTTCTTTTGTTCTGAAATGTTTACGAGCCTTTAATTCACAACACTGGGGGATTCAGCAATTCCTGGAAGTAGCCTATACAGCCACATATCTTCCTATTGCTTATTGTTGGGATGTCACATGCAATAATGTACCCGGCCCTGAAGCAGTGAAGGGAAAGGACTGACAGAGACTCCTCCATGCCCTACAACCTGGAACTGCACTGCTGCACCCAGAACAAGGAAACACCATCTCACCAAATTCAGTCCAAAAAGGAAAAGGAACAACCTGTTTGACAGCCTGCAACACTGAGCATCTTCCTCATTTTTAATTCTTGCTGTAGGCATTTCCTTGCTTGCCAAAATGTTCTTCCTTCCATCCCTAGTGACTCTCACACCCCTGAAAACAAAATGGTGAAAGCACATTCTGGGTTTGGATTCTGGGACTTTTAGTCTGCAATGTTCTTGCTAATTTTATTCTCTTGGCATCCCATTGATTATGTTTGGCTCTAGGCCTCCAAAACTTTTTTCCTCCAGTGCTTATTTTCATGAGGCAATAGAAGGAAGAAAATTTGAGTCATGGGAATCTTTCATATCAGCTATGAAAAGTAGGTTAAATCGGCTTTTGTGCATCCACAGATTGTAACCTAGCCCTTGCATTTTTACCTTTGTTTCTGGCATTGGCTTAAAACTCTATTCATCTTAGAAGGAGCAGGGAAATCCCAATTACACTAGTATGAAAGGATGGTTTCATCTTCCTTCTTTTTTTTTTTTTAATTGATATTTTTAAGATAATGGGCAACGACTTCTATTCTCCCAAATGACAGAGAAAGTATTTCCCCTCATCCTAACAGCTTCTTTTTTCAGTTATTCCTGATCTGGAAAGAGCATATTCTGCCTACTAGTATAATTTTATAATGGGAGAGAGAGGAAAGTTCTCATTGTGTTCAATGGAGAAATGATAACAATGATTTGAGCCACTCCATATTAATTCATTTTAAGATGCATATAACATTAAGGTGAGGTCCGGGCGATTCCCATTTGTTGCAGCATGCAAGTGCATTTTAAATACTTGTATGCTCTGAAAAGATTGTGTGTGCGTGAATGTCTCATTTTCAGTGGAAAAAAGCCTAAAGGAATTCTCTCATCCATGAATCACACTAAAAGTGAATCTCTGAGGAGAACTTACTCTTCCTACAGGTAGATTACTTGCTCGGAATGCATGTGAGGTACCACTTCAAGCTTCCAGGTAGAATCTTTCTGCCCCAGAAAGGGCAAATTTTCCAGGATGCAAGCGTTCCTTTACTCCCAGTCTCTATATAGGGATAGTCACTGGTCCCTTATAGTATCCAAAATTTGGTCAATTAAAAAAAAAAATCATGCAACTGGTGGTTTATACATTTATCAATCAAGTATGAGGAAGCCTCAATTCCATTTTCATAGACTTACACATCTCTAAAGAATAAAGGATATGCTGAATGGCCATGCATCAAGAATTATAAAATGCAGAAAAGACAAGTCCATATACAATTTCTCCTCTGGGTCAGAAAATTTTAGCATTGCCTATATATTTCCTAACAAGTTCTGCAAAATTGGAGAATGTTAATTGTCAGTGTTTTAAATCAAATGAGACACTCCATTTATTGTAATATCTTTTTTCCCCCTTGCTGAGTCTCAAAGCATTCTGGCAAGTTCTTCCCTGATTTATAAACACTCAATTCTCAGAATGGTATGGTTAGATCCAGAATTTGTTGAATTATTTGAGGAAGCTGGGTGAAAGCCAGCATTTCTCTGAAAAATATGACAGATCTAGTCAAAAGCTTCAAGAGTCTGAATAGCAGAACCAGGCTGTAAACCTCTGAAATGTACAACCCAGCTAGTTAAGTGAGGGTAGATGGAAGCGGGAAGTCTGCCTTCAGGCTTAAAAATAACAACAACAAAAAACCCACCAATTAAAATATGGTCAGACATTAATCCAAGTGGAGTGACTGCATACACATATCTGAGCCTTTCTCCTGAGCAGAAAGGGTCAGTTTTATTTCACTGTCTGAAAGGAGCAGCAGGGTGCCATTTTGTGGGGGCAGAAGAGAGCTATCAATCCTTTCAGTTATCATAGGATCTGCAAATAATAATCTACAAACTCCTCTGTTCTAACCATCTTTCAGTGCAGGAGCATAACCCCTTTTGTATTTCTACCAGCATTTTATTTGGTCTGGCTTTCCATGTTCCATGGGGCAGCCTCTGCTCCTCCCTGGGAGGATTACTCCAATGCTAATAGCTCTCATGGCCAGGAAGTTTCCTTCTCTAAATTCTCTCCTACTGTTCTTAGCTAAGTATCCTATTGCTAAGCCATTTTAAATAATTCCTCTGTATTGCTGATGTGTCCATCTCTACATATGTTCATGCATAAGGTCACCACAGCATCTCCTCCTTCAAGAATTTAGTCAAACTTAAAATGCTTAATTCTTCAAGAAAAATGTCTATACTCCATTTCCACAGCAGCCCTCCTTAATGCTGAATTCCCTCTCCTGTCAGTACCATGCTGGCAGCACCATTTGGTGCAGTGCATTGCCCAGATCATATTTCAGGTGCAACCATAGCACCTTACTAGCAGAGGGACCATTACCACTCCCCTTTTTGACATGTCTGTACACAGCCCTATTTCACTATCATGTTTTGATGCATAGGTTTTTGTATGATAACCACAAACTGAGTAATAAGACAATCCATGAATGCTGAAAAGAAGTTCGCTGACATTTGTTTGTTAGATGCTGTTGTAAGACTCAATAGAGCAGCAGTAGGTAACTGGCTCTTCCATGCCTGTAAACAATTATTTGAGACTCAGCATAGCAGCTCCTTCATATGCATTTTGTCATTTAGGCAGCAAAAGGCATGACAAAACTTCAGTGGAAAAGTCTATATTACATTACACAACTACCTATCTCTGGACCAACACCCACTCTAGCCTCCTTCCTCTGACTGGATAACCGTTTCAAGTTATCTTTACACAGCTTTAAGTGGTTCACATTTTTTCCTAACTAAAGGATTTTTTTCCAGTCTCTCCAATTTCTGCTGCAGTAGTTCTGTAGTCTCACTATGCACTCTGTTCCTCCCAGGCACTTAAATATTATGCATAAATATTGATACCAAGCTCATTACTTCTTCTTTTCAGTCACCAATTAAAGTATCAGTTTAGACCTGCAATAATCCTTGACCCCAGTAAAGAACACTAAAGACACCTCATACTAACACAATATTTTCCCAGAAGCCATAATCTTTGCTTTTGCCTCTCCACAGGAAGGACATTGTCAGAGATGCAAGCTTTCCTAGCCAGCCCTTTTCCTATAGAAAAACCATGGTGTGTGGGAAAGGATGACATATCTGAAATATGTTTAATTTTGGATAATCTTAAGACTTCATGATGCAAATATCTCTGATAGGCTTTCACTAGCTATGAAAAAATCCCTAGGACTCCTAGCTACAAAAAGATCCCTGCAGTTTTAGGCAGTGATTTCAGAAAGTAGAAATGGATCTTGAGAGCTCAGGTCATGCTAAGTGGGAGGCTACTGTAAGGGAAGATCTCTAAAGAAAGAGCTATGCAAAGACTCAACTAGGAAAAGAAAGCACTCATAGTCTAATCTATAGCTAAACGCAAAGAAAGAATTCAGTACAAAACCAAAGCAGCTGTGTCTGTATTACACCTGTCCTTATATAATAAAGCAGTCTGAACATGGGTTTTCATGACCTGATCTGAGTTTTGCCTCTAAGCAGGTGAATTAGCCAGTGAGACATTCTGCTTGATGCCATTTTAGATCATGTCAGATGACTTGCTGAGTGCTCATATATATGCCCTTCATTAGCATGACAAGGGCAAAGGACAGAGTAGAAGAGCATCTTATAAAGAAATTACAGACAGGTTTATACACAATTGCTGATCATTTTATCTTGGTTTGTCTGCAAACTGACTCATGTGTGAATGGTTAGAAGCTTATTCCACCCAGGCAAGGAAAAAAAGGAAGGGTAAATTGTTGTTTTTAAGGAGGGGGGGGGAGGCAATGGAATCGCAAAGGGGAGAAAAGTAAGAGCACAAGGGACAGGAACACGTAACATTGCAGAGAAGACAATTGGCTGAAACGAAAGACAGTTAAGTAAATAAAGTATAGAACTGATCTCTTAGACTTGGGTTACTTTTTAATACTTCCTGTTAAAAGCTGTCAGATCTTACCATATCATTGATCTTTTGTATGACTAAGGACATTATTTCTTTTAGTGTGTCTTCTTTTAGTTCTTTATTGGTCGGCTTTACAGGACTGTACTGAGAACAGACACATGCAAAGGCTGTAAAGAGCTCAGGTGCTATAATAGTGCCCTGGGCAGAGATTTAGGTAGGATGTAAAAAGCCTAAGTTCTATATATTTACTTCTGACAGGCAGGATGCTCTATCACTCTTAGGCTATATTCCTCTATTGCAGGGGTCCTCAAACTACGGCCCGCAGCCGGATAGGACCCCCAGGGTCCTCAATCCAGCCCCCCGTATTTACAGACACCCCCTGCCCCCCCCCCCCCCCCCCCCCGCCGAGGGTTGGGGGGGGAAACCAAGCAGCCGCAGATGACTGCCTGCCACTTCATCCGCGTGCTGGCCCCCTGGTTAAAAAGTCTGAGGACCCCTGCTCTATTGCTTTGCTATGATGTAAACACACTGTTCTTGTAAACTGAATTCCAAATCAACTCAGTTATAATTGTAGCTCTGACAAAACATCTAGTATCTTAATAGCACTGTCTTTATATTGTTGGAGTAAAATTATCCTGATTGGGACTGCTTCTTTCTACACTGCAGAGAGTTTCAATTTGCTTCAAGCCTGAAAGCTAATTTCATTCATTCACATAGACCTGTGCTAAGGTCTTTCCAGCATCACAGTCCTTTCTTGAAACAAGGGCTATTATTTCCAGAAAGTACTTAAAGTCAAAAGTTGTAAAATCTCTGTTGCTGGAGAACACAATATATAGACACTTGTTTAAATCATGAGCTACCTGTAACTGCCATAGTAGTATTATGGCACTAGTATTATGGGCCCACAAGCACTCATATCTCACTAGATGAGTGTCCAACAACTTTCTGATTCAAGCCCTAAGGCTGCCTCCAAGTTTGAATGAAAAAAAGTCCCATGTATGAATCCAGCCAAATGTGGCAGAGGTTTGGCTGATTCTTTCAACTTTGTTTTAAACAAAAAGAGCAGCATTGTTTTACCTAGGACAAGCATCTCAGATACCATGTTCTCAGATACCATTTCTTCAGAAACTCAATTTTCTGTCCATTGCTCAAGAAAGCACAGTGGTTTCAGGCTCAGGTTTCTCCTGTATTTAGGATTATGACTAGGAACTGGAGAAGACCTCTGTCTTTGTTAGGCCACTAGCCAGATAGGCAGGAAGCCTAACAGGTCAATTCCTTACGTTGTGCCTGGGTCCCCTCACCTATAAAGCTAGGAAAAGGATTTTAACCCCCCTCTGTAAAACATCTTTTAGCTATTAGGAGTACTGTTATTGGCATAATAATTGGAGACATTCTAAGTGTGGAAAATATTGTCTGTCAGTTGAAGAAAAATCATGTGAAAAGGACTTTTTTAGTTGCCTCATAGTAAAACACATTATGGAAATCTCTCATCAACGTAATGAAGCAATGTGGGGAATTTGATACTGAGGCAAGTAAGAATGATTCTGTGTAATCAAATTGCAACATGGCATCCTGATCCACATCAGTTCTTTTAGTGTTTCTGCAGTCCAGAATTAAGAAAACAGGGCTTGGTATTAAATAATGCTTGAATTATATGTTGACAATGTCCAGGATGCAAATTATGTGAGGGCAAATACAACATGCAAGGACAAGAACAAAAATTTCTTGCAATATTGGGAGACTTCTGGCTGCAAATGCCAAAAGCAAGTTGCAAACTACAGTATGTAAATACCACACTGCTGGAGTAAATTATTTCAAACTTCTGCTTTGATTCTTTACTTCTGTTCTGTATGTATGTACTTTGTCAGAAGGGTAGAAGGTTCCACAGAAGCTTTGTACTTGAAAGACAAAGCATCACATCAAAAAGCCTCTCCATGTTTTTAACTATGCACACCCAGGTGATATTGAAAATGCAGGCAGATATGAGTAACCATCTACACTGTGTGCTGATATCCAAACCACAGTTACTATCTTGGGGCAAGAGCAATGGCAGCATACGCATATGCACACAGACACCCACCTACATGAGAGCACTATCATCTTGCACCCATTACTTGTCCTTTGATAGAGACAATCTAGTTAAAATGGAAATGTATTAGGAATGTCAAACAATTGACTGATCAAGAAATGTTCAATTCATGTTTTGTGTAAAAGCTAAAAACTCATTTGAGGGACACTGCCATTTTGTAGACTAAACAGAGTTTGGCATGAGCACAGGGCTTGGTGTGGGTGTTAAAGTTGTTCTGCACTACACATGGTCAGTAATCCTCAACAGAAATGTTAACTCAATATGTATTATCTTTATGTCAACAGTAATGCTTAAATATTTGCAATAGACATAGTACTCTGAGGGTTCATAATGCAAAATAAATTGGAAAAATGCTAACAAAATGGATGGTACTAATACAAGCCCTTGGCACTTTGTACTGTTCAGTTTTCTATACAAGAGAGTTTGCCTGAAAGTTGGATTTTATTAGGCTCTATGGTTTATTTCCTACTTTCAAGGTCTTCTAAAATGAAGCAGAAATTTGTATAATCATTGTAAAAACAGAAATGTATTAGGTTAGTGATGCATCAGGACTGGGTCCACAAGAAAGAGGCATAGAGTTTTACAGATATGTTCTGGACCAAATTCTGTCTTGATATAAACGAGTATGAATATTGTAGACTTCAAACTGAGTTGAAACTGTTTATATACTGGTTGAATTTGGCCCTATGTCATAGAAGAAATTATAAATATGCAGTATGTCTTTTTTTTACATAATGTTCCATATATAATATCATTCAAAATGCATTACAAAATAAATTAAACACCTGCAAATTTTGCAAATAGCTAAGAGATAGAAATAAATTTTAAAAAAACCCAAAACACTAGGGAAAATATTTTCGGAGCAGCTCTGAAAATAGAGGGGAAAATGTAATTGAGATAGCCTTCCTCAATTCTTTCCCTTCATCACTCCCCCTATTTGGTACTTTTTTTCCATTATCATTACATACCAGTTAATTGGGTACAAGTCCTGTATATTCTGCTCATATAGTTCTTGTTCATCTCCCCATTTCTTCAGCTTTCATAATCTGCCAGTCATCACTTGACTGTGATATAGTGTAAATCTGAATAAATAGTCCAAATTAATAATAATTAAGAGCAACTGAAAGATTTAAAAAACAAAATATCTTGTGCAAAACATTGCTTTTTCAGAGATGATTGTCCTAGAAGGCATTGTCAAATGAATAGCAACTCAATGTCAAACTCCCCAACATTTGTTTCTCTGCTCCAGGAGTGCATCATTTCAAGGGACTAATCCCTGAGAGGAAGCAACAGAAGGAAACATGCTTCAAAGCACCTATATTGAACTACAGTATCAGACAAGAGTTATCATATCATCAGTTTGCAAGACCTCAACCTATTTCCACGCACATTTGCTTTTTTTCCTTTCTCTTGCTCCTTCGTCCCCCTCAAAAAATCTGCTATCCTTAACTTGAAACTATTCAGTTTCATGCTAATATACATTTACATCCCCAAAGATTCACATACTTTTAAATAGAACTGATCATAGTGAGAAAAGGATAAATATGATCCATCCCCTTCCTACTTACACACACACACACATTTCCTATCTATAGAACACTCACTGTTCCTAAAATTTTCTTTGAAGGAAGCACAGAAGCAATATTTAGAAAATGTATGGAAATCCCATCTTGTCTTTGAGCTGTCGCTCAGGCTTTGAGTCTTTTGCCCCATATTTACCATTCTTAATTCTGGAGCTGTGATATCTGATTCCTGTTTCTGTAGTTTCCATCTTTTGTTCACAAGTCTATTCTCTTCACAATAACACTATTCAGATAAGGTATGTCTTTGAGTTGTCAGCTACTACTATTTTTTCTTCCTTCTAAAGATCCCATTAGTGCTTTGGGATTCTGTGATACAAATGTACAAAGCAAGAGCCCTCTACTGAAATATTGCAGCTTGCTTTTCAGATAGCATTAGCAGAGAGTTTTTATAGTTTACCTTGCAAATGATGGAAACCACTTCGTTAAACAAAAGAATGAAGGGAGCCCAGCAAAAGATATAGTACATTGATTGTGTGTTATGGTGTTCTGGCACTGGAAGATAAATGTAAGAGGATTATTCCTAGATAAGGCACCTTGCAAATATAACATATGCATGTTGTGACACTTTGCCCATATAATATTCATTCAGTTCAACATGGTATGCTTTCAAGGTTTAAAAAATAAAAAGATCAGAGTAATGACCTTGAACTGCACAGCAAAAGACACAGCATATCTTTATTTTGTCTCCTCTCAGCACAGGGATTGCATTATTTTTTTAGGTACACATTGCCCAGCAAAATGGAATTAGGGATCTCAGCACTACTGTAAGTAATAAATCTATAAGAAATCTCACTGTATTTCAAATAGTTTTAATAACAATAAGAGGCTGATGTTTTCTACTCTGGATCTTGCATAGAAATATATGGTGCGTATTTTATATACAAAGTCCCAAGATCTTTACTCATGGTTACTTGCCAGTCACTTGCTTTATGACTTTCAGCAGACCACTTATATCTACAGATAAGTCACCTTATCTACCTGTAGCATAGGAATGTTACCATTTGTATCAAAAAAACTTGATCCAGAAGCATAATTTTATTTAACAGTGCTTGGAGATTCTTCGATGAAAAAGGTTTCAACTATGTCCAAGGTCTATACTCCAACTACTTATCAATAACAAAAAAAATTTCAGTGAGGTTCCACAGGCATATATTGTTGGATAAAATTTACAGTTCAACAAAACGAGTGGTATAACTAACACTAATTGTGTAGTTTCAAGCTTTTTTCAAAATTATTTCATATTTTCATAGTGCTTATACTAAAAGAATAATGATTGAAAATTTGCTAGCAGCTATAACCATAGATGAGTAATTGTTTTAACTTATCCAATAGCTTAGGACGTTAAGTGATCAAGTAGTCTTCATATGTAACCAAACTGATAATAATTTTGAAATAGTCAGTAAAATGTAATACCAAGATCACTTTTTTTTTAATAGCCAGACATTTTCCTACTAGTTTATCACATCTTAATTTACAAAAAATATAAAGAAAACTAACAATCCCTATAAAAACCTGGATCTGTATATTCTAACCAGGGCATCAGGAGTTTGCTTACCTTAAAATCAATTTCTTTTTTAGTTTTTAGAGTAACAAAGCCTTAGGTACAACCAATTGCAAGAGCAAGCAATGACTAGCATTTAGGTCACTGTAAACAGCTGAATACTTAAACAGCACCAGTGACTGATATTTTGTGGATGTTCTAAAATCTAAATATCTAAATTCTACACATCTAAATTTATACTTCCAAAGTCCACAAAAAACATAATTTGGGATGTACTTTGTACATCATACAAAGACACACTTCAACAAAGTACTTACTGAATTTAATTAGGTGTTATTAAATTCAACTGCATTAAGAACTGAAGTTAAGCTGTGCCTGAGTGCTCTTGCTAACATGGAAGTCTGATGCAGTCAGAGCTGAAAACATGATTCTAAAAACATTTTTTTAAGGAAAATAAGCACTAATAAGCACTCTTCTGAACAATGAAATATGATTTCTTTGGCCTTACTGACCCATTTCTCTTGGTCCTCTCGAGTACTTCTGGTCTCAACAGTCAGCACTACCAAGACACCAAGCAGAGGAAGCATATTTGCTAGTCACGGCACCTACTCCCTGGCAGACTCCAGCAGCAGTTGGCTGTAGCTTCAACTTTATCTAAGGATACGTCACATATTTAGGCTGTTACGCGATCTGTCTTTGCTGCTTTCTCTTCCTAAAAGCTTTCTCCATTCTCTAAGCTTATACAATTTTTTCACATTTGTGAATTAGGTGCCATATGACTTGCTCATGAAATAGCTACATAGGCTGTTTTACAGCTCCAAAGTGGGAGCCAGGGCTTTCCTCACGTTTGTGTGCCTTCTGCTCCAAGTAGGCAAGACAGGAGGCTTGGAGCAAGAAAACCAATTATAGTATGGGCACATCTCTATGCTGGGACTTTGATTTCAATGAAGGAGGGTCAGATGTGCAAGTGCAATCTCTTGCTTGCCTTTGCAAATCATACTCAAGTATGTACTCAAGTATATACTACTTGCCACTCAAGTAGGAAGCTTGTCACATGTAAAAGAACCAACATGTGTCTCTATTAGCTGCCCATGAAATAGTACAGCATAACACATGTTTTTTCCTAACAAAACCTGGTCCCTCAGCTCCAGTACCACAGTTTCACTCTTCAGTTTAATATTAAGATAAAAAATAATGGAAAGCTGTTATAATAATATCAAGGATCTGTTTAAAATTTAAAGTAAGAACACTGAGAAATATATTTTCAAATGCTGATCTTCCACTTGTTGCCCCAGAACCTGTCAGAGCCACAGAAGCTGTGTTTGTGACCTGGGCACCCATATGTACAGTGTTTTTCACATCAGTAAGGATTCAGGAGTATATTTGATTTGTCATGTTCACAGCCAAGAGGCATTTTCAGGTGCAAGTCAAAGTCGTGGGCATACAGAAGCTGTAAAGCACCTTTTGTTCTGCAGTTTAGCAACCAGGGAGCCAGCACAATCCCACTGCCTACAGCTGGAAGATATGGGGGGCCCCCCATACCCCTGGGGAGGGTTAGGGGGAGTTCTGTCAGAAGAAGTATCTATGCTGCATGCTTATAGCATTTACCACTCAAAATAACCAAATTGTGCAAGAGGGAAATGTAGACAGTTGGAAAGCCTCACCAGTACACATTGAAGAGGATCCTTTTGATCCATGAAAGGTGCACTGCTACAGAGAAAATTGTCCTCCTGTGTACTGGGAACATGATCAACATCAGACACAGCTGGATAATTAGAAAACACTAGCTAGCTTCTTTGAAACCCAACTTCACATTTGCAACTATACTAGTTGGATAAAACAGTAGACTTACCAAGCATATCAAAATCAGAAAAAAGCTGTTTCAATGGAGACTCAAGCAGACCTGAAATGATCATCTGAATATCTGCACATTGTTTTGTGTATGTGCTAACTGTAATATTCATTTTTTTATGGGGTTTGGCCTTCTCATTCACCTGATAAGACTTTTCCATAGACTTTCTGAATTCATTCAAAGACAAATCCTACTTCCTAGACTTGCTCCTACTGGCAAATACTATGACAGGCAATGAATTTAGTCTCCAGTTCAACCTTTGAGCTGCTCCAGCCCATCAGTGTAAACACAGACGTTATGATTAATCTTAAGGATTACCATAAAGGTAGAGGGGCCATTTAAGAAATATGGGTCTGGTCCAAACTTTATCTTTCTATTTAACGTCAGTGCACCTTGAAAGAAGCCGTAAATTGGCACTGGGTTTACCAAAAATTAAATATGGGACTTTTTCTAAGATTTAATATGTTCAGAGAGGATTTTATTTTGTTCTAACAGAATGATCAATGAATCAATTCCGTTCTACCCTTTACACTTATTTAAAAATTCTCTGTAAATATTTACAAATAAAAGTAGAAAAGGAACTTGAGAAATACCTATTTGAGAGGAGAGGTTGCTATAGAATTTTACAGCATGTTACAGGAAATATCTTAGAAAACAGGAGACAGATGTAACAATGGAGTATATGTAATTCGGTATCTTGTCTTTACCGAAGTGCTTTCTGATTGGAAGCGGACCACATCTCAAACTGAGTGATTAATTTGCTACAAGTGAGTAATTCCATGATTTTTAAGCTTCTTCTCTACTTATCACACATCTGTGAATAGATCATTTTCAGTGATCTTACTTGATACTCACTGAATTGAGATACTTGCTTAGTTCATCAAGTGTTTTTGCATATCTGAAATTTGAGCTATGCTACTGAGTTGTGATCAGTTGGATGAGTGACCAGGAATGTGATGTGCTTGAAAGCATAGATCATAACCACTCAAAACGCATCTTGTTCCCTAATCTATTCTCTGCTGTAGAGAGCTTTATAGCAGGTGCTGGAGGCCATGATGCCTGTGAAGGACCTTGAAAGTTAAAAGAAGAAAGAGAATAAGATAAGGTTGGCTGAACACCCGGAAGACAAAAGGGATATGAAGTGAGGCTGGAGCGGATGCGCGATGCCACATTGGCAGCTGGCTGAGAACATGAAACTCACAGAGATAAGAAAGAAGAGGGGAAAAAAAATGTAACAAGTTCAGTGTGTTTGTAGCTTAGTAATTAACCAATTATATGTAGCCAAGAAGTGTGTGAACAGTATTGATTAACCAATGATATTTTAGTATGTTGCGTGTGATCAAAAAATTAGGCTATATAAGAGTGGGTTTTGTACTAATAAAGGGTCAAATTCAGGAGTCCGTGCCTCAATCTCCTCACTCTGCTTGGGAAGGAACTCAAGAATTTCTACCTCACATTTTTCTGCATACACCTCTAGATGGTTTTCCCAGAAAAATCCCATTATTCAAATGCATACAGATTCAGATAAACTGCCTACAAAAATCTGTACATAATTACCTGGTTCTTAATTACAATCAATATAAAGTATGTTTTAAATATTAAGATACACGATTCATAAAAGTGTCTCAGTTCAGTGCAGGAAGAGAAGGAATACTAACTTTGTGCCAGGATGGGAAGGGGGCACTCTAAATTACACAGCAGAGTATGGATTTATATATTTATCAAACAGAAAGAAGCTGCCAAAGCACAGTAGTCCAGCATCTCTTGGATATCCTAAATAACCTCTGAAAAAGTAATTAATTTGCCTTATTTTGCACTGAATCCAGAAGATAAGGAAAGAAAACCGGAGTTTCACTCCTAGAATCTGATATGATTTGTATAAGAAATTAAGTAGACATTTATAATTATTTATAATATTATCCAGACACAGAAAAAGTGTAGGGCACTTCCCTTTTCTCATGTAGCTGATGATAAAAGCAACAATCAGGTAAGTGCTGAAGAAATGGTTTTATGGTAATACGTTTGACCCAGCGAATGAACTTTGGTGAATATCTGCCTATGTAAGAAAAGACAGAAAACCATGGAAAGTATCTGAAAATGCTGTCATCCTTGATGGGACAAATGTTTTTACACAAGTCAGAAGTATTTTGGAAAAGGAGACTAGAGTTCTGCAATGACCATCTGTGGTGACGCAGGTCGAGGCGGACTGAAAAAACACCATGTCTGCGTGGCTGGGTTCGGACAAAATGACAAAATGGCCTTTATTGTTTATACAAATTATTTATGTATCTTAGACAGTACATGTGTCAGACCCTGATAGGTTTTTGTGTCCTTCTTCTTGCTTGCTATTTGCTGTTGCTGTAGGTGCCTGTATGCTGTGGTTCTAAGTTCCGGTTCTTCACACCCTGCTTACATACCTGACAATTTGTGGCTGTCTTAAAGGTACACGACTAAGTCTTTGAAGTCAACTAACTTGTCTGCAGACCAGCTGCAGACCCCAACAACCATCATTCCTCAAAGAGACATAAATAAAATTCAAAATAGTCCAAATTCAGTGTTTGGTGGGAAAAGACAATAACTGTAATGCAAGGGGTCTCAGTAGGGAGAAGATATATGTATTTTTCAGATGGCAATCTGACAGTGTTCTCTCCCTTCTTGCCTTAAAGGAGGCCTAGTGATCAGGTATATATACAGAATTAACTGAACCATCTTAAGTATTTGCTTCATATTAATGATCAGCTGGTTTTTTTGAGCTGTTAACCATGAGCCAAGTCTTTCAAGACATCTTCAAGTTTCAAGTTAAATTTGCTTTATGGAGGATGTCATGCCATATCACAGTTATATCTGTGCAGTTTCCAGCATCAAAATAAGTGATGTGCGAATATCCACGCCATGGCATTGAGGCATCTGTAACATTTTCTTTGCACACATGAATTCCACATAGCCTCCAGTTTCCAAGTCGCTCCTGATAACCTATTTGTTAAAAAACATAGTGGCATGTTATCTTTTACTTTTACATCTGCATCTTTACAGTCATGTTTTCCCTGGTCTTTTCTGGAAGAACTCATTTAAAACAGTGACAAGACAAAAGTAAGAAGGAGTGAGTAGGTTTCAAGAATTTTCACCGAGAAGAAATTAAAGATGTTGAATCATGATCAGTGACCTTTCCTTGCTCTCAGAGGTACCATCCCACAGCAGATTACTTGAAACAAATAAGCAACAGCCAAGACACACCAGTCAGGAACCCATCTAATTTTCTTCTGTGATGGACAAGAGATTGATTAAATGGGGGGAAAGCAGAGGAATTATCTGGTTTAACTTCAGTAAAGTAAGGCTGTTGACACAGCTTCCAATGATGTTCTGGAACAGTGTGAAGTCATCTGCCACCTTAATTTCCAGCCATATAGACCATGGAACCAACAGAGATTGGTTTTCAAAATGCTATGCCTGATCAAATAAATCCTAATAGATGTGATCTGGTCACAGATCACCATTTGATCAGGCCTAGTCTGAAAAAAGTGACTAAAATGTGGGAGTATAGCTAAGTAAGGAAAATGCGCACAGGCAGCTGATACCAAAAAGCTAACAAGCCTTATGAAGGAGTCTATCCTGGGGCTGATACTATAATTATTGACCTGGAGGATGAAAGAAACTGTTCTCATATTTCTAGTTATGCAGGAGCGGGCTGGAAACTAGGACCATGCATGGCAATCAGTTAGCTGAGGGGAATGTGCTCGAGCTTGTCTAGACAACAATTAACATGATGAGACATGTTTACAGAGCACAGGGGAGTGGGAGACGGATGGCGCCAAGGATGGCGCCAAGGAAAGGTAACACCTTGCTGTTAATTGATGGTAGTTAACCACCAATCAGGGATTGCCTAGTATGCAAGGCTTAGCTTCAAGAACCAATCTTTTTAAAATGCGCAGCTTCTGAAAGTGTGTATAAAAACTCGTGCTTCTGTACAATAAATTGACATTTGCTTGCATCAAGCTATGTCCCGTCTCTTCATTCACCGCATAGTTAACATCAAGATTGAGGGATGCAATAGAATTTAATATGATCTTGGAGAAACAATATAAAAAACCAATACAATGGACAATGGAGTGACAGTGCTCTTAGGGATTATCCACTTTAAAAATACAGGATAGTGAGCAACAGGTACAAGCTACACATGAGTCAAAAATGTCATGCTAAGAAAAAACCAATTCCAGTTTGAGGCATTTAAACAGCAGTTTAGCCTGCAAAAGGCACAAAGTAGTCTTTTCATTGTGGTAAGGCCTCAGCTGGAATACCGGTTCAATCACTTTCAGAGAGACATAGACCAGATGAGGGAAAAATCCAAAGGAGGTCTACAATGGTTAAGGGACATCTAAAAAACTTTGAGGAAGTGATTGAAAGACCCTAGGACTGTTTTGCTTAAATAAAAGAAAACTTGTTGAAAGCAGAATAACAATCATCTGGCATCTAGGCTGTTGCTAAGGTCAGTAGAAGGAATGCCTCAAGGGATATTTAAGAAGGCATTAGGATAACCCTTCTAGTACTAACCACTGTCAATCACTTGCCTGGGGAAGTTGTGGTATTAGCATCATGAGAGCATTTAAGAACAGTTTAGACACATATCTTTCATGAATGACATAAACAGGGAATGGACTGAATGACTTCTTTCCCTTTCCCTGCTCCGAGTATGCTATCACTGTTAATACATATCCTTTCCTTAGAATTTTGGCAATAGGTCTCTGAATGGGATGGGATAAAAAATGGCTGTAGCTTTGTCACAGGAGAGATCAAACAAGAAAAAACCTAGAACAAGATCCAGACCCAGGACACCAAAAAGCCAAAATCCTAGGATGTCATGAGCAATCCTAAACAGAGACAGCACATGGTAGTCACTGTTGTGCAGCCCTTGATAAATACTAACAGCAATGAACAGACATAAGTGATACAAACTGAGAAGCTGTCATAACACTAGCTACATAATCTATCAATCACAGAAACTAACAAGTGGCTTGTAAAATGTCACTCCTTTGGAGAAAAAGATTGAAAAGTTTACATAGCTTAATTTTTCAACCAGCTTTTCTGCAAAGACACTGGGAATTTGTTTGCACGGGAAGCTCATCAATGAAAGGCTGCCCCAGCTAAGGATAAATTCATCTGCCATAAATAGAAGAAGCTGGACCAGCCTTTTGTGGTTTTGGAATAGTCTGGACAGTAACATACATCTAGAAATTATTATAATGGCCTACTAACTTACGATTACCGGGAAAGAGTATTTGTAAGAAAGGATGAATGTGGTTAAGTATAGAATAAACAGATGTCAAATAAATATTTTATTGTTCCTTTTCTGCTTGTTTTATTTTGACTACTCTATTTTAATGCATCTTCTGAATGTGTGAGAAGCTGTATCAAAATAAATACCCCTCCACAGACAGGTGAAAATTCCCAGAGTCTGCAAGTATCTAGGCTCTTTTTATGTAGGCTCTATGTTTAAAAGTCCCTTACACATTCTAGGTTTACAGTAAAGTGGAGAAAAAGATTAAGAATGTAAGACTGGACACATAAACCACTGGTTTCAATAGGCAGCTAAGACCTGATGCTGGGGATATTAAGTGATCCAAGAAGGAAAAAAAAAAGTAGTTTTCTTTTTAAAAGGATAATGTAGTGACAACACACTATTCCTTTTCCCAGAGAAAGAATGAGAAAAACAAGATAAGAGCTGTTGGGGGAAATGAGCAATGAAAGGTAGCAAGTGTGGTAGTTTGAAGGAGGTGACAGAACATAAGAAAAATTAAGAAATGAGGTCTGATGGATCCCCTAGAGTGAAGTTGCTGATGACATTTAAATTCTTGCATCAAATCAAAAAGCCATTTGGAACTGGTCTTCATTAAATCCTGTATATCACAGTGTTAAACACTAAGACATTCCTGAGACCCAAATTGTCTATTTATAAACAGAAGTCTTCATGACTACACATTTTAGTAGTGGAGTGAAAATCGTTACAGTGATTTGCATTTGTATTCTGCATCAGCAGGAACACAAAATTTACAGCCATTACATCTTCCTTTTTTTGTTTGTTTTTTTCCTTTGTTTTCAGGTTGGAAAGAAGTCTTTGCAGTGGCCGGCTAGCAGTTAATAAGAGCAGGAGCAAATCCTGCAAGCCTTAGTACACCAGCCACAGTTACATCACAAACTAAATGCAACACTTGGTTTATCTGTTGTTTAAAATAGATGTCTTTAGTATGCTATCTATGTGAATAAAAGCATAAACATTTCAGCTATCAACTCATCAGAACTGCTTGAGCAAGCATAAAATGTCTTCTTGGCACCAGGTAATCACTCCATCCTCTTAACACGATTTCTCTCTTGAACTTACGCTTCAGCTACATGTTAATGGGTTCATCTTAAGATAGCAAAGTGATTCATGTTTTTAATATCAGACTTCCTTGTATTTGGGAGAGCTACAGATTTTTTGCTGACAAGACAGTTTTAGAACTACATGAATGGCGCATTTTTGTTTAGGGGGAAAAATGAGGTGAGTAAGAATTCTGAAGGACAAAAGATGCTATGTGAAAGACTAAACTGAACACAAGAAGTGTTACAGACCACTTTGCAAATGCAAATGAAGTGAAGAATAAAATGAAAGTCCAGCTCTCCCCCAAATGTTTTTGTAGGGTTTTTTTAATAGCCTTCATTCTTTGCAATTTCCATGTTTGTTTTCTGATTTTATTTTTTATTTTCCATGTTTATTACTAAGCAGGAGTACCTGAAGCAGATCACCTAAGTTCTTTTGGTTTGGCTTATTTTTTAATTTCCCCCTGAGTCCTTGGGTATCGTTATTTAATTGTTTCAGGACCACAGCCAGAGCCTCTAAAGCTACAGGATAAGCTCTGCCTGACAGGTCACAGGGTCCACCAGGCACAGACTGAAGTACTCACATAACAATTACTGCTAATGATTGAGTGCTGCATGAACTGGAGCTTGAGACACTTTCTGCTAGAAGAGGTCTGTGATGACAGGATCACCCTAGGGTAACAAGGTGTCTTCCCTTTTCATCCCTGAGACAAATCAGCATTGGTTTCCTCTGCTCCAGCAATCTACCAGAAAGTCTTCATCCGCTCTTCTTCCCAGTTCCCTTTACAAGCAAGCATGTATGATATTCTGTCTATTCTTCTTCCTAAAACCAATGTCAGCCCCTCAACTACACTCATATATACACACACACTCTTTCCCTTAAACAGAAAACAGAAAAATTAGAGGCAAGTAGGGGGAGATTGCTCACTGTTGCTGAAGACAGAAAAAGAGCTTAATGAGCACTTTGGCTAAGCACCCCACGCTGGCTTGAGCCAACTGTTCTTGCAATGACAGCATCAGTGCAGTTTTATTCTCAGCTCAGTCAGCACCTCCCCAGTGAAGGACTTCAATCACACCAGGCCCTTCTTTCACACTGCAAGGAACTATTGATTTCCACTGTCCACCCACTTCTTGTGGGTGACATACCAGAGAAGATCATGGAGAAATACAAGAGAAAACCACTCCTGTCCTAGGCTACTTTGGTCAGATAATTCCTTTTGGATTTGTATCAAATTCCATTTAATGCCATCCATTTCTGTGGGTTTTTTTTCCCCTGCCACCAAGGTCCTCTCAACTGTCCCACTGAGAAGTTGGCCTTTTTCTGATGTTCCCGAGTGCCTGCATGGACAGATAAGCACTTCGATAAGTGACTGGCTTAACTGATAAAGTTGCTAATTAAAGCCCTGTTTTCAGCACTCCTGAAAGATTAACTAGGCCAAAATTTAGAGCACAGGGGAAGCTTTACTTTTAACAATGTACAATGCTGAATAAATAAAAGGCTTTAACAATTACAAAGAAAGTCATGACAAGAACCTTGCAGAAACATTTTCCTCCTCAGAAAATTATACAAATGGTATAATTCACTTTAAAGCTTTGTAGGTTTAACTTTGCAAATCTCTTGTAAATTCATTAAAAACGCTCCAGCACTGAAAGCAAAAACATTTTATAATCTTAACCATTCATTTCCAGTTACATATTCCTAACATTTCAAACTGGCCAGATATCAAAATTACTGGAAAAATGGAAGTGAGTTTAAAGAAATAATTTCTGTCCTCTTCAGTGTAAGTTTAGATATCCAGTTACTGACAGGACTATGCAAATGAGATAATTAAGTCACATTAGGATGGCAGTGACTAAGCTAATACCTATACTAAACCATTAAATGCACCCAGTGTAAACTGAGTGGCTCTGAGGCTCAGTTGACTAAGCCTGAACTAAGTCCCCGTGCAATCCACAGAAAGGCTGCTACTTTTCTTTCTGGTGCTGGCACAATTACCAAACAGCAGTTCATCATTACTGGTTGTATAAAATGCTATGGAAAGTCTAACTAACATAACAGAAATACTGTTGAGGTTTAGAAATATTCTCAGATGTCCCAAGTGTGTATACACCTGTTTTGTTACTTGCTTGTAATATTCCCAGATGGAAAATTATTAAGACCTATATTGAAATAATGTGATCAGCTGAACTGTTCTGTCTGATAATGAGCACAGAAATTCCTCAGCATGTTTTTGATTTAAATACTGAAACAGTGATTTACTGTGAGGGTAGCAGAACAGATGGTGAACACTTAGAGAACCAATATTTACAGTTTACATATGCAGCACATCAGGACTTTTATTGGCATTAACCTAATGATTCTAAATTGCATCTTGGTTGCTTGCTTCTTTTAGGAGAAAAAATTTGTTAATAAATGGAATGGAAAATGGAAGATGATTACCATTGAAGGATTAGATTTATGTCTTGACTATCTTGTGCTTGATATGTTTGGATTTTATAAGGTAAACCAGAGCAGGCAGGTCATGATGAGAGCACTCATTTATAATCTATACTAAGTTTAATTAAACATTGGCGATGCAAAAAATCTGAGTGCATATCCTGACCTGATCCCAAAATTAAGTATAACTTGGAACTTTTTTTGACACATTATAAAGACCTGATAGACAAGTCCAAACTGGCCCCACCATTACTACTGATGAATTCCAAAGGTACTTGGCTCTGGACTATTAATTTGAGAGCAAGTTTTAATTTAGTGACACTGTGCTCTGTTGGCACTATCACTACAGAGATAACCTGAAGTCATTCCCTAGATCAATATATATTTTTTATAATGACAGGGTCACCATTGCTGATGTTATCTCTGCTTTTAATTACATTTTGGATCAGGTAAACTC
This sequence comes from Falco biarmicus, assembly GCF_023638135.1. Taxonomy (NCBI): domain Eukaryota; kingdom Metazoa; phylum Chordata; class Aves; order Falconiformes; family Falconidae; genus Falco; species Falco biarmicus. The sequence continues at coordinate 8,434,251 of NC_079310.1, read as the reverse complement.
ATTCCTATATGTTACCCTGCAATAGGTTATTGAACTGTGCCGTACTTTCAAATCTCATTGAAAAATATTTACATCGTGGATATGGTGTATATTTGTGATGACACAATTTCACACAAAAATAAAGAGCTCACATCTCACTTTCTTCTTACAAGTCAGTGAATGGTAAAGTTGACAAGACTCTTCATGATGTAAAGCTACTTTGCAACGTAGATATCTAATATTCATTAAAAGGCCTGGCTTGACAGTCATGAAGGCTAGAATCTCTTCTTTATCCATCGAGTAGGTACAGAACAACAACATCACAAATGCATTATTAATCGACACAAGGTCTATTCCCTAATTTGACCTCTAAATGGAGAATGCCAGGTGAGACTCCCACGTGACCCCACTAAATTATCTTTCACATTCACAGCAACAGTTTTAGATTTCAACAACCCAGGCTGAATTTTATCTGAGAACCTAGTAATTATTGCAGGTACCATTTATTTTTCCTTTACTTCAACTCCCTCTCTATGAATGTTATTCAACTTCCTCCCTTGCTGCTTCCTCTAGGAGCTCTGCATATGTCTAGGAACAGCCTGCCTTTAGCTAAGAATCATTAAAAATTGTCATTACCCCATTGCTTCTACAGAAGTCAGGAGCAGTAGCAGCTCTAAGAATTCTGACCTAAAAGCAATGTACATCAGAAAGGATAAGAACAGGAACCTAAAACTTAGCAAAGCTACTGCAAAGATTATCTAAAAGATAATTAGAGCTGTAGCCCTACCCCACCACTATAGCGTGATCCTGTTCCTAAGTCTACATTAAAGACTGAAAAAGCAGCCTCAGGACTCATTTAACTCCACAACAGCTTGCAAAACTCCTTGATAGATATTCTGGAGAATAGTGCACCCAGAAAATAATGAACTAGAACTAGAACTAGAACTAGAACTAGAACTAGAACTAGAACTAGAACTAGAACTAGAACTAGAACTAGAAAGAAGGGGGGAAACACTGACTCCCTTCCATCTACAGATAAATTGGTAACAACAATGATGGGGGCTTGCAAATGGCAGAAAATAAACATATGAGGTTCAGAGGCATTTTCTTTTGAGAGGTTCCAAAATGGAAGAATTCAGCAAAATCTACATTTTCTATTTCACATCTTTACTTGACACCATGTTGATTCTGTAATATTGGAGAGCATTTTCTGAACTAGCAATAGAAGAAATGTAGAGGAGGGATTATTCTAGCAAACCTTTGCCCTGTCAGAAGCATATTGGCGCAGCTGTCTGTATCCGAGTACAAGCTTGTACCTAGCTTGTGGTACAACTGCCCTTTAGGTAAAAACTGTACACCTGGTTTTTCTCTTCCTTTATATTTTGCCTTTAATCTAGCTGAAACTTCTGTGGACAGCAGTAGGAATAGTAGCAAACAGTGTATGCACTGGCATTGGTAAAAGCCCTTAGGAAGAAATGCCCTGCCGAAATCAAAACAGAAGGCTTGCCAAGCAGAGTGCTTTGGAATAGGAAAGCAAATCCTTGCAAAAGAAGAGATAAGGCACTGTAACTTTGAAGTCTCACACACAGGCTTGTAGATTACTTTGCAAGAGCAACTTCTCTCAACAGTGATTCTTGTCTATGCAGGAGTTGGACTTTTTTTGTCAGTGAGCTTGCTTTAAAATAAGAAAAAGAAAACCTTTAATTTGGTTTCCCTCAGAGCACTGATCCTGACGAAGGAGCCGTGAATAAAAGCCAGCTTTCACTGCCTTCTCAAGCATCTTCCATGCTTTCTGACTCCACCAGATCCATTTCACAGATGCCTTCCTGGGTAAGACATCATGATCATCTCCTCTCCCCTACACAGCACTGCCATGGTTTGACACTATCACTTATGCAATGCTCTCATCTCCTATCTGGTTAATTAGAAGAATACAATTCGGCTCAGACTGAAAAAATAAACTTACAAGAGATTCTATAAGACCAAATGCCAAGCCAGCTGGCTATATTTTCTAATGAAGTAAACCAGTTGTGCTTTCTAGTTGGAAATTGGGTCCAATACTGTGTGTCATAGAATTACATCTTTTATAGTTACTACACAAGCAGCCTGTAATCATCCAGTTTCCAACTCTCTACTATCTACATACCCCACACAACACCAACTGTACATATGGCAAAAAGAACTCAACTTCCCAGGATATTTCTACTGCCTTCAGCAGGGTTACTCCAGGCATGAGTTTATACTTTATAAAAATAGCAAAATGCACTCCAAACACCACCACCCCCCAAATGCTCTGACAAAGAGATGCCTTGTTGTGACAGACCAGCTTTGGATCAGTGCCTGCAGAGAACACATTAGCCACTTTCAACACTAAGTAAACAGCCGGACAATGCATGGGCTCCAAAGGAAGGTCCTTTGCAGTCTTGTTTGCACTGACAGCTGCTATTTACATACCTTTGAGAATGGCAATGAGTCTGACACTGTCTAGCTCTCCATATAAGTCAATAGTGCTGCAAGATTTATAAATCAGGAAATAATACTTCTTGCAAATAAGCCCAGAATATTGAAAATAATCCTAAATAAGACAGCAGAATTATTTCTCAAATAGCAGTAGAGAGAATGAATTGCCTGGAAAGCTGGATTTCAGTTCATCCAGATGTGTGCAATGGAATAATTTTTGTTTTCTTACAGCTATTAAAAAGATAATCATCTTAGCTTTCACCAAGGAAAATTCAAAAATTCAGGGCTAGTCATGAACAAAACTAGAATCAATTTAATAGAGACAAAACTAATTTAGAGACAGGAATGATTTATAATGCTGTTCCCCCAGTATCAGCTGTTCTTTACACTGCAATCACTTTAATCTCAAGTATTCGTAATGTGGCATGCAGCTAAAAGAAGCCTCCACAGCTTGTTTGGAAAGATAGGGAGAAAAAATTCTCAGGTATTAGGATACAAAAATATGAATAGCTCCCTGTCTTGGTTTCAGCTGGGATAGAGTTAACTTTCTTCTTAGTAGCTAGTACAGTGCTGTGTTTTGGCTATGATGTGAGAACAATGTTGATAGGACACTGATATTTTTAGTTGTTGCTGGGTAATGTTTATACTAAGTCAAGGACTGTTCAGTTCCTTGGGCCCTGCCAGCCAGAGGGCTGGAGGGGCACAGGAAATTGGGAGGGGACACAGCCAGGTCAGCTGACCTGAACTAGCCAAAGAAGTATTCCATACCATATGACGTCATGCTGAGTATATAAACCAGGGGAAGAAGAAGGAAGGTGGGGACATTTGGCATTATGGCGTTTGTCTTCCTGAGTAACTGTTACGCGTGATGGAGCCCTGCTTTCCTGGGGATGGCTGAACACTTGCCTGCTGATGGGAAGTAGTGAATTAATTCCTTGCTTTTCTTTGCTTGCATGCACGACTTTTGCTTTACCTATTAAATTGTTCTCTCAACCACTGAGTTTTACATTCCTTTCTGATTCTCCTCCCCATCCCTCTGGGTGAGGGGGAGTGAGCAAGCAGCTGCGTGGTACTTGGTTGCCGGCCGGGGTTAAACCACAAAACTCCCCAAATATGAAATAAGTACTTTTTTTTTTCTACCAAACATGACCAACATTACTGGAGCCTTTTCATTAACTGAGCAGAAAAAAAGGCAGCATTTTCTGTGTACTGAGACAGCACAGTGCTCAAACATCTCCTTATGTTCCTTTTAAGAGACAGCACTCCCCAAAAAGCAAAAAAATAAAAGATGGTAAAACACTATTTGGATTTTTTTCCTCCACTGGAATCATGTACTTTTACCAAATATTCCTCTATGAAAACACAGCAGTAGGTAACAAGTAAACACACTATGGGAGAAATACATTCACCTGTCATCCTCCCCCCATCACCTTCATCTGCACTGACCCATTCTAGATTTCCAGCCTTGGTCCATTCATCTCAACTTAGGAAAGTTTAATTCTCTATTTACCAATTCTGCAGTAGAGTTCTAAAACACTACTGCAAAATAGTATGTTTGGATCATCACACTAAATTTCTCCCATAGAGGTGTTTACAAGTAAAAACTGAAAGAACATTTTAAGTGCCTTTTTCCCTTCACAATGATCTGGATCAAGACAATCTGAGATATTCAGTCAGCTACAAAATGAACATTTTGAAAGAAAAGAAGTCAAATTGAGATGAAAAAGGTCAAGAGGAAAGAACTGCAAGCAAAAGCATGGGCTCTAGAGAACATGAGAACTCATCAGCCTCTCCAGTGACATGAAAAGCACCTGAGCGGTTTGAAGTGGGTTAGCAGTTGACTTGCAGTTTGTAAATACATTGGGAAGTTGCCAATGTATGAGTACTAATTTTATGGTATAGAAAGGGTAAAACAGGTGGGTTGTGGGAGCAAAGTTTTATGCTGTACCAGTGTGTGATACTTGCACTGACACCAAAATGACCTAGTTCCTCCTCTTTTAACTTATAAAGATGAGAACTGGGCTTCTGTGCTGGGATGTTTACATTATCCCGGGAATGACTCCCCCTTTGGGAAATGCCATTTTGACTTAACTTTTCCTCAGAACCTTGCTTTGCAATGTCTCCACTGACCAAGAGCCTCAAGCTCAATCTTCTTAATACTGACAACACTCATGCTGGCATATGGAGGCTTCAGAGGGGATTAACAATGAGAGCGCAGTTAAGATCCATTGGTGTTTGATAAACTCTCTTTACTGGAAAAAGGGGGTTTCTACCAGTAAGGTCTTTGCTTTGACAGACTGTGTAAAGAAGCCAAGGGAGGGTGGAGGGAATATGCAAACTAGACTGCTCCCATTTGAAGTATGTGAACAAAAGGAGAGAGACCATGATAAAAATTGATCATGTGAGTAAAAAGGCCAAACCACTACCACGTGCCTGATTAAAAGGCAGATAAGACGTCCAAACCAGGACTCCCAGGAGAGATGAGATCACACTAAGTGAGGGAGGAGGGTACATACAGGATGTTGTTTTGTAACTGTCTAGTCTTTTCCAGAGTAAAATTGATTGTGGCTTGGCTAAGCCCAAGCTCCTTGCCTGCCTGCTACTTTATCCTTTAAAGACTGGAAATGAGAGCTCCACCACCAGGTAGGCTGTCCAGAAATACATCCAAACAGCATGGTGCTGGGAACTCCTATTGTCAGTGAAGTCTCTGGAAGGCCCAACCTCTCCCTACAGCAGAAGCTGACTGCCCAAGAGTTGTAGCATTGCCTCAGATTCATGAGGCTAGACTGCCCAGTACCCAAGACCTAGAGGTTCAATCAAACTGATTCGGTCATTGAAGGTCCATTCTCACAGGGAGGAAAGGGCTTCTCCATAGCATTCTGCTTCCAAGCTAGGTCTTCAAAGGGAATCAACTTCCCTTTCTCACTGAACCTAGAGGCTAACATTTGTGTAACTATATTTAAGATTCAGGAGCATTTTTACATAGTATTTCAAGTGATCAATAGTTTGCCAGATTCTTTGTGCTGAATTCCTTTTTGCAGGGGCACAGCTTTAAAAGTTATTTTATACATTTCTAACTCTTCTGGCAGTAAATTAATTCAGGCTGCTCTTAGAAGCCCTTCTTCCTTTACTGACTGCTTGTCTCTCATGGCACTATCTGGTCTCCTGGAAATTCTATTATTTTAATGTCAGAGTATTCATTTTGTTTTCTAGTATTGCTTTTCTTATCTTTTATACTCTCAACTTCACTATGTAATCATTCCATTCCTCCCCTGCATGTAATGTTTGACTCTATAACTGTATCCCCTCCTTGCTCTGCATTACATTTCCTGGTTCTCAGTTTCATAGGGCCTTCTCATTTTTTAGTTTTTGCAGAGTCAGCTCCTTTGAAGGACTGAGCCTCTGTTTCCATTAATATCAATGACAGGCTCTAGCATTCTGTTCAGAGTATGAGGGACAGCATGTATTGATGGTTATGCAAATCCTCTTGATACTAATTATTCCTTCATTCTATATCTTCAGTTTATCCCTTCAAACATTTTTCCATCTTTCCAATTTTTCTTTCATGCTACTAAACTTTCCTCTGGCACAATGTAAAACTCTTATTTGTCTTATTTTTTGTCTCACTGATGGCTTAATTACAAGTCTAATTAAGTTCTAAAAACAAAGCACTCTCATACCATCTCTTAGTTCTATTTGACAGTATTAGACATGCTTCTCACCAGTTAGAAAACCAAATCACAAAAGTGAGACAATGATCAATTGAATCAAATTGTACATCACCTGTTTTGTAAGCAAACCCATTACCTTGCCTTGTATGAAATAAATACCCCTCTGAAATCTCTCAATTTCCTTATTTTCTAAGGTTTTAGTACACATTCTCTGATAACATAATATATTAAGACCACCGTAGGTCTTGTAAATTAGGGCTTTGAAGTGTGCAAACTTAGAGATAGCTACACTGCAGGATTTAGGATTTCTATCTTTGTTTTCTAGCCCAGTCTCCTATAAAGCAAGTATATACTACTAAAAGATATTTTCCTTTTGAATACTATTTCTTGCTCTTTTTCTTTTAGGGTTCCATCCATCTCTTTACTTTTCATCTGTAAAGCTGCTCATCTGTCTGTGCCTGAATGCTCTTTTTTTGTTCTTTGCTATTGATGCCATTTTTGTAAAATACAACATGGGAGGAAGGCATTGCATTATTTTAGTTTATGAACTGAGTTGCACTAATAACATATCTGTCTGGAAAAAGTAGTTTGGGGCAGAAACATTCTCTTACTCTTTTTTATAACTTACTATGTTAATTTACGAGTATTATGCAAATTAGGCCAAATTACTAAACATTCTGTTATAACAGCTCAAAGGTCAATTGCTTGGGGTAATCAGAGCTCTGAGAAAGCTGTTCTGTTTTCTTGTATCCCATCCACAAAACAGATTTTAACAGTCATCACACACTACCTACCAATGACCAACAGGATCTTCAAAGTCCATTAGGATGATCTATTCCTTAGGTTGTCAGGAAGGTCTCTGAGGCCCTGCACATGATGTACACCAGTCTCACTGCAATCCCAGTATCTATTGACCTAGGGACCAGAGAAAGGCTAAAGAAGAGAACAAAACTGCTCAGTGTCCTGTGTCCAGCTCTTGTCATTCCACACTGACTGGAAATGAAATGTCACTTGGCTGAGGTGTCAAGTTCACTGAGGGGACAGGACCATCAAAAGCAACACAAGCTGTTTGTTATCCAGCTGACTTCCTAAGAGCATGAAGAAATGGACCAAATGTTTTGATAGCAATATAGATCCAAAGGCAGATCATCAAGACATATAGAGTGCATACAAGGACAGTCTGCATTGAAGAATGGAGTACCTTACACATCATTAGGACTACACCATGCATGTAATCACCTAAATAGGTAGATGAAACAGCACAAAGGGATCACACAAATATTAACCAATCCATATGTATTTTTTTCTGGCTGTGTCTGGACCCTTTGCATGCAACAAGAATCCAAAGAATACAGTTGTCCAACAGAAACTAGATGTAAAAATTGTTATGAGTTATCTACTGCTCTGACCCAGTAGGCTGAGAGCAATTTTATAGTACCATAATAATCCTTTAGATTTATAAATTAATATATTTGCCAGACAGTGCTTTTGGGGACAGTTACAATAGAAAGAAAAGAGTAAATATTTGATGAGCATTTATGGGCACAATGGGATGTAAAAAAGAACAGGCTGCAAATCTCAGAGTCATATGGTATTACAGTAAGATGAAGGTTTTCCAGACATTCGAATCAAAGAAGAATGCAGCTCCCTTGAGCAGTTAACAGATATGTCCAAACTGAGGAAAAGGCTGAGAAGGAGCACTGTGTTTTCAATAACGAGTCAGCTTCCAGATCCATTATCAGCTGTGAACTGTATTTTCAGATTTTCAGTTTCCACCAAGGTCATAGGGTAGAGCAGAGCTGCGTGTTCATAGCCTTTTTGGTCCCTTTTACACACAAAGAGGAGCACAGAGGGAGAAAGGGAATCAGAATATTAAGTGGTTTCCTACCCATTGTCTTACTTTTCACCATCAACATGTACAAATAAACTATTAATCATAATTTGAATGCCTCTTAATGCCTAATCAAGATCAAATCCCATTTTTTCTAGAGTGGGGGAGACAGTGCATAGGCTCTGAGTAGGCAAAGGGCAGGGAGTATTTAGATATGATACACTGAAAGGTCACTCACCATAGGCCACCAAACAGGAAAGTGGCACTGTTAGGGATAAACCCCAGCATCCCAGCTCAGTGCCCTTTTCCACACCATGACATATCCCTGAACTAACGTAGTTAAGCTTTTGACAGAAGAGAGGACATTCGAAAATGAGAAAATATAACTACAAGAGCTATATAATTTTCTTGCAACCCAGGCTCTAATGGACTTTCTTTTAAACAGTTAATGGTAAGATTAATGGTTTTATGTCTATAAAAACGGCAAGAACATCTTGCCTATGAATGTAAGATTAGCATTTTCACTTTATCTTTTGCAAGAGAAAAACTTATATCAAGAATTAGACTCAGAGACCTTAGAGAGATTATTTTCCAGTGGGGCATCAAATGAAACTATCTTTATGAAATGACTTGATTTTGAAGCAGAATAAACAAAGATTCCAAAGACTTTTGTATGATGGACTTGGCAATGTTCTGTACCACCTGTTGCTAAGGGCTACAGAGACAGTTTTCTACCCTGCTTGATGCACAGAAAATCAATGGCCTTCACTCAATTGCTTTACATTCATATAGCTCATAGACTACACTCTGATTTTTGTCCCAGCTGCCTAGAGCTTCAGTGCAGCTGTGGCAGCTACCAATAAGAGATACAGCATCATAGCAACCCTTGTTTTCACCATCAGTTCACACTTGCTGAAGACTTGCTTCATCCTACTCTGGAAGAATTCCCTAGTAAGAAGTGAAGCCAATTGGTTTTCTTCTTATAAGTCACATCATCACATAAATCAGGAGAGGGAGTCATAAGCGATAGCAAATTATTTCCATAGATGTGACCAGCAATGTGAGCAAAGACAGAAGCCTGCAGTTCTCGGTGACATTGTATCTTCACTAATCTACATTTACCTTCCATGGACACTGACAGGTTTTCATCTAAAAGGGTGGTATTCTTTCATACTACATGGCCTCTTTAAGTTACATGAGCTGCTGTACATTTCTAATGCTTTGTTTGATAACAAGAGAGTTCACAAATAAAAACTCTTTTTGTTTTTTACAACATCTGTGCATTTTTCTCTTTTATCTCTGGATGTCTCTAAAGAAATTGAATGAGCAAGGCAAAGAAAATCAGCAGAGTATAATATGGCCATTAGCGTATCAACTGTACTGTGCACATTTATGAACCTGTCACTTGGAGATTAGACCAGACATGCTTCTCTCATCAAAGGCTTCAAAGTCAAGCCTGAATACTCAACTGACTTTCCCAAGATGGGTTTTTCCTACTCTCAAAACAAACATATCATTTCTGTCTGTACTGGAGAACCCTCTCATACAATGCCACATCAAATATAATTAGATGCATTATTGAATCCAAATGCTCCAGCATCAAATTCTCTGGTAAGTTCCAGTGTGGCTGACTCGCTGCCTTCTAATTTGTTGACGAAAGACATTAAGGCATCATTTCTGTACGCGTTAGGACTGCTCTAAGTTCATTTACAGTTCCGGTGACCTGTAATCTAGTGCTGCATAAGAGTTTAGAGCATTAACTAGAGAGCTGTATTCCCAGGTCAGGTGCTGGGTTACTAGAAAACTTTGGGCAAGTTGATTAACATTTCAAATCATCTTTCTTCTAAACTTAATATCACTATATTTACTATGTTTAGCTCACAAGAATTTTCTGAAGCTCAATTAATATTTGTAAGTCTTCTAGTTTGGATAACAGGCTCAGTCCAAAATGCAAAGTATTTTCACACCTAATAAAGCTGCTTCATAAATTGCCATTTATGGCTATATCTAACCAGTAGTGCTGGAAACATTTTTAGGCCCTGTCCTGGTTTCAGCTGAGATGGAGTTAATTATCTTCTTAGGAGCTAGTGTGGTGCTGTGTTTTGGATTTGATGTGAGACTTTGCAGTTCCTCAGGCCTTGATAGCAAAAAGGCTGGAGGGGCACAAGGAATTGGGCGGGGGCACAAGGAATTGGGAGGGTACACAGCCAGGACAGCTGACCCAAACTGGCCAAAGAAGTATTCCATACCATGGGACGTCATGCTTGGTATATATACCTGGAGGGTTGGACAGGGCGGGCAGATCATTGCTCAGGGACTGGTTGGGCATCAGTAGACGGGTTGTGAGCAGATGCATTATGTACCATGTGTTTTTCTTCCTTTTCCTCTGGATTTTATTCTTTCCCTTCCTCTTTTCATTATAACTGTTATTGTCATCACTGTTATTGTTCTTTCATTTTTCTTCTATTTTAATTATTAAACTGTTCTTATCTCAACCCTTAAGTTTTGCATTCCTTTCCAACTCTCCTCCCCATCCCTCCGGGTGAGGGGGGAGTGAGCGAGTGGCTGCATGATACTTAATTACCAGCTGAGGTTAAACCACAACCGGCACTTTTGTTATCTTGTCAATAGAAGCTAGACTGCTTCCAAAACAAATAAAACTACCAGTGTGATGACCCTTCCTGCTCACAGGTCATAACAATCCCATATTTAAAAATGTGGAAATTTTTCTTTCTCTCAGTTCACAGCTTATTTAGGACATGGCAATGCCTTTCACCAATTAGAACAGAAATTCAGTTTTTACTAGTAAAGTTCCAAATATGTTCTTCTCCAGATTAGTGGAATGTCACCCTGTTTGGATCCTGCTTTTTACTTCTGTGTTTGAAGTTCTGCACAAAGTCAAAGGATGAAGTCATTGGAGGTGTGACATAGGAAAAATGTTATGGGCTTTAGCTGTTCATGGGACAGTATATGATGTTAGCAGTGATACAGTATCTGACGTTATGACAGCTTTTACAAGGTAAATTACATCCTCTCCAGTAAAATTATTTTCTATTTGAAAGATAGACTAACTGAAGGCCCTTGACTTCAGCATTGCCTACATAGTCAGTGACTGAAAGCAGTAATGCAATACCAATAATTAATATTCAACCTATGAATAATCCTTGAAAAGAAGCAAAAAATAAATAAGTATTGATCTACACTCAACAGACCCTCAAGGTTGATCCATTTCTGTTAGAACTGATGGGAAAATTTCCTTTCTTACCTTTACTATCTGTTGTTAACTAAACTCAACATGTCACACACATTGACCTCATAATCACAAATGATGATTAAAAATATCATTTTAGCCTCCAGGCAGGGGGTAGAAGTACCCAGTTATGTTAGCCAGTAGAAGTCAGAAGATTCTGAGTTCCTGTTTTATTTGTGTAAGGGTGTGATAAGCTTGTGAGGATTGGAAACAACTGCATTGCAATTTCTTAGCAAGCTCTCCATAAGACTCAGAATAGTAAGATTATCCAGACACACATGAACAGGCACAATCCAGTGTGTCCATCCACTCTGATACATGCAGTCCAAATCAGTTCATCATTTTCACTTTGAGAATTTATTGGAAAATCAGCTTATAAACACAGGATAGCCATGTATTCAACTACTTCTGGAGTACATTTTGTGGCTTGACAATTAGCAGAATTTCATCATAACATAACAATTCTTTTAATCGTTGTTTGTGATTAAGGAAGAAGGTAAGAAGGTAAGGAAATGCCAAGATCCGAAGTTGTAGGCATTTAATGGCCCTAAGTAATCCAAACAAAACAAACAAAACTGTATTATTGTTATCTGCTCACTCAAAGTGTTGTCATCTCAAAGGATTTTATCAAGAATATTCTGGTATATTATGTTTTCCTTAAAATCTCAGTTTATTAAGAACCCCAGTTTTTTGTTTCTAAGGAGAAGCATTCAGTGCTTACTTTAAACACTCACCTTGTATGCAAAACCTAAAGCACCCAATGAATCTATCCTTCCTGCAAAACTTAAGCAGACAGGATCTCCCTCTACAGGTTAGGTGGCCTGGATACCAAATGAAGTTTCTCATGCTGAGGGGTTTAAAGATGCACATCCCTCATGACTAGAAAGAAGTTCCAAGTCAAAAGGCAAAGCATGGTACATTTTATGATGTGCCAAGTCATGATTTTGAAGTTATCCTCATGTTTTTTGAAAGTCTGTTTATTAAATATCCGGAAGCACTGCATAAACTCTTGGATAAATATTCTGGCTCTCAAGTATGGCCCATTGTGTCTCTTCCTTTTTAAATGAAGCCCAAGCAGCTTCATTCTCTTGACAGCATTAATGGCAAGCATTGCAAGAAGCTGTCTGAGAGGCCTTTGAGAATAGCGAGGACTGTATGCATGAATTATGCATGCATCTATGCGCTGTGGCTGATATTTATGGCCTGTTCTGTGTGAAGAAACAAACTGCGGGTTAAACACAGAAATTTTCTTTTGTAACCTAACTGTTGAAGATAGGGATTGCAATGTTGCCATGTGGCTAAGCAAAGGTTCTGCTCACTGTGAGTGTGCATAAACACAAATACATGCATGTGATGCTTTGAAAAAAACCCTGACCAGGGATTTTATTTCCTTTTTAAAAAGTCAGTGAACCCAGAGGTACATCTCAAACTCTTGAGTTCTCAGTGCCTTTTCAGTACCAACAACAGCTTTGTGTGTTCTGCCTACCTTGGTCATAAAGTCCCATAGTATAAGGGTCTAGAATCTCCCCATTTTATGATGAGACAAAATGAACTGTAGCAAGACCATCTGATATTATCAAACAGGGAAACTGCATGGAGGCACACAGCTTTGAAGTAGCCTGGAATCCTTTTTTGCTGAAATGCTATGGTGATGGCCACAGTGAAAATAGAGGACTGTGGCTAGGAGGAAGGCACACTATCTGTTGCAGCTTCGATACAAAATATTGTGTCCTATTCTTTTTATAGTTATGAAGGCATCTCAACAATAGTCTTGAACATCACAGAGAACAGCAGAGTTTAGAAAAAAATTCAGTGTGTTAGGAGCCTTGAAAGGATTTTGGAACATATTGTTTACTGGATGTTAGCAGCTATTTGAAATTGAACTTTTTCTGTGTGTATACATTACCATCCTCCAATCCCACGGGAATTATACACAAATATCCAGCTCTACTGTGATGGAAAACATGACAGGCTGCATTTGGCAAGGATTTTTCATTCAGAACTGACTTCCCTGCCAGGAGGTTTCAAGGCTCATGCAGCAATGTTCGTATGGCACCTACCCTTCTGCAAACCATCAGTGTGGCTAAAAAGTTTCCTGATTACATCACTTCTTTTAATTTTCTTACCATTTAGTAAAAGTTTTGTCTGGTGGGAAAAAGGTAGGATTGTTTGTCTCGGCTGCATTAAATATTCTCATACACTCTCCTGTCCCAATTCAAATAGATTTACTGGCAAAACTTATAATAGATTTAATGTGACCAAGAATGGACCACAATAGTGATTTTTGGCTTTTTCTATTTCTAGATCTTCAGCATTTCTACAGGGAAGGTGGGAGGTGTGTATAGCAAACATTAACTGAGCAAAGCCTTGATTTCATTGGCTGTCTTTCACAGACTCCTCATAGAAAAACACTATCCTAAATCTTTAAATCACAGAGCTTAGCTTGTGCAACATTTTCTCTATGAAGTCAGTAAGATAGTCCTGTGCAAGATTACTGCCCATGATTTGGTCCATAATGCCTTTGCAGGTTGTTATTCACAAAATCTATCACAGAATAAAGGAAAAGACACCTTCTCTTAATAATAAGACGTTTGTCCATATGGCCATGCTCTGAGTAGCTCATTCTGTATAATATGTATGTACACTGCATGTGTACATGGTGTACTCATTTTTAACAGTGGAAAACTGAAAAACAAAGGAATACCTTTTCAGGTATATTCAGGAACCTAATTCCAGAGGATTTAGAAGCACATCAGAAATTTTTACTTCACAGTGGAGAGAAATAAGCTTCATGGGGAGTGATGAAGAGCAAGAGGCTCATGTAGTTATCATAAATATCCTACAGTCCCCTGAGGGACTGCAGCCCACAGGGCACCCATGCTGCAAGCAGGGACACCCCCAGGGGATTGCTGCCCCTGGGTGACCCACACCAGGACAGGGACACCCCTGAGTGACTGTGGCCCATGAGCAACCTACATTGGAGGAAAGGCACTAAGAAACAGAGTAACAAGAAACCCTGAAGAAGCAAAGAACAGCAGAGAAAATTAATGAGAAGCAAATAGCAGCAGAGGAAAAGCAGTAAGAAGCAAAGTACAGCAGAACAAAATAAATAAGCAAAGAGAGCAGCAGAAAAAATATTTATGCACACAACTCCAAACCTCCTGTGTTACCCATTGCTTGACTGGAATAACTGGGACAGAATTTAACTCACAGGAAACACAGGGGAAGTCAAGTCTGGGAAAGAAGGAAGGAAAAGTGTTTGGCTCAAGTGCTTTTCTGATTGTTGATATTCTTTTTTTTTCCGTATCCAAAGCAATGATCAGTAGTTGATGTTAAATGGACATAAAATAAGGAAAGATTCCTTGAGAACCTTTGCCCATGACAGATGCTAAGATGCTCTTGCCAATAAGGTCTGCGCTTCAACAGGCAGCTCAGCCCAGAAAAGCTCCGATGATTCCTCCCTGTGGGAGCACGTATCCGTCTCCAATAAAAATTGACCAGGACCCACAGTGCCTGGCTCCCATGAGGTGTCCCAGCCAACAGTTCCCTTTAACTACTGTAACATAAAATGTCATAAAGAACTTATTAATAGGCCAAGCCTAAAGCTACAGGAGTGTTCCAAAATATTCATTATTAAATTTGGAGCAAAGGGGGAATAGAAGCTGTATTTGGTAGTAAAGAAATGCAGCCCAATATATAAAAAAATAAAATAAATTAGTATGGATATTATTAAACAGAGTTATGTGACTATCATGTTACAGGAGAGGTTTTAACATTCAATTTTTCTTTCAGTACACTCAGTAGTAAAACATGCCCTTACTTCAATAGGAGATGAATGGAACCATTAAATGGAGTTGAATTATTATAGGCCACATGGTCTCTCTCCTTGTAATTTTCTTCATGTTGCAAGTATTTGTTTCTGTCTTGTTCTTGTGTTTACATTTTCTTGGCCCTTTTAGTGCGCTAAGGATGCATTTTTAAGTGGTCATAACACAGAAAACCCCACAAAATTACAGCCCTATAAATAATACCCTCAAGCATTAAAAAAGCCTGAGAAAATAGAAACACAAAGTCAAACCTTTTATTTAATAAAATATAGGCCATATTGGGGGGGGGGGGGAATAATTTCAAAAACTGGGAAATTACTTGGAAATATACTTAATTTTTATCTAATTTTTTTTATATACAGCCATCATTTTAGCACACAGGGGGGTTCTCTGGGGCAGGGAAATGCCAGGGCAGCAGAGACGCCCACCAGGAGCTGGCAGCTCTCCCAAAAGATACTGACAAGGCCTGGGTGTTGCCAGAGCAACCACAGCCACCCCCACACCTATAAAAAGCAGCCTAGGGAGCGCTAGCAACCAAGAGCACTAGCAAACAGTGTGACAAGGCAGTTTGCATGGAAGGGTGTTGTCACCCTACCAGCTCAAAAGGTCAGTTCAATTGGTGGTCATCACCCTCCCAAAAGGAGCTTAGCTATGGTATCCACCTGGCAGAAAGCTACATCCTTTGCACTCGCCAGAATGGATGTGGCTACCCAGACAGAGCTCCCACAAAAACATGCAGCCATCCAGGTCTCAGGCTGCAGGGCATGCCAGAGCCTTTCACTAGTAACAGACTGCAGTAGTGAGAACAGCTGTGTGAGGTGTGACCAAATAGATGGTCTGCTCAACCTGGCTACGGAGCTAAAAGAGGAAGCAGAAAGGTTAAGGAACATCAGGGAGTCTGAGAAAGAGATACACTGGTGGAAATATGCTTCACCCTCCCTGAGACAGAAACAGCAACAGCCACCAAAAACCACACGAGATCAAGGGGATCCTGTATGCTCTCCCCACCAGGCAGAAGGCAGTAGCTTAAAGGAAAGGAGTGAATGGAGGAGAGCCCACATGCAGGGTGGCAGGCCAACACAGAATCACAGAATGGTCGGGGTTGGAAGGGACCTCTGGAGATCATATAGTCCAACCCCCTACTAAAGCAGGTTCATCACCTAGAGCAGGTTGCACAGGATCACATCCAGGCAGGCTTTGAATATCTCCAGAGAAGGAGACTCCACAACCTCTCTCGGCAGCCTGTTCCACTGCTCTGTCACCCTCAAAATAAAAAAATTCTTCCTCATATTCAGGTGGAACTTCCTGTGTTGCAGTTTGTGCCTGTTGCCCTTTATCCTGTTGCTGGACACCACTGAAAAGAGCCAAGTCTGGCCCCATCTTCTTGACACTCACCCTTAAGATATTTGTAGGCATTGATAAGATCCCCTCTCAGTCTTCTCTTCTCCAGGCTAAACAGGCCCAGCTCTCTCATAAGGGAGATGCTCCAGTCCCCTCATCAACTTCAAACCCTCTCCGCTGGATCCTCTCCAGGAGTTCCCTGCCTCTATTGAAATGGGGACCCCAGAACTGGACACAGTACACCAGATGCAACTTCACCAGGGCAGAGTGGAGGGAAAGGATAATCTCCCTCGACCTGCTGGTCACACTTGTCCTAATGCCCCCCAGAATCCCATTGGCCTTCTTGGCCACGAGGGCACAATGCTGGCTCATGGTCAACTTGCTGTCCACCAGGACTCCCAGGTCATTCTCCACAGAGCTGCCTTCCAGCAGGTCAACCCCCAGCCTGTACTGGTGCATGGGGTTATTCCTCCCTAGGTGCAGGACCCTACGCTTGCCTTTGTTGACCTTCATTATGTTCCTCTCCGCCCAACACTCTAGCCTGTCCAGGTCTTGCTGAATGGCAGCACAGCTTTCTGGTGTGTCAACCTCCTCCCTGTTTACCTCGCCTTCCCAGGTGCCTCTGTACAACCGGTATGAGGCTCTGGATGTGGAAGGCCAGTCAGTGGATGATAGTCCATCTACACCAGAGGTGTTGCCAAGATCAGAAAGGCCTACCCTCCATTTCACAACCACCTCAATGAGGAAGAAAAGATGAATTATAGTGGTAGGTGACTCCCTTCTGAGGGGAACAGAGGGTCCAATATGCCAGACAGACCCTCCTCTTGGGGAAGTCTGCTGCCTCCCTGGGGCCTGGGTTACGGACATCACTAGGAAACTTCCTAGCCTGGTACAGCCCTCAGACTATTACCCATTATTGTTCTTCCACGTGGGTGGCAATGAAGTCACAACATATAGTCCAAGGGCAATCAAAAGAGACTTCAGGGCCTTGGGATGGTTGGTAAGGGAATCTGGAGCACAGGTAGTTTTTTTCCTCTATCCTTCCAGTTGCAGGCAGTGACATTGGAAGAAACAGATGGACCCAGTCTGTTAATACATGGCTCCATGGCTGGTGTCACTGCCAGAATTTTGAAGTTTTTGATAACAGGATGGTCTACATGTCACCAGGCCCGCTGGCATCAGATGGGATTCACCTTTATCAAAGGTGGAAGAGGGTCTTTGCTTATGAGCTAGTGAGGCTGATTGACAGAGCTTTGAACTAGACTTGAAGGGGGAGGGGCCTGTGGCAAGTCAAGGGACAACATGCCAAGGTTAGAGGGACAGGGTTCTAGTGAGGGTCCTCAACTTGTTGCTCTGAGACTTGCTGGGTACACTGGAGCACACTTGAAGTCTTAGAGAGATGAGCCAGAGGTTCCTGAAGTAATGGGTGCCAAGAGGGGAACAGCAGTGAAATACCTCAAAGGAATTAAGGGATTAAAGGGAATTTAAAAAGGTGACACTGCCAACAGCCCAGCTGAAGTGCCTCTATACCAACACACACAGCATGGGCAACAAACAGCAGCAGCTGGAAGCCACCGTGCTGCTCAAAAGCTACAACCTAGTTGCCATTACTGAAACTTGGTGGGACAAATCCTGTGACTGGAGTTCAGCTATTGATGGCTACAGGCTGTTCAGAAGGGGCATGAAAGGAAGGAGGGCTGGACAGGTTTCCCTCTATGTCAAGAAATGGGATAGATTGTGAAGAGCTGTCTCTGAAGAATAGCCATGAGCAGGTTGAAAGCTTATGGGTATGAATTAAGAGACTGAGGCAACAAAGGGAACCTTGTGGTTGGTATTTACTACAGGCCACCCGATCGAGGGGAGCCTGTTGCCAAAGCCTTCTTACTCCAGCTGCAGGAGGCATTGCACTCACAGGCTCTCATCCAGCTGGAGGGCTTCATCCACCCTGACATCTGCTGGATAAGCAGCACGGTGAGCTGTAGTCAATCCTGGAGACTCCTGGAATGCATTGAGGATAACTTCTTAAACCAGGTAATAGCCCTACCAGAGGGGGTGCGACAGTGGACCTGATGGTCACCAACACAAGTGAGCTAATCAGTGATATCAAGATTGGAGGCAACCTGGGCTGCAGTTATCATGCACTGGTGGAGTCCGCAGTCCTGATGGATATATGACAGGCAAAGAGTAAAGTCAGGACCCTGAATTTTTGGAAAGCAAATTTCCAGCTGGTTTAAGGAGTTAGTCAATAGGACCCCCTGGGAAACTGTCCTCAGGGACAAGGGAGCAGAACAGAGCTGGCACATCTTTAAGGATGTTGTCCCATAGAGTGTGAGAGCTCTCAGTCCCCAGGAGTAAGTATTCAGGAAAGGACAGCAAGAGACCAGTTTATCAAACTAAAGGGCAAGAAGGAAATGCACAGGCAGAGAAAGCAGGAACAGGTATTCTGGGAAGAATATAGGGGCACTGTCCGGTTGTGTAGGAATGGGGTCAGGAAGGCCAAGGCACAGCTGGGAATGAACTTGCCAAGGGATGCAAAGAATAATAAGAAGGGCTTCTATAGGTATATCATCCAGAAAAGGAAGGTCAAAGAAAGTCTACCTCCACTGATGAACATGACTGGCAAACTGGTAACAACAGACAAGGAGAAGGCCGAGGTACTCAACAACTTTTTTGCCTGTCTTCACTGGCAACCTGTCTTCCCACGCCTCTTGAGTAGATGGACCTCAAGGCAGGGACTGGGGGAGCAAAGTCCCCCCCTCTTTAATAGAAGAACAGGTTCAAGACCACCTGAGGAATCTGAACATACATAAGTCTATGGGACCTGACAAGAAGCATCCCAGAGTCCTGAGGGAATTGGCTGATGTAGTTGCCAAGCCACTCTCCATAATGTTTGAAAAGTCACGGCAGTCAGGTGAAGTCCCCAGTGACTGGAAAAAGGGAAACATTGCATCCATTTTTAAAAAGGGTAGAAAGGAGGACCCTGGGAACTACCAACCTGCCAGCTTCACATCTGTGCCTGGGAAGATCATGTAACAGATCCTCCAGGAAACTATGCTAAGGCACATGGAAGACAGGGACGTGATTCAAGACAGCCAGCATGGCTTCACCAAGGGCAAGTCCTGCCTGACCAACCTAGTGGCCTTCTACGATGGAGTGACTATATCAGTAGACAAGAGAAGAGCTATGGATATCATCTATCTGGACTTCTGTAAGGCCTTTGACACAATCCCCCACAACATCCTTCTCTCCAAATTGGAGAGAGATGGATTAGATGAGTGGACTGTTCGGTGGATGAGGAATTGGCTGGATGGTTGCATGCAGAGAGTAGTGGTCAACAGCTCAACATCCAGATGGAGTTCGGTGACAATTCGTGTCCTTCAGGGGTCTGGAGTGGGACCAGTACTGTTTAACGTCTTTGTCAGGGACATGGACAGTGGGATCAAACATACCCTCAGCAAGTTTGCAGATGACACCAAGCTGAGTGGTGTGGTCGATATGCCCGAGGAACGGGATGCCATTCAGAGGGACCTGGACAAGCTGGAGAAGTGGGCCTGTGTGAACCTCATGAGGTTCAACGAGGCCAAGTGCAAGGTGCTGCACCTGGGTCAGGGCAACCCCCGGTTATCAGTATGGGCTGGGGGATAAAGGGATTGAGAGCAGCCCTGCAGAGGAGGACATGGGGGTACTGGTGGATGAAAAGCTGGACATGAGCCAGCAATGTGCACTCGCAGCCCAGAAAGCCAACCATAGCCTGGGCTGCATAAAAAGAAGCATGGCCAGCAGGTTGAGGGAGGTGATTCTGCCCCTCTGCTCTGGTGAGACCCCACCTGGAGTACTGCATCCAGCTCTGGAGCCCTCAGTACAGGAAAGACATGGACCTGTCGGAGCAGGTCCAGAGGAGGGCCACAAAAATGATCAGAGGGATGGAACACCTCTCCTATGAGGAAAGGCTGAGAGAGTTGGGGTTGTTCAGCCTGGAGAAGAGAAGACTCCCGGGAGACCTTATTGGAGCCTTTCAGTAGTTAAAGGGGGCTTATAAGAAAGATAGGGACAGACGTTTTAGTAGGGCCTGTAGAGATGGGGCAAGGGGTAATGGTTTTAAACTAAAAGAGGGGAGATTCAGACTAGATATAGGAAGAAGGTTGGTTGGTTTGTTGGGGTTTTTTTATGATGAGGGTGGTGAAACACTGGAACAAGTTGCCCAGAGAGGTTGTAGATGCCCCATCCCCGGAAACATTCATTGTCCTGGTTTCAGCTGGGATAGAGTTATTTTTCTTTTCAGTGACTGGTATAATGCTGTGTTTTGGATTTATTATGAGAATAATGTTGATAACACACTGATGTTCTTAGTTGTTGCTAAGTAATGTTATACTAAGTCAAGGACTTTTCAGTTTCTCAGGCCTTGCTAGCAAAAAGGCTGGAGGGGCACAAGAAACTGGGAGGGGATACAGCCAGGACAGGTGGCCCAAACTAGTCAGAGGTATTCCATACCATATGATGTCACACTGAGTATATAAACTGGGGGGAGTTGGCCAGGGCCTGCCAGTCACTGCTCAGGGACTGGCTGGACATTGATCAGTGGGTGGTGAGCAGTTGTATTGTGCATCACTTGTTTTGTGGGTTTTTTTCCTTTTGGATTTTATTCCTCTCTCCCTCTTTCCTTTTCATTACAGTTATTATATTTCATTTTATTTCAATTATTAAATTGTTCTTATTTCAACCCATGAATTTTATTTTTTCCCAGTTCTTCTCCCCATCCCACCACGGGGGGGGGGGAGTGAGAAAGGGGCTGCATGGTTCTTAGCTTCCAACTGGGATTAAACCATGACAATCAAGTTGGATGTGGCTCTGAGCAACCTGATCTAGTTGAAGATGTCTCTGCTCATTGCAGGAGGTTGGACTAGATTACCTTTAAAGGTCCCTTCCAATCCAAACCATTCTATGATTCTATCATTTGTTGGGTAATATACAACACTAAGAAGATCTAGATCTTCCATAATATCTTAATGAAAACATCAGTTTGGACCTAGTAACAGGGAAAGTGATTTTTATGTAAAAACAGTGAATATTGCTAAATTACAGTGTGCTTATCATTTAGAAAGTGAAATACTTAAAAGCCATGAAATTAATAAAGGACATCTGAAATCTTACACTTGTCACATAATAAAAGAAAATACATTGACCTCTATCATAATGGCACCCTAGAATATCACACTCACTCATACAAGTGTTATCAAAGTTTCTCTGAGACAAGAATGTGTCATTTTTAATCAGTGGGAGATTGAGGCAGAAAGCAACAGATTTGGACAGACACCCAACTTTGTAAACCCAGTGGAGACGTGATCGCTCTTAGTTTCTATGCCAGAGAGAGTACCTGAAGTCCCATAAAGTTATATTTGCAGCCTATACCAGTGCAAACAAGAGGGTGATAAATACACTTGTGCTCCCTGATCGAGCTCCACATGCAGGTTCCTGGAAGCAGAACATACATAGCTCAGAGACCTTTAAAGGTCACTTCCAAGCCAAACTTTTCTATGATTATATGACTGCAAATTTGAAGGCACACAGACACCTGAATAAAGCTTACATGCTTCTCAAGCAAAAAAAAAAAAATAAATCTAGATTGATTTTTATTTTTAGCTCCTAAGGCCCAAATTCAAATAACAACTGATGCTTCTGATTTCTTTTTTGTTCACTTGCTTTTGCGTGAGGTACCAGACTGGAAGAGTAAATGGCTAAGATGGATGGGACAGGAACATGCACTCACTATATGCCAAATGTGTTTCCTCATTTCTTTTACATTATTACATTTTGTATGCAATAAAAATAGGTAAAATAAGTAAAACTTTTTCAGATAGAAAGTATTTACATCTTCTTTAGTAAGCAGAATGATCAGAGACCAATACTGAGGACTATGCCCTCCTCCAATGCTTTGGGAGATCAAATCCAAGCTAAACATTCAGCAAGTCTCATTTGTCTCTCACCTTCTTTTCTCCTCTGTCCCACTACCAAATGTCTAGAAACCAGTGAATACAGAAGAAAACAGATGTCAGTTTGCCAGCCTTTAACTAGAACAAGTATAGGACATTTTTCAAGCAGACTACCCTGAGCTATCACATCATTCAACACCAAAAAGGAGCAGATGTCAACAACTGCAAAGCAAAGGCCTAGGATATGATAATGTTTGAAGGAAGCTATGCCATTAACACAGAACACAGATTTGGTTTGTTGAACTCAGAAATTTCAGTCATTAGTTTTGAAAGACTGAAATCTAGAATCTTAGGATCTTGATTTAGGCTTTATTTTGAAATATCTGCTATCCTTGCCATGGGTTTAAAACTGCATGAAGGAGCAAAGCTTCCAAGTTGCCTTTCTAAGCCTGCATGTTCAATAATCTCTTTAAGAACTGCCTTGGGTATGTTTTAGTAACAATGTTTTATGACATCAAGAACATTTTCCAAAAACAAACCAAGTTACAATACCCTGAGCACCTTTTTGAGTCACGTGATTTTGAATGTATTGTTCATCGAGTAGGAGATACAAAGAAATAACACCAAAAGGATTTTGCCATTATCAAAAGTAGAATCATTAAATTTCACAGGCCTTAGAATCTTAGTATGCAATATACATAAATTTGAATTTAGAAAAACTAATAAAATACTGTATTTTTAAAGCCACTCTTATTAATATGCTTTCTCACCCCCTTGATCTCCACTGTGTAACGAGGACATGTGCAAAGCACAGTCTCAAACTTCAAGTAAACAAAACAAGTAGGTAATCTACATCTCCAAGTTTCAGAAATCAAACAAAAATAACTATAAAAGCAATCTTCTCCATTTAACTTCAATCTATAAGCTGAGTGATTAGAGAAGATCCTAAATTAAAACTATCAAGAAAACTCAGAACACTGTATGTAGTGAAATTGAGAAAATACACGTTCTTTTTTATCTCCTTAACCTGATTTCAGGAAGTAGCCTGTATCAAAATATTATCAACAAATATTAGAGATTGATTTAGGGGAAAAAGAGAAAGGAGTAGTTTTAATTATATGCCACATATATGCATATGGATGGAAAACAGGATACAAAACCTGCCTAACTTCTAAGTTACTCTAACATCAGCTTTAAACAAACCCCCTCACCTGTTCTGTAGATGAGGACATATTCTGAACAACAACAATATGATGGCTGGGGGTGGGGTGGGGGTGGAGATGGATGGTACAGAAGATTAAACAAACACCTCTTACACAAGGAAGGAGATACAAAAGATCCAAAGAAATTAAAGGAGAATGTCTATGGTTTATATATAATGTACAGCTTATCTAGAGAATTAATTGACAATAAACTGTTATAAGTTTAAAAGTTCTGCAAGATTTGGAAAAAAAACCCAAGAAATTTTAAGGAAAAGGCATAACAATAAGAGGACATAAAAATCCTAAGATAGAAAGGCGCAAAAGTCACACAGCTGTAGGACAAACCGATCTGGAAGCATATTGGAAACCTCAGAATTGGTCACTCTGTAAGCACCTTTCCCAGAGCTTGGGAAAGTTTTGCATCTGTTTCTGAAGCATCTGGTGCTAGCAACTATTTGAGATAGGTTACTGAAATGCTTGTTTATTCCTGTATGAAAATTCCTGTTACTAAAAAAATAATAAAGAAAATAGCAGCAAAATAAATAGCAATAAGAAAAGTATGCATCCTCCAAGTTTACTTTTCAGCCAACTCCAAATCTCTTCACTCCCCAGGCAACTCTTAATTCTGTATAGAACATATCCTGGACTAAATGAAAGCTAATCTGAGAGAATGAAAGCAATAACTACAATCTTAAGAAGAAATACTGTGACACTAGTCTGTTCAGAAAACACTCTTTTTAGTATTACAGTGATTTTATCAAGTGTCACTATAATAAGAAATAATTTCTAAAAGTAAGAATAAAACATAGTTATTTTATATGCTGTTAAATTTTTATTCAAGAGCACTTAAAAAGTATACATAGGCAACAGTACTGCTACTAATTTGTCATTCAATTGCTGTTTTATCCTTGATTTGTCCTCTACTGAATGACAAATCTCACATTACCAAAATGAACTAAGGACAGTTTAACTGTCAACCAAAAGGCTTATCAAACTTATAATTTTCAGCATTAAATAGCTGCATTGCATGAATACTAATCTCCTTTAAATAAGGACTTCCACATGAGAGATCTGAAGGGACAGCACTGAATGCTTAAACACATGATGCTAATCGGAATTCTCCATCCTTGTGAACATCCCATTAATTTACCTGATCCCCCAGATCCCTGGGCTGTCAGTCAGAGCAAAGAAATTCAAGTTTCAACATACAACTGTGGTAAAAAGCCATATGATACAGATTATCAGGAGCCCTCAGAGTAAAGAATCTATTCTTCTCATCACTTTTCTTCAGAAGCCCCAAACATTGGGTCATTGATTTGAAAGGACCCCAAAATGTACCAGCCATTGATAGTATTGCTAGAAATTCCATGCAACAAAGGCTTCTCCAAGTTACATAGTCTAATTTTACATCCTGTGTTTCTACAACCAGACACTTCTGTTCACAAACAGTGCTGTTTTTCTAAGCCTCCAAAATATCTAATGCAGTATCTACTGCGCATGTGTAGAAGAACTGAATGTCACATGTACAATCAGTGTAACTCTCCACATTAATCTGTTCCAGACTGAGAAGATCCCTAGATCAGCACTGAATCATAGTCTCTTAATTCCTTCAGGGAGACATGACCCATACAGGATAATGGGCAAAAACATCATTAAACCAGTTTTACATATTCTCCAGTGTGGTAACGCAAGTCGAGACGGACTGAAAAACACTATATCAGTGTGGCTGGGTTCAGACAAAATGGCCTTTATTGTTTTGTCATACTGCTTATATAACTTAGTACAGGT
Source organism: Falco biarmicus (assembly GCF_023638135.1). Lineage (NCBI taxonomy): Eukaryota > Metazoa > Chordata > Aves > Falconiformes > Falconidae > Falco > Falco biarmicus. The sequence goes on along the minus strand of NC_079310.1, from coordinate 8,408,972 downwards.
GTCAGACACTGATAGGCTTTCTGTCTTCTTGCTTGTTATTTGCTCTTGCCATTACATCCATATGCTGCGGTTTTAAGTTCCGGTTCTTCACATCCTGTTTACATGCTTGACATTTTTGTGGCTGTCTTAAGGGTACACGACTAAGTTTTCAAGGTCAACTAACTCATCTGCAGACCCACTGCAGACCCCTACAATTCCTCCTTTTTGTTTTTGAACAGCTAGTACCAGGTTTCCTGTGCGTTGCAGGGCCCTTTGCAAACACGACAGCAAACAAGGCAATAGCCAACAAACAATACAAGTAACTGGTTCCAATTTAGTGAATCAATGCCAAAAACCCCAAGATTTTCTTGGATTTTGGTAACATGTTGCTGCAATGGGGCGCCTAAATCCATGCAGCACATGCCATCAAAATCCTCACAGCCATGTCCCTGAGTCAACAATAAAAAGTCAATAGCTGCTCTGTTTTGTAAAACCGCATGTTGTACTGGTGACAAATCATCAGCTAACAATCCCAAAACACTAGAGGTTTGATTAGCATTCTTAACTACCTAACAAGCAAGGTGATTTAACTCTTTTAATGCTTTCCTTGCTGCTGCTTCGGGTAAGAGAAGAGCTGCTGCAATACGTTCCCATCGGTCCCATAAGTCAACTACATCATTACATGCTTCATCTAAAGCTATATTGCATTTAAGTGTGTTATGCTTATCAACATGTTCACGTGTTAACTTATGCGGGTGCCATGGTCCCATAAAAGATAGTTGTCCAAATGTACATGGCCCTCCTACTGGTTTGGCAGGAATGCCGTCCCATGCACGATCACCACAAATAAAAAGACACCATGTGGAAGTTTTCAAGGCCAATCAATACCTGTAGGGACCAGATCAGAGCTAGTGACCCAAATGTCTACACCAATTAGTACTGTTTTTCCAATACCTATTAATTGGTTCAATTGGCGTTCCAGAAATATTTGTGGGTTTATATAAAGGGACACCATTTTGATAGGGTTCATGGCCTCCTGTTACATTAGCATTTATATAAAAACAATTATCAGCATTCAAAGTGCCAACAATATCAATTTCTTGTGGGTTACTATTATACAGAGGTAACCAATCATCCCAAATATCAAGGTTTTCAGTAAGATTCTTCATTCCCCAAAGTCTTTGCCGAAATCGCATGTTCAGCTTTTGCACAATAATGTCTGTTAACACACGTTGCAAATCAGTTTCGTGGAAGGGCACACCAACTAGACATGTGTGGAAAGGTTGACTGCCTTGCACCAGAGACACACCAAACCAGGAATGGTTCAGTTGCCGTGCTAAGGAGACCCACACATTAGTTGTTGGGTTGATCGGTGGCAGCAGTGCTCCCACGGTCTGGCACGCTAAGCTCAGGCCACACACAGCAAGCAGGTATTCATCACAGACCTTCATCTGTAGAGACACAAGCATAACCTCTTCCCCAAGTTAACAATTCATGCGGCCCTGACCAATGCCCAGTATAAGGGTCTTTCATGCGTACTAAGACACCTTTGTGCTTTTGTTGCTTATCACCAACTGACACAAAGTGCCGCACAATGGGAAGCACCGTATGGTCAACAGAGATTTTCAAAAAGTTCAAAACATAGCATGCTTTCTCTAATCATGCCTCTGGGGTCATTCCCTTCATTCCCCCTTTTTGTTTTTCAAGCAGGCGTTTAAGTGTACCGTTCATGCATTCAACAATGGCTTGGCCCATGGGGGAATGGGGAATACCAAATTTGTGGGAGATCCCCCACAGTGAAAGGACTGACGGACTTAAAAGTTATAGGCAGGTCCATGGTCCATTTTGATTTCAAGGGGGACAACGAGCACAGAAAAAGCACATTGCCAGAGCCAAATGACGTCACGACTGGTCTCACCTGTGTGGGCAGTAGCAATCATTGCAGCAGAATATGTATCTATTGTAACATGGACATATTTTTGTCTGCCAAACTCGCTGTAATGAGTTACATCTGTTTTCCAAAGTTGTAAAGCTTGAAGGCCTCTAGGATTAACTCCATAATTTGGCACGGAGGTAACATTTTGACAGTCTGGACAGGCTGCAACAATGCTGCGTGCATCAGACTGAGAGAGACCCTTTTGACCAAATTGATGATACAAAGATCACCAATTCTGATGATAAAATTGGTGGGCTAACATGGCCTGCTGGTGAACATCAGGAACAGGCACCGACAGAACCACAGAAACTAGAGCATCAACTCTAGCATTGCCTTCAATTACAAAACCAGGTAGGGAAGTATGGCTGTTAACATGCATAACATAAAATGAAGAATGGTGTTTCCAAATTTCTTCCCAAACTAAAGTCAAAACTGCAAAAAGCTTGGGATTGTTGACATGGCCAAGGACATCCATATCTAACCTGGGAAGGAGGGCTGCCACATATGCCGAATCAGTAACAAGATTAAGAGGGCCTGGGAAGTATTGAAATGCCAAGGCCGCAGCCCGCAACTCTATGACTTGCGGGGATCCTTCCTGATACACAATTTGGGAATGCCACTGCCCATCCTGCTCCAAGCAACTGCAGCTTTTCCCATTTCTCCAGACCCATCTGTAAATACTGTGTCGACTTTGACTGCTCACCTCTGACTTAGTTAGATCTACAGTCATTTTCAAAAGTGGATGAGGTGGATGATGGTACTGAACTTGCCCTTGAAAATTGGCAAGAACCACTTGAAGGGCAGTAGAGTTTGACAGTGCACATTCAAAATAGAATTGTTGTACAAGGATAATCACAGCTGACGGATCAACTCCAGTCAAATCTAAACATCTTTTTCAGATTTTTATGATCAAAACGGCAACAAATTTGTACCATCCAACAGCAGTTTTCTTAGACTGCAAAGGCAAAAACAACCATTTGAGTACATGCAGTGGATCTTCCCAAGCCTGGTTCCATTGGGCCAACAGCATAAGGAGAAGATTGGCCCATTAAAATAAAACCACTTAAAGGAAGCATGATATCTACACGCGACACGTTGCACAGAGATCAACTGTTCGACTTCTTTCACAAGTGCCAAGGCTGCAGGTGTTAAACACCTTGGGGCTAAAAGATCTGCATCTCCTTTTAAAAGTTGCAAAAGAGGTTGCATCTGTTCATTAGTAAGGCCTAAATAAGGTCATAGCCAATTCAGCATTCCTGCAAGTTTTTGGACATCATTCAAGGTCTTTACATCCAGTTTCAAATTGATAGGTTGTGGAGACACAGTTCTCTTCAGAACAATCATGCCTATATTTTTTACGTGATCTAACATTAGGGTGGACCACTGAGCCTGATGCTGAGAGCTGGCAAACTGTCCAGTACTCATCAACACATCAGGCCCATTACCAAATCGGGGATCATCTTGTGGAAAGTTCAAATTCTGCAGCCCTTGCTGTTCCGCGGCTGCACGCCAGGTGGTGTGCAAGACCGCTACTTGCACAGGTTGGAAAATGATCTGCGCCAACTGAGAAATGGAGGAAACGTGGGCCGGCACAAATGTCGATGGGAATCAGGGAGGCAGGGACCGGTCTGCCGAGGTTTCTGCCTGTCGTCCTCGGAATCGCTACCGAACATAGGTCGACGCCGTTGGGCAGATTTGGGGGCTTCGGGACACTGAGGAGTGGCGCCTGGCAAGGGGCACAAACTCTCCCCCTCCCCTGCTACCTCACCCTCTTGTCTGCTGTCTGGAGGGGGATCCGGGGGAGGTTTGGGTGGTACACGGTACACCCCCACTCACGTCTTGCTGACTTTTCAAACGTTTCACAGTATCTCTAAGCAGTCCCCATGTAATCAAAAGCCCCGACTCCTCTTTGTCCTCTTTCGCCGCAGCTTCTAACAGTTTCGATCCTAAATCCTCCCAGGTCGACACACTAAAAGCAGTCACAGCGGACACTTCTATTCCTTGTCTCTTGGCCCACAATAACATACGTCTTAACCGCAGCTCGTCTAAAGTAGTTCCACGCTTCTGTAACACTAACTTCCAGATTGACAGCACAATGGTATCTTCTTTAGATAAATTAGTCCCCATGTTGTCCCTGGTGGCTCACCTTTCCGGTGTCACATTCTCCTGGGATCTTGCAGCCGCTCGCTGCGCTATTCCACTTCACCAGGCTCTGTCTCCCTGTGGATAACTGGCTAGCTGAAAAAGGTCACATAGACATAGTCCAGCTGGCTGGACAAAAATGCACATCGCACTCAGCTTATCTGAAGTAAAGCAAAAATACACTGTCCTTGGCTGTTTTTGTTACACAATAACAAGAAGATTGTGGTCGGTAAACAATGTTGCAGGAGGGAACAGATAACTACAGAAGAGAAACTAGGGGCGTGTTGCAGAATGGCTGTGTGATCATGGCCATGACTCCCTTAAAGATCTTTGTGAAACAAAGTTAGCGTAAGTTAGCTGAAGCAGGCCTTGCAGCTATGCTGAGGCACGCTGATAAGGAAGCTGAGAAAAACACTGACCTTGTGCCTAATGTTGTAAATAACTTTGAGGAATTCGCGTAGACAAGAGAGGAAAAAAAAAATACGTAGCTAGCTATCCGCAGAAACCGCAAGTAGGAGGACGTATGAAAATGTAACCCTTTAGAGCTTAGCCAATCAGCAGATGACTTGTAGGCATAATTAACTGGAACTGTATATAAGACATAATCGCGCCGTAATAAATCGAAGCTTGCTTTATCACTCATATTGAGTCGGCTGCTTGCTTTCCCTCGCTCGTCGCAAGTGGCGCCTGAACAGGGACACCTAACCTTGTTCTTCACCGGACAGCGAGGACGGAGAAGCACTGGTAGCAGCGACCAGAGAGCAGAAGATCGGCTGATGCTGGCATCGTACCCAATCCATGCTTGAGCCCAGGATAATTCAAGAAGGGGTTTGCCATCCGTGAGCTGCTACCCAAGGGAAAAGGCTGCAACAAAGAGGACTTTAACGAGTGCACAATGGAAAAAGAGGTAGCGCTAGCACTTTTACAATGCTTTTTAGAAAAGCGGGGAGTAGGCCCTTTAAAAGATCTGGCCGGGTTAATTGCATTAGGTAAAGCAAAAGGATATTTTGCAGATCCTGAGCATATGTTTGAAGTAGAAGAATGGCGTAATTATGGGGATTGTTTATGGGATTTAGTAATAGATGATGATAAGGCAGCAAAAAAATTGATGAAATCATGGCATGAAGTAACTAATTGTATAAAAAGATATCAAGCAGAAAAGCGCCTTGCTGCAGCAGTAACAAGCCGACTTGCAAGCTCAGATCCTAATGCAGGAAAAATTATGCCATGTGAAAATTACATTCCAATACCCCCTTTATCACAAACAGTGCCCTCTGTACCACCTATAGAGCCCACTGCACCACCTCCAGACCCTTCGTGTCCTCCGCCCCCCCCCTCCGGCGCAGTAGCCTCGGGGGGGCCAGAGGGCGGGGACACATCTGACAAAAGTGCTGCTGAGGAAGAAAATAACAGTGGGCAGTCAATACAAAATTCTAAAAAAAAAAAATAAAAAAATAATTAAAAAAAAAAGGAACAAAAAAATACAGTAAACAAACTGGTGCGTTCTACACGCATTAATTGGCAAAAAATAGCACAAGAAGCAGCTGCTCAGGGAATATTTGATATTGCTGAGCAAGTCAACCCCCCACAAGCTTTCCCTGTAACGTATCAGATGAATGCCGCTAACCAAAGACAGGGAACCTGGGAGGCTTTGATTGGAAAATATTAAGTCAGTTACGTAGTACAGTGAATGAGTCAGGCCTCCACAGTGAGCCCACCAGATATACCTAACTTTATGAAAGGGCCGTTATTGTGCCAGTGTATTCTGGAGAATAGTAACAGTTACACCAAAGTCATTTTAGTAACCCTGCCCTTAGATTCTTCTGTAGAAACAATGCTAGAGCGAATGAGTTGGGTGCCAGTAGGTCAGCAAGCCTTGCTAGTGGAAGCAATCCAAGCAGTAGGGAGAGATTTAGTGCAAGCCCAAAGTCAGGCTTTTGCAGCGCTTGCGCCTCTGTGCCCCCCTGGGGCTACCGCGCCCCCAAAGCCAGCAACCACCATGTGCCGAGACTTCCCCTGCTATCGATGCGGGAAGCCAGGACATACCCGTGACCGATGTCGACAACGTCAAGTGTGGTGCCAAAATTGTCAGCGAGGGACCCACAGCACCAACGTCTGTCGGCAGACAGGAAACGAGAAACCGAGCGCGAGGAGCCGCAGCGCGTCGACCCCAATTGCGACTCTTGTCACCTTCACGACACCCCCTCCAGGAGACATGACCAACTCTTATCGGCAGACACCGTGTTACAACCCGCCACCCGAAGGAGCCTCGGCCTGGACCTGGCAACAGCAGTAGATACAACATTAATTGACAACCGACCACAAAAAATCGCAACTTGTGTCCGAGGACCTCTGATAATTAATGGACAAAGTTATGATGCTCTATTATTAGGGCGGTCTTCTGGTAGGTTAAAAAGACTGTTGCAAAGTGTGTTGCTTATAGTAATAATTGTTATCATTGGATTTATATGTTTAAGCTGTGCTCTCTCTTGTATTCAAAAATTAATCGAGCGTGTAACTGGACAAGTTTTGCTTGCGCAAAGAGAAAAAGGGGGAAATGTTGCAGAATGGCTGTGTGATCATGGCCATGACTCCCTTAAAGATCTTTGTGAAACAAAGTTAGCGTAAGTTAGCTGAAGCAGGCCTTGCAGCTATGCTGAGGCACGCTGATAAGGAAGCTGAGAAAAACACTGACCTTGTGCCTAATGTTGTAAATAACTTTGAGGAATTCGCGTAGACAAGAGAGGAAAAAAAAAATATGTAGCTAGCTATCCGCAGAAACTGCAAGTAGGAGGACGTATGAAAATGTAACCCTTTAGAGCTTAGCCAATCAGCAGATGACTTGTAGGCATAATTAACTGGAACTGTATATAAGACATAATCGCGCCGTAATAAATCGAAGTTTGCTTTATCACTCATATTGAGTCGGCTGCTTGCTTTCCCTCGCTCGTCGCAGGGGCGGGCTTGGTATTTAGGCAACTAACCAATAATGAGCTTAACTTTTGTAATATGTATGAGCTAATTATAACAAGGCATAAAAGATGACTGTAAGGCACAATAAATGAAGTCTGCTGATCACCCATATTGAGTGACTGTGTCTTCCCTCCATTGCGACAAATGGCACCCGAACAGGGACCCTAGAGAGGGCTGAACCTGCGAGCCACGAGTCGACGGAGATCGGGTACCGGTCCTGAAAGCAGCGCAGGAGGCGGAAGGGCACAGTCCCCACACCCGGGAGCACCTACAGAGGGTCCCGCCAGCCACGCGTCGCCGAAGTCTCGCAAAGGCTGCAACAGCGCTGACGACGGTGATATGGAGAAATAGTGTGAAATGGGGACAATGGACATCGAATGTGATTGTATAGGTCTGCTCGAGGAATGTGGGTATGGTGACTAGTCATGGGTGCGGTGTCTGGTCACATAGGCACACAGCCTTGAGGAGACGCCTGCCCTTCTTCCTCTAACAAAGGGGAGACGCCTGCCCTTCTTCCTTTAACAAAGGGGCTATTTAAAAAAGAATGAGAAAAGGATGAGAGATATTCCAATGCTATCTAGAGGGAGGGAGTGCTAAGTCTCCTTGCTGGAGAAGATGGGATAGTCACAAGAACATGAATCACCTACAAACCTGCAAGACCACCACATTCCAGGCAAAGGACTGATAAGCTAATTAACATACGAAGCGAGAGTAAGCGGGTTTAGGTAAGGAATATGTATAGGCGTTAATTGAATATTCATTTGTTTTATTGTAAAAATGTGAGATGGTTCGTCACTTCGGGCATGCACGCTTGTGGAGGAGCGATCCCCCGTGCATCTGCGCGCAATAAACATACCTACTTTATAACTTTCAAGTTATAGAGTCTAATTCCGCACGTCAACGATATGGAGAGACAAGCGACGTATGATTTGCTCAAATGCTTTTTAGAAAAATGGAGCATTCGGGGCATAGATTGTAAAAAGGAATTACCAGGGTTATTAGCGTATGGGGTAGCGAGGGGTCATTTTGGGAATCCGGATACGTTTTTTGAGCATCCAGAGTGGCGTAATTATGGGGACACACTGTTTGCCAAAGTAATAGCCGACAATAAAACAGCTAAAAAACTGATGAAACCGTGGCAAGCTGTCGCTAATGCCCTTTTGCAACATCGAGCCTAACAGAGAGCGGCTGCTGCTGCCTCTGGGCGGCTGGGAGTTGCAAGCGGGACTGCAATAGCCACACAGCAGGGGGAATCGGCTTCCCCCCCCCGATTGCCCGCTGCCTCCCTCGGTGCGTACGCTGACGGTTCAACAGGGGACTGCGGGAAGGTGGGACCAGTCGCCCTTCCCGTCGCTGCCCTCTTCGAATCCCTCAGCCCCTCCGTCGGGGAATGATGACATAAGCGAGGAAATAGACCGTAAAAACCCGGTAGAGAGTAGGGAATGTACAAATCCTTTTGCGGACTGTCTTCAGGTTGCCCAAAATAGGCAAAAGGTCTGGAAGCAGATAGCAGAAAGCGCTATGCTTGAGGGTGAACGCGATTTTGCCGCGGGAATTGTGCATGAGGCTTTCCCAGTCACGTATTCACAGCCAGATGCGCAGGGGAATATCACGGTTTCTATCACTAACTTAGATTGGAAATTATTAACTCAGCTACGGGCTATGGTGAGTGAGTCAGGTTTGAAAGGGGAACCCACCAGGCAAATGTTAGATTATATTTGGGGAACTAATATCTTACTCCCGAGTGACATACGCAGTATAATGAAGTTAATCTTGAGCCAACATCAGCAGCTTCTGTTTAACGCTCATTGGCAGGCTGCTTGTCAGGAATCGATAGCAGTGGTTAGACAGCCAGGGGACCCACTGCATGGGGTTACTCTACAGGAGCTGATGGGTTTAGGACCCTATTTTCGAACCGAAGCTCAGGCACTGATGGGACCGGATAAGGCAAAGGAAGCGATGAGGCTAGCTAGACTAGCGCTTGACCGTATAAAGGAACCTGGGGGAATCCCTTCATATATGGGAATCAAGCAGGGAAGAGAGGAGCCATTTGGGTTATTTATCGATCGGGTAGCAAACGCCATACAGGCGGCTGGGGTGCAAGACTATCTCAAAGGCTCCATTTTAAAGCAGTGTGCCATACAGAATTGTAACCCAGCCACACGTAACATCCTAGCTACGCTACCAGGGACATGGACCATAGAAGAAGCTTTGGAAAGAATGGCACAAGTGCCAGTCGGGCCCCAGGCTATGTTAGTCGAGGCAATAAAAAAACTAGGGAGTGCTTTAAAAGAGCAGGCGCAGGCTACCCAAAGTCAGGTCTTGGCAGCCCTTGCTCCTTTGCAAGCCTTTGCTGGGCGATCAAATGCCCGCGGCCCATCTCGTCTACGGTGCTTCCGTTGCGGTGTCACCGGACACATGAGATGGGACTGCAATGTCAAACGAAGCTGCTTGTCGTCGATCAGGAAACGGGCGACCCAGCAGGAAGAGCCACCCCGCGCCGACACAAAAAGCGGCTGCTTGCCCAGCAGCACAAAATCCTTTCCTCTCCGACCCGCAACCAGCGGAAGCCTCGGCTTGGACCTGGCAACAACAGTAGATTGTACCCTATTGGACTCAAAGCCTACAAAACTTGCTACTGGCATACAAGGCCAATTTGTATAAGCGGACAAGCTGTTGGAGCATTACTCATAGGGCGTTCATCAGCCACCATGTTGGGACTCAATGTTTTGGTGGGACTGATTGATAAGGACTTTCACGGAGAAATTCATATTATGGCTCAGACGCTGTTTCCCCCACTCTTTATACCTAAAGGGACCAAGATAGCCCAGTTGATTCCACTACTGCATCTTGCGGGCACCCTCCAACCATTGCAAGAACAACCTCGAGGACAAGGTAACTTTGGGTCTACGGGACAAATGGCTTTACTGACTATTGGCTTGCGTCAACGACCACGGCGATCGGTCACGGTGCAGTATGGAGACCAGACACTCTCGATTACTGTGCTGTTGGATACTGGCGCTGATGTCTCTATAATCAGTGCACACAAATGGCCGGCGCATTGGCCAACCTGTACGAACAGTGCCACAGTTGCAGGAGTAGGAGGATTGACCCTCGCTCACAAATCCCCCCTTCTACGATGAACTATAGCTGACAAAGTTATAAATTGTTGTGTCTTGATTATTCCACTGCCTGAGGGGGTGCATGCTTTGATAGGCCGCGATATCTTGGCCCAAATGGGGATGGTCCTCACTTCAGACCTCCCTTTCTAGGAGCGGCCATTGCTTGGACTTTCCCGATCCCACTCCGATGGAAGACAGAGGAACCAGTGTGGATAGAGCAGTGGCCGTTAAAAAGGGAAAGTCTAGAACAGGCGCATGAACTGGTTAAAGAGCAGTATCAACAAGATCATTTGCGTCTGTCAACGAGCCCCTGGAATACCCCCATCTTTGTTATCAAGAAAAAGTCTGGAAAATATCGATTGCTTCTGCGAGCGGTAAACAAACAGATGTATGATATGGGGGCCTTACAACCCGGTTTACCCAACCCAGCTATGATACCGAAAGGGTGGCATTTACTCATTGTAGATTTGAAAGACTGCTTTTTCACAATTGCTTTACATGAAGATGATAAGCGCAGATTTGCCTTTACCTTACCCGCGATCAACCGGGAGGGACCGGATCAGCGCTTTGAATGGACGGTCCTCCCTCAAGGAATGAGAAATTCGCCCACCTTGTGTCAACTCTATGTTGCTGCCACACTACAACCTTTGCGACAATGCTGGGCTAAGACTTTAATCTACCATTATATGGATGACATCTTGTTAGCACAGCCGACACCCTTCTCTTTACAACAAAAACAGGTTTTAACAGAACAACTCAAGCATAGAGGCTTGGTAGTAGCACCCGAAAAGGTGCAAGAATCAAGCCCCTGGAAGTATCTGGGGTGGCACATTACTGATACAACAATTCAGCCTCAAAAGTTGTCACTCCTTCTGGATATCCGAACCCTTCACGATGCCCAACGACTGCTTGGTGATCTGCAATGGCTCCGACCTGTAGTGGGCATCCCCAATGAACTATTAAATCAACTACGCCCCCTGTTGAGAGGGACAGATCCCTCAACCCCAGTACAGCTTACTGAACAGCAAGAACAAACATTACAACAAATAGCATCAATGGTGACTACGCGCTCCACGCATCGGCGTGTTGTAGGGTTACCCATCGATTTGACTATCTTATGTGGCACTCAGTACCTCATGGGTGCTCTAACACAGCAAAAAATAAAAACGGAGGAGAAAGGGGAGTACACCACCATCGTATTGGAATGGATAGCTCCCCCGCTGCAACCACGATGCACAATACAAGACAAAATTTCTACGCTGTCGGAGCTGATCAAGAAAGGTCGCTGTCGTATCTTACAGGTGGATGGCACTCCTCCTGGCACGATATGGGTGCCGATGAGACACGTCGACTTGGAGTGGTACTTGCAGAACTCTGAGGAACTGCAGGCTGCATTACTCCACGATGGAGCAGCGATAATAGTGAAACCACTCCCATCGCCCATCCTGTCGTGGATGGAGAACATGGGCTGGATTGTTAAGCCGAAGCGATCCAGCCAGCCTATCCCGCATGCTCTTACAGCCTTTACTGATACGGGTCGACGCTCTAGGACCGCTGCCATAACGTGGAAAGATGAGCAAGGGTGGCAATGCCAAATTCTACAAGCGCAGCCAAAGGATTCCCTACAGACGCTAGAACTCTTTGCAGTGCTCTGGACATTTATTAGATGGAGAGATGTCCCACTGAACGTAGTCACAGATTCTCTCTATGTTGCCGGCATAGTCAGCCGGATTGAAGATGCAAGCGTGCGTGATTTAAAGAATCAATGCTTGACAGAACTGCTTGTGAGCTTGCAGCTTGCAATCGCACAGAGATCGGAATCGTATGCGGTGATCCATATCCGAAGCCATCAGTGGGAAGGCGGCCTCAGAGAGGGCAATGCTCGAGCTGATCATCTCGTCACAATTGCTACTGAACCCCCATTAGCACCACATTGTCGAGCCCGAGAAGCCCATTCGATCTTCCATCAAAATGCGAAGGGGCTGGCACGAGCCTACAAACTCTCTATGGAGGAGGCTCGGGCCATTGTGAAGGCTTGCCCTATATGTAGTCACCATAACTCAGGCTTAGGGCTCGGTTGCGGGGTCAACCCGCGAGGACTAAAGTCTAATGATGTTTGGCAGATGGATGTTACTCATGTTCCTGCATTCGGTCGATTGAAATATGTGCATGTTACTATAGACACCTATAGCCATATGTTATGGGCCACACCACAGCCCGGGGAAAAGGTCCGGGACATGCGCCGGCATTTAACTAGTTGCTTTGCTGTTTTAAGGGTGCCTATTACTATTCAAACTGATAACGGTGCTGCATATGGTAGCGGATTACTTAAACGCTTTATGCAAATGTGGAATATTAAACATGTTACTGCAATCCCTCATTCTCCAACTGGACAAGCAATCGTAGAGCGGGCTAACGGGACGCTAAAACGTTATATAGAAAAGTTCAAAGAGATTCAGGATGTAAAAGAAAGGGTAGAGAAGGCTCTTTTTGTGCTTAATCATTTGTGTGTATTTGGGGACAGTAATGAGCCACCTATAATAAGGCACCACGCTGGCTCAGAACCCCCCAGGCCACCACACATGAAAGTACTGTATAAGGATGCAAAAACAGGACAATGGGTAGGTCCTGTGGAGGTGATTTATGTGGGGCGTGGTTATGTCTGCATTTCTACCGATTCAGGCACTATTTGGGTTCCCAGCCATTGGGTAAAACCTGCTGTAGAGCACGCTGGAGGAGCTCGACGCGAGAACGCTGCTTCGCCTGCACCTTGCGAAAGGCCCTGTTCTGGAACCTATTCGACATCTGTTCCGATCCCACATACAGGGGACCACGCATGAAAAACTCAAACTTTTGACAGCAAAGATACAATCTCATAGCAAATGGGATTATTATTTTTGATCATTATTGTAATAGTTTTAGTAGTGCTTAGCTGTGTATTTTCCTGTGTTAAAACGCTGTTATTGAAAATGGTCAACCAAGCCTATGTCACCCAAAATAAAAACGGGGGAATTGTGGATAACTGGCTAGCTGAAAAAGGTCACATAGACATAGTCCAGCTGGCTGGACAAAAATGCACATCGCACTCAGCTTATCTGAAGTAAAGCAAAAATACACTGTCCTTGGCTGTTCTTGTTACACAATAACAAGAAGATTGCGGTCGGTAAACAATGTTGCAGGAGGGAACAGATAACTACAGAAGAGAAACTAGGGGCGGGCTTGATATTTAGGCAACTAACCAATAATGAGCTTAACTTTTGTAATATGTATGAGCTAATTATAACAAGGCATAAAAGATGACTGTAAGGCACAATAAACGAAGTCTGCTGATCACTCATATTGAGTGACTGTGTCTTCCCTTCGTCACGACATCTCCCCAGCAACCCATTGGTCACAGTCTCAAGATCTCCTTCTGACACCACTTATTCGGGGTCACGTCGGGATCACCAATCGTAGTGATGCAAGTCGAGACGGACTGAAAAACACTATATCAGTGTGGCTGGGTTCAGACAAAATGGCCTTTATTGTTTTGTCATACTGCTTATATAACTTAGATAGTACAGGTGTCAGACACTGATAGGCTTTCTGTCTTCTTCTTCTTGCTTGCTATTTGCTCTTGCCATTACATCCATATGCTGCGGTTTTAAGTTCCAGGTTTTCACATCCTGTTTACATGCTTGACATTTTTGTGGCTGTCTTAAGGGTACATGACTAAGTCTTCAAGGTCAGCTAACTCATCTGCAGACCCGCTGCAGACCCCTACACTCCAGTCTTCTAGCTCTCAGGCTATGCACAGTGTAAGATAGAGCAAAAAACATCGGTTTGATTTTCATACACCTGGCTCACATCATAAGCTGGAACCAAGGATGCCCCCATTCCCCTCTTTTTTTTTCCTGAAAGTACCTGAACCTGTCCATTATCTGCACTAAAATGTAATCAGTACAAATATACCAACAAACCCTACATGTAAATATGCAGATCAAAAGTTCTTCAACATAGTATCAAACAAAGTTAAGAGAATTTTTTTTACATGGGATAATTACAACTACATATAGTCATGCTTGCAGATGCTTTCTTTGTGAGGACTGTATTTTCCCCTGCATGCACAAAGTTGCACTACCCAAACTTGTGGGGAACTCAGGCTTTTAACTAAGGAAAACATTTGTTTAAATACTTCCCTCAAGCAAGGTGTCAGCAGGAGCTCTGACCACCTATCCTTAAAGGCTATTATGAATACTTTGAATCCAAATAAACACAAACACCTTCTGCATAAGCCCTTGAAAACCAGTGTAAAATTGTACTGCAACTGACTGACTCAAGTAAGCTGCTGACATAATGTAAGAGTTCTTTTTATTTTTTAAGTCTTTTCTGTACTAACATATATCTGGAAAAAAATTTCAGGCTATCTTCAAAATTAAAAATAATAAAAGATGTCTTACAATGGTTTAATCAATTTACCTGGCTTTGAAACTACCTGAGATCTGAGCATCTGGTGGGTTCTAAACATTCGCAAACACAGCATCTTTGCAGAATGCACCTTAGGTGGTAAAATACTGCCAAAACCAGGAGTTGAGCACCCACTAACAGCAATACGCAGAAGGCTCGCCATTTCACCCAGACCTCACAACAAACTCCTTGCCATGTATGGAATCCCTGCTGCACATGTAAAACCAAAGCAAGATTTATTAACGATACTCTACAGAAGGTATGTAAACTCAGCAGCTTAAGTCCAGTCAACTGGCACTAGCCACAGGATAATAATTTTTCCCCACCTTTTCTTTTTAGCTAGAAAAGAAAATCCACTGTTTTTCCAAAGTAAGGCAAATATCAAAGTGAAACAATAAGCCCATGAGAGAATAGACATTACAAGTTGACCTACAGATTTATATTTCTGTGACAAGACTGTATTCTCTTTACACCATTGCTCTAAACAAGCAACTCTGACAAGTGAAATCTCCTGTACCCCAAGGAACCAGACAAACAAATCAAACCCCCACCAGAGCTCCCAAAGGAGTTACCCTGATCGGGACAACAGCTTACAAGCGTCAGGAGACATACCAAAGCAGGCACTTGGTGCGGGAAAGTCATCACCGGGGAAAGTGGAGCCGCGGGGAGCGGGCAGGGGGAGCCAGTGCACGCTCCCCACCGGCTACCTAGCTGCCCTTGCTAGCAGGCTGTCGGCGGAGGGAAGGACTCCTCACTTAGAATCCCGCCGCGTTTATGGAAGCACTAACGCACTGTCCCGTCCCTCCCCATGGCTCACGACGACGGCGGCGGCAGCCCATCGCTCCCAGCCCCCAAGGCAGCGGCCCCATTTCACTACCGCCGCTATTTATAGCCCGCAGCCACTAACTGATCTTGGGCAGGCAGCTCGCCCTCCGCCGCTCCCCACAGCCACAATGGCCAGCGGCCACCCAGGGGAAACCCGGAGCCGCCACCTCTCTGCTCCCCCCACCTGGGAACCCCTTGTTCCTTGTCTCCTCCACACCTCCACCTGCTCTTCGTTCCCACCACTTCCTGGGCACTGCGAAAGCGGTACACCACAGCCTTCCCCTCAGCAATGGACACCTCCCGCCCAGCACCAGGAGAAAGCAAAGGTACCCCCACTCACCACCACAACCCACCACACCACAAAACAACACACAGGTGACCAACCGACCTTGTGGCGAGGCAGTCCCGCTGCCAACCCATAAAGTGAGGGGAACATGAAGGTTGAAGCGGGTGGGTCATGTGGCATCCCTCTTCCCACTCTGGAAGGGGATAGCGGGGGATGCTAGTCACATGGCACCTGCGTGTCGCTGGTGGCTTGTGCTTCAGGTGCCCACGCACGGTGGAGGGGTGGCCCGGCCGCTCTCTGCAATATGGGAGGATAAAAGAAAAAGAGGAACTCTTGCAACTTTATAAATACTAATATATGAATCAATAAAGAGAATGTGCTGTTAAAGAGACAGTTTACAGAGAACAGCTTATTAGGTTGCCTACACTATTGCCTGTATATGTTGTCCTATTTCACACAATCTGTAATTTCTAGGTATAAATTTGGCTTTTTTATTTATGATTGTAACTTAATTATCTATGCAACTGATACAAATCTGTGTGCACCTGGGGCAACAACTTGCCTCAATTTATACAATCAAATGTTGCATATACATAAGGTTTTAAAATACTCCTATACATATTCATGACATATCCACCCCCACCCCACCCCACCCCCACTTCATATTAAAATTAGTTCCAATAAGTCATTTCCATAAGTCCCTCCCAACTGTGCTTGCATGGTGCCTCTTGGTGGGGGTTGTAGGGGTCGTGGGGATGAAGGCTTGGTAGTCTCCCTTGCTCTGAACTTTTTACCTTCTCTCTTCGCACAGACTCGGTTGTTCCTTTGTCTTTATCCAAACTATAGAGTTGGGTTTAGCTAGTTCTTATCAGGAACTGTCCTTCATGAGGAACTGCAGACTCCTTGCTTCAGTTATTTTACACAATGGTTAGTAAAACAAAGCATTATTTATCAACAACAATCTAGGTAATCGTTAAGCAATTAGATCTACTAAAATTTCTTTAACCCCTTCCCTCAGTTCCCCCTTTTCTAGAAAATTAGTACATTCCTTTACTATACCTAATCTAGTATATTGTTTCTTTGTCTAACATTTTTTCAAAATATTTGTTGGAGTCTAGTTTCCGTCGTAATTGATTCTCCTTCCATTCACTATAGGAAATAAGGTTGTCCATATAAAATTTCAAAGGGGCTCAGTCCTCAGTCCTTCCCTTGGTCTAGTTCGTATGCGCAGAAGGACTAAAGGAAGAGACTGAGGCCAGGCCAAGTTTGTTTCTTGTCCCAATTTCACAATTTGTTGCTTGATCAAATGGTTCATTTTTTCTACTTGGCTACTCGACTGAGAGCGATATGGGGTGTGAAGTTACCAATCTATACCCAAATGTTGGCTAATTTGCTGTACCACCTTTGAGATAAAGTGTGGTCCTCTGTCAGAGGATATGGTTGCAGGAACCCCAAATCATAGTATTATCTCTTGTACCAATATTTTGGTTACCTCCTGAGCCCTGGCTGTTCTGGTCAGGAATGCTTCTGGCCAACCTGAAAAGGTATCGGTTAATACTAATAAATATCAAAAACCCCTTTTTCTTGGGGGTTCTGTAAAATCAATCTGCCATTGTTGTCCAGGTCCATTGCCTTTTCCAGTTTGGCCCATCTCTGGCCTGGGATTATTCTTGGAATTAGTCTGGAGGCAAAGATCACACTGTTGAGTCACAAGTCTCACTGTGGTGTATAAGTTTCTGGCCACAATTTCTCTGATTAACTGTTTATACAAAGCCTTTGCCCCCCAATGTCTTTTTCGATATTCCTCCCTTACTAAATGTCAATTAGGCAAGAGAGAATAATTAATTTTCCCTGTTGGGTGTAAGCCCACCCTTCTTTATTATATGATCATTCTAAGTCTGTAATAAGCTTTTGATCTTCCTTGTTATACTCTGGCTTACCTTCTAGAGAGATTCGCCCGTCAGGGATCAAAGCCCCTTCTGTTTGTACTTCTGTTTTAGCTATTTGTTTTGCCTCTATGTCTGCCAGCTCATTTCCTTTTTCCAATTCTGAGCTCACTTTCTGGTGTGCCTTAATGTGCATGATCACCACTCTCTCGGGAAGCTGGACAGCTTCGAGCAGTTTCAAGATTTCTTTTGCATGTTTGATGTTTTTCCCTTGAGAGTTCAAGAATCCTCTTTCTTTCCAAATTGCTCTGTGTGCGTGTACAACCCCGAAAGCATATCTTGAGTCTGTGTAAACTTTCACAACTTTGCCTTGGACTAATTCCAAGGCGTGTGTTAGAGCAATTATTTCTGACTTCTGTGCAGAGCTGTTCGTGGGCAAAGTGACTCTATTATTTCTTGACTGGTGGTAATGGCATATCCTGCATGTCTCTTACCACCCAGGACATAGCTGCTTCCATCAGTGAACCAGTTTTCTCTGTTTTCCATAGGGCTGTCTTTCAAGTCTGGGCGACTCACATACGTTGCTTCAATGGTTTCCAGGCAGTCATGATGTACTGGTTTTCCTGTGTTCCCACTGAGGAAAGAAGCTGGGTTGACAATGTTAGTAACTATAATTTCCACATTGTCCTGTTCTACCAGTATGGCCTGGTATCTCAGGAATCTCTGTGGAGAAAGCCAGTGCCCACCCTTTGCTTCCAGCACCGCAGATACTGTATGGGACATCAAAACAGTCATTTTCTGGCCCAGGGTAAATTTTTGAGCTTCTTAGATGTTTAGTATTACAGCTGCAACCACTCGCAGGCATCCAGGCCAACCCTTAGCAGTTGCATCCAGCGGCTTGGAGAAGTAGGCAACCGCTCGTCGATATGGACACAGATCTTGTGCTAATATTCCCAAGGCAATTCCCTGTTCTTCATGGGAGAAGAGGAAAAATGGCTTACTCACATCTGGTAGCCCTAAAGCTGGGGCTGACATCAGAGCCTTTTTCAGCTGTTCAAAGGCCTGCGTGGCTTCCTTATTCTATTCAAGGTGTTTCTGCTCAGTGGTTATTAGTGCATATAGTGATTTAACAAGCAGTCCATAGTTATAGATCCATAGTCGGCACCACCCAGTCATTCCCAAAAATTTTTGTAACTCTTTCACTGTCTGAGGTCTCTGATTTTGGTATATTGCCTCTTTGCAGGCCTGTCCCAAAGTCCTTTGCCCAGCACTAATTTCATAGCCCAAATAAATCAATTTTACGCTGCATTATCGGGCCTTCTTTTTAGACGTTTGGTACCCTTAGAGCCCCAGGAAATTCAGTAGACTCACCGTCCAGATCATACAACTATCTTCTGTCTTGGTGGCGATCAGTATATCATCCACATATTGTAGCAATTTCCTGTCTTTGGACGGGAGTTCCCAGGATTCCAAGTCCTTTGCAAGCTGATTGCCAAAGATGGTGGGGCTGTTTTTAAATCCTTGTGGCAACACTGTCCAAGTGAGCTGGGGTTTACGACCACTTTTGGGATTTTCCCATTCAAATGTAAGTAACTTCTGGCTGGCTTCATGGAGAGGGAGGCAAAAGAAGGCATCCTTCAGGTCTAAAACAGTAAACCATGTTAATTCAGGAGTCAATACAGTCAACAAGGTATATGGATTTGCTACCTCTGAATAGAGATCTTAAGTTATTTTGTTTACAGCCCGCAAATCCTGAACCACTCGGTATGACCCGTCAGGTTTGCGAACAGGTAATATGGGAGTGTTAAAATCTGATTCACATTCTTTTAGCAATACCAATTGTAGGAAATTTTCAATCACTGGCTGGATTCCTTCTCTATCTTCTTTTTTTAGGGGTTACTGCTTAACTCTTACCAGGTGTCAGCCTTCTTTGAGCCTAACTTCAACAGGTAGAGCATTCTTCGCCCTTCCAGGTACACTGGTGGCCCATACCCCAGGGTATACCTGGTTTAAAATTTCTTGGCTAATTTTTCCTCCTGTAGAGAGGCTGGATAAAGATAAACTCAATATCTGAATGTATTGTTGATCTTTTACTTCCAGAGTAATTTCCCCTTATTCAGAGTTGTAAAAGGGTATTATAACCCATTGACCCATTAAGTGGACACTTTGCTTCATTTTCCAATTTATATAAGGGCCACCACTGATTGCAGTATTTAATAAGGGTCTTTTTACTCTCTGTACCTCCAGTCCTGACAATGTCTTTCCAATGAGCAAGCACACAGCCCAAGGGACTCTTTTTTTCAAAATTCCGCCTTGAGTGTTACCCATATTCTAACCTTTTATTAATTTTTTTTACTCGGATTCCAGCTACTCTTCTAATAAGTTTCCACACAAACTGCTTCTTGCACTTCTTTATAGTTTTCTCCCAATCCTTTTCCCAAACGTCCCAAATTTCTGGAATCAAATTTTCTCTTCCACACACTAAATTAATTATTTTGGGGTTTTGTAGGACTGGTGATAGGGTGGGGTGACAATACCCAAAGCACTTCAGTCACTCTGCTTTCTGCCTTTTAGAGCTACAACACCAGCGCCTTTCACAAAAATAGCACTTCAATAAGACCCAGGCTGGGTGCCAACCAGTGTACCTATTATCATAGCTTCTTATATTACCACAAACCAGACAAGGAGTCACCCCAATTATATCATGATTCTGTTCTCCCTGTGGGGGTTATGTAAGCCCCTTTTAAATAATATTGTTTGTTTCCCCTATTTATCCAATGTCCTCCCTCATTCAAATATTCCCAGGGTTCCAACCTATACCACTGGAGGAGTGATTCCCTTTGTCCTGTCCTGTTATCAACATAAAGAGACATTCATTCATTCATTCATACACTATTAAAGACATGGTACACTCATACAAAAAAAAGACTATGAACAAAATTCCCAGGTATTCAAACCATACAGTTAGCATCCATCTAGCAGCTGCAAATATAACATGTAAAGTGATTTTATCACAATTTTGAGAGGTCCGCTTACCCTTCTTCTGTTTCTTATATACCAGTCATTAGCAGGTTCGTCCTGGCACCCGACACTGGGATGCAGAGGTGACCTCGGATTTGCTTAGCCTGTCAGCAAATCCCTGTTACCATGCAGGGTACCCTCTTCCTGTACTGGGACTATGCTGCACACCAGACGTCTCTGCATGATTTACCAGCTGTCCCAGCCACGGGCACGACTTACAGGCCCCCTCTACTAAAATATACCATTTCGCTTCTGCGGCTTCAGGAGATTGTTGTCTACTCCCGCGGTGAGCAGCTGGTAGGAGAGGCTCCTTGGAGGAAAGTACTCGGGGCATGCCCAGGGGTGTCCGCTCCAAAGTTGATCTTGCGGCCTGAGCAGAGATCCTCCTATATGGCTCACCAAAACTGACTGACATGCGGAATCAGACTCCACAATCTATCAGACTGTAAAGTAGGTATGTTTATTCAGTGCTGGGCAGCACATGGGGGGGGGGGGGGAAGGGGGGGGTAGTCCCAAAAAAGCCGTGCGCACCTGGAGCAACAACTTGTCTCAATTTATACAATTGTTACCGATTAGTTAATAAGTTAAAATTGATTGATTTTATTTGATTAATTAATTGATTTTATAAAATCATATAATAGAATTAAAATATAGAAGGCTAAGGAAAAAAAAATTTATAGGAAACTTGCGTCTACGCAATAAGAGACGTTATGGAATCTTTTGTACGTCTTGTACCAAGGCTAGAAGAAGGGCCTGGAACTATTGTAATAACTCTAGGGTTGAAAGGTTCCATTGTATTTAACCAGTCTTCTGTATGCAGAGGTGTATTGAAATGTCAGAATATGAGATTAATGGGAACTGGGGAGAGTCGACTGGAACAGCTTGTAGGTGCCTGCCAAGAAACTGTGAACTTTAGTAAAAGGTAATTCCGGCAGGGGGAGATCGCGACCACCGACTCATATACCACCTACCCAAATCGTACCCTAGACCCATTTCTAGACCTTTCTAAGCTTTACTGCGCATAATCGGATATAGGAGGAGAGTATGTAAATGATTTACGGGAAATGTTATGATTATGTATGAATAATTAATGAATATGTATGAATAAGTTCTATATATGGAATCTGATTTTGGGACCTGGTGTGCGTTGATCGTGAGAGGACTCGCTCACGCACCCGGCCGTCAATAAAGAAGTGTCTGCTTATCTACATCACATTGGTGTCGATAAGTTCTTCATTCCGAGATTTCGGTAACAGTTTTGGCAACCCAGATGGGACCTCGCTGAAGGAGACCGGAGGAGTCGGGGACCTGATCGGTTCCGGCCGGCACCGAGGATTTCTTGGGGACACCCATAGATCCCCGATCCGTAAGGCTCTTCGCGACGTTCCCTGGATATTTGGTAAGACACTTCTTTTTTTTTTAATTGTAGTAAGTGGGTGGGAGTCCCACTAAAGTAAGTAAGTAAGTAAGTAAGTGCACTGGAGAAAGTGGGGGGGAGTCCCACTATAATAATTGTATGGGAAAGAGTGGGAGGGAGTCCCACCAGTGGGTTGGAGTCCCACTGAGTAAGTCTACCTGTCAGACGCGGTGAAAGAGCTGCGCAGGGTAGGACTAGGAGTCTGCCCGTAAGACATAAGCGAAAGCTATTGCAGGGTTGGACTAAAAGGATCCTTGTGGAAGTGGAAGCCTAGGCGTCTGCCCGTAAGACATAAGCGAAAGCTATTGCAGGGTTGGACAAAAGTGCAGACAAGAGAAACTATATGCTATAGTGTTCTCTAAGGTAGTGCCTCTAACAAGAAGTTAGAAGAAGTTTTTGGTGTTCTGTGTTGTTTTGTGAGTTTGTGTATTGAGAAGAAAATTAAGAGGTATAATATTGTGTTATATGTTTGTTTAAAGTAACTGTGGGAAAGTGTGAGCGTGGCTGTAAGAGTGAGACTGTGGAGTGTGGATCCGCGGATCGGAGTGATAGAGTTGAATAATTGTGTATTGTACTGTGGGTAATTACACCATGGCAACTAAGTTAACTCGGTTGTTTAAAAGTAAAAGCTTGGGTAATCTTGTGTTAAATGATAAAATCCCGAAAAATTCTCCATTGGGATGTTTACTGGCGCATTGGGGGGATTTATATGAGGATTTGCCAAAGAGCCAGATGATTGAATATTGTACTAATTGGTGGCCACTATATATATATTAGAAGATCAGGAAAAGTGGCCCACGAATGGGACACTGAATTATAACACTATTTTGCAGTTAATGCTGTATTGTAAAAGAGAAGGGAAATGGAATAAAATGCCAAATGTGGATTTGGTTTTTTTATTTAAGACAAAGAAAGGATTGGCAGGATGAATGTAAGCTAACTATTAGAGATAATTTGGTAATAGCTATAACTTCTGATAATAAGAAAGTGGAAAAAAAAAATGTTGTTTAAATTGTGAGGTTGGGAGTGGATACAGGAGCGACATTTTTTTATTAAAAACCTGTAAAGGAAAAACTGGAACAAAAACAGGCCATTCCTGCAACCCCTGGATTTGAAATTTGGAAATAAAATAATTACACATGAATTTTTGTATGTACCAGTATGTCCGGTACCCTTCCTAGGAAGAGATTTGTTATCTAAATTAAATGCACAGATTGTTTTTGACGAAGGAGAACTTTTCTTGAAAATACCTGCGTCAAAAACGGGAGAAATCCTGATGATACAAGAAAAGGTAAAGGAACAAGAAATTCCACCGGAGGTGGATTTGGCAGTGATCCCTACTGTATGGGAAACAGATATTCCTGGTAAATTGAAACTAGCAGAACCTGTTAAAATAGATTTGAAGGAAGGCACAGGAACAGTGAGAATTAAACAATATTCAATCAAACCAGAAGTGAGACAGGAATTGAAGAAATTGATTGATAAATTTTGGGAGTATAAAATTTTGGAAGAATGTGAATCTGAGTATAATACTCCTATTTTACCAGTCAGAAAACCTTCGGGTGAATATAGACTGGTACAAAACTTGAGAGCAGTAAATCAAATAGTTAAGGATATTTATCCTGTAGTAGCAAACCCTTATACACTGTTAACAGCATTGAGGGAGAATTATCAGTGGTTTACAGTGCTCGACTTAAAAGATGCTTTCTTTTGTATACCTTTGGAAAAGGGAAGCAGAAAACTGTTTGCTTTTGAATGGGAAAATCCTCAAACCAGGCAAAAGATGCAGCTGACATGGACTAGATTACCCCAAGGATTTAAAAACAGTCCAACTATTTTTGGAAATCATTTAGCAAAGGAATTTGAAATCTGGAAACAGGACAAACCAAGATCTGGGCATTTATTTTTACAATATGTGGATGATATATTGATTGCTATAGAAGAAAGATTTATTTGTATACAGGTGACTATTGACCTTTTGAATTTCCTGGGACTAAATGGGTATAAGGTATCCAGGAAGAAAGCCCAAATAGCCTGCCAGACTGTGATATATCTCGGCTTTGAGATTTAAAAGGACAACGGCAATTAGGAAAAAATCGCAAAGAAGCTATTTGTAGTATACCTGAGCCGAGAAATATTCATGAACTCAGAGCATTTTTGGGAATGACTGGGTGGTGTCGCCTTTGGATCATGAACTATGGGCTAATAGCTAAACTGCTGTATGAGGCCCAAAGGAACTCTCCCTTTGTATAGGGCCCACAACAACAAAAGGCTTTTATAGAGTTGAAACGTGCCTTAATGTCTGCACCTGCCTTGGGACTGCCGGATCTAACCAAAGATTTCCAGCTGTTTGTGCATGAAAGACAGCACCTTGCACTGGGCGTGTTAACCCAGAGGATAGGAAGCTGGAAACAACCAGTCGGATATTTCTCTAAACAACTGGACACAGTGAGTAAAGGGTGGCCAAACTGCCTTTGAGCAGCAACCGCAATAGTGATGCTCATACAAGAAGCTCGGAAATTGACTTTGGGAAGAACAATAACAGTCTATGTTCCACACATGCTGATAACTGTCCTAGAACAGAAGGGGGGACACTGGCTGTCCCCCAGCCGAATGATGAAATACCAGGTGGTATTGACTGAACAAGATGATGTGATTCTAAAGACAACTGACCTGGTAAATCCTGCAGTGTTTTTAAGTTCCATACAGGAAGAAGGACGACTGGAACATGATTGCTTGGCTACCATCGAGTATGTTTATTCCAGTCGTGAAGATCTGAAGGATGTGCCATTGGAGCGACCAGACTGGGAACTGTATACTGATGGAAGCAGCTTAACGGAACAAGGAGTCCGATACGCCGGATATGCGGTAACAACAGAGACTACAGTTATAGAAGCAGGAGCATTGGCGAGTACCACATCAGCCCAAAAGGCGGAACTCATCGCTTTAATTCGAGCCTTAGAGATAAGCAAAGACAAGAGAGTAAATATCTGGACTGATTCGAAATATGCCTTTGGGGTAGTGCATGTCCATGGAGCTTTGTGGAAAGAGAGGGGGTTATTGTCCTCTCAAGGATTAAACATTAAGCATCAAACAGAAATTTTACAATTATTGCAAGCAGTTCAAAAGCCAGATCAAGTAGCAATCATGCACTGTAAGGCACACCAGATTGGGAATACAAAAATAATAGCTGGGAATAATTTAGCTGATAGAACAGCAAAAAAGGTAGCAAAGAAACAAGCATTGCAAATGGCAATCATTCCTTCTAAAACAGTAACCCTTCCTAGGGAAAAACAGGGATATTCAGAGGAAGATGACAAATTGGGTCAGTTATTAAATGCTAAGAAAAGCTTAGTGGGATGGTGGGTAACTCCTAACGGGCAAGTAGTAATTCCACCTCTTTTGATGAGAAAGATAATTCAAATGAGACATCAAGAATGTCGCTGGGGAGCAGAAGCCTTAGTAACATCTTTACGAAAACAAGTAATATCAGTTAAGATGTTAGGAATAGCTAAAATGGTAACTGCAAAGTGTGAAGTATGTTTGAAAAATAATCCAGTGATTAAGAAAAAGGTTCAAATGGGTAGACTGAAGTCTGGTACAGAACCTGGAGATTATTGGCAAGTAGATTTTTCAGAGTTACCTAGACAAAATGGGTACCGGTACATCCTGGTAAGGGTTGATACTTTTATAGGATGGCCTGAAGCCCTTCCCTGTCGCACCACACAAGCAAAAAGAGGTTGTGAAGTGGTTATTACAAGAAATAATTCCGAGATTTGGAGTTCCTATTGGAAATCCTCTGACAGAGGTCCACACTTTGTTGCTGAAGTAGTCCAAAGTGTTAGCAAAGTATTGGGTATTAATTGGGATTTACATTCATCTTGGAGACCACAATTTAGTGGAAAAGTGGAGAGGATGAATCAAACTTTGAAACGACAAATAAGTAAAATTTGTCAAGAAACCAGTCTAAAGTGGCCTCAGGCACTTTTTATTGGCATTATTATGAATCAGGGTACAGCCAAAGAGTGGAACCTCAGTCAGTCCCTATGAATTATTATATGGAAAACCATATGAGTCTCTAGAACCAAATCTAAACATACATGTAAAAGGAAAACAAGATGTGTATAACTATTTGCTTTTTTTCCTAAGGAAAACTTTGGCTGTGATTACAAATGGCTGAGGAAAATTTGATGGTAGGATTGATTAAAGAATTTGCCAATTTACAAAACATCACGCAGATCACTGCTTGTTTGCCAATACCGAAGGCAGTAGGTGAATCTATTCCATGGGGAATTTTAACTATGAATTTGACTAACCTGGAACATAAATATGAAACCAATTATTGTGAACAGAGGCCAGTGACTCAATGGTATGAGCAAGTGAAAGTCACTACAAAACAGTGGAAAACTCCAGGTAGTCTGGCGGATTGTGAAAAATTGTTAAATTATGTTTTTACCGAAATAGGAAGATTTAAGACTGTGGGATGGTGTTCTTATGATGAACAATTTAAAATCAACGTGAGCAAAAGTGTTATGGAATGGAAGTGTAACGAAACTGGCCAGAGCACCCAGTTAGTAGACCGGTGGGACTCTATATGGTCTATGTCCATATTTTCCCATTTTCAGTATATAGCAAGAACTTCTTGGTGTTTTACCTGGGATGGAAAGGTTTTTTTCAGTATTACCCTGGGTAGATGATAGGTCAACTACATCGGGAGAGAAGGAAAATAAAATAGTGCCATGGTGGAAATGTGAAAAAGTGTATGATTGCAGTAATGCAGACTTAGTATTTCAAAGAATTCCTCCGTTGGCTGCTGCTTTGAAATATGGTTGTTTTTGTCGAGGTCTTAAGAATACTCTCAATTTAACCAGCGCCTTTACAGTCAGAAGAGGAACTTTGTTTAGTTGTAGAAAATCTTCTATTCGAAGTCCAGGACATTTAGTTTGGGCATTAAGTGATGGAACCTGGACAACACACCTACCATTAGATGGTAAGGTGAAACAAATCACATTAGGCATGCCAACATTGTGTCCGATTTGGAAGAAATCACCATTTAAAGGATCTCTAGAGAATCTAGAATTAAAACGAATAAAGAGATCAGGGATAAATGATGATATTTGGAATGAACCATCTACAGGAGTGAAAATTGGCTGGGCACTGGAATCACTTTTAAATCCTATAGCTTCATATAGAAACAGAGCATGGCTCTATCATTTAACTGGTCAAGTGGAAAAATTGGCAAACGTTACCAAGAAGGGGTTTAAGGAATTGAATATACAACTACAGGCAACTTCCAGAATGACTTTAAAAAATAGAATGGCACTAGATATGCTCCTACTTAAAGAACATGGAGTGTGTGGATATCTTAAGGATAAACTGGACCACTGTTGCATCCACATTCCAAATGTCACTCAGGATGTGGAACATGATCTAGACCTATTGGGAAAAATTGAAAAAGAAACTGAAACAATTCAAAAGGATATGTCAGAAGATTGGCTTGGGAAATTTTTTAACAAACTGGGATGGAATTTGAGCTCTTGGATACAATCTATAATTAAGACTTTGTTTCTGTTACTAGTTGTCTTTTTGATGAGCATGCTAGTATATGCATGTCTGAAGAAACAGTTTACCAATAGAATTGCAGTGAGTCGTATGATTATGAGAGAAGTACCAACTATTTCACCAAGACATGATCCATTACCCAAATATGTTGAAACAAAAGATATACGAATAATGTGAAAGTATTGAAATAATGATTTTCAACACTTTCAAAGGGGGGAAATGTTACTGATTAGTTAATAAGTTAAAATTGATTGATTTTATTTGATTAATTAATTGATTTTATAAAATCATTTAATAGAATTAAAATATAGAAGGCTAAGGAAAAAAAAATTTATAGGAAACTTGCATCTACGCAATAAGAGACGTTATGGAATCTTTTGTACGTCTTGTACCAAGGCTAGAAGAAGGGCCTGGAACTATTGTAATAACTCTAGGGTTGAAAGGTTCCATTGTATTTGACCAGTCTTCTGTATGCAGAGGTGTATTGAAATGTCAGAATATGAGATTAATGGGAACTGGGGAGAGTCGACTGGAACAGCTTGTAGGTGCCTGCCAAGAAACTGTGAACTTTAGCAAAAGGTAATTCCGGCAGGGGGAGATCGCGACCACCGACTCATATACCACCTACCCAAATCGTACCCTAGACCCATTTCTAGACCTTTCTAAGCTTTACTGCGCATAATCGGATATAGGAGGAGAGTATGTAAATGATTTACGGGAAATGTTATGATTATGTATGAATAATTAATGAATATGTATGAATAAGTTCTATATATGGAATCTGATTTTGGGACCTGGTGCGCGTTGATTGTGAGAGGACTCGCTCACGCACCCGGCCGTCAATAAAGAAGTGTCTGCTTATCTACATCACATTGGTGTCGATAAGTTCTTCATTCCGAGATTTCGGTAACACAATCAAATGTTGCATATACATAAGGTTTCCAAATACTCCTATACATATTCATGACATATCCACCCCACCCCTGCTTCATATTAAAATTAGTTCCAATAAGCCATTTCCATAAGTCCTTCCTGTAAAAGTCGGACTAAAGAGACTGATATTGTCTCAGCATTGCTAACAGAGACCTGGAGATGGAAGTGAGGCCCAGTGACCCTGAAGGAGAACTGCATGGTACAAGGAGTACTATGCCGCTCCCTGATACTCGGCGCTGGAAGGAACAACTACAATAAGGCCGCATAACAACTGTCTGGAAGATGAGTCATAACTGTTGTCGTAACAACAAACCAGAACATGCGTGATAACCTTGCTCGAGAAGGCAGAAACTGGCAACATTCCATGGGCCAGAGGAGGAGCAACGTGTATTGCTCGGCATAAAAGAGGACTCCTTAGCAACCGAATTTTAGGAGATCTTCCCCATCAAGGATCACCACGATCGGAAGGACCGGCGGGACGCTGCTTGGACCTGGGACCATAGGGATGCCTTGGACCCGTGGTGGTAGCTATAATCCTCTTTCCTTTTCTTTTACTTTGTCTTTTCTTCACTTTCTGTCTTTCTACCTATCGCACACCGCTTTACGGGCAAACAATAAAATTGTGCTGTTTGATTGAAGCATAACCCCTTGGCGTGGTCGTCTTGATTTTTGCACTTCAAGATCATAGTAAACGAACCATCACGAGTCCACTGAGTGGACCATGACATTAAATTGGCATCACGGACAGGATCCTGAGAGACAGAGGGGTGCAGGTTGTGTGTGGTTTGTAACAGGGGAAAGACGTTTCATTCTAGCCGCACCTGGCCCTACACCCAGCAGGGTGAGAGGTGTCCAGAAAGCAAGGGGGGCGACTCAAATTTCCCACATACCACACGGGCCTAGGACTTAGCACTCTAAACTCCAATTGAGGGCTCTGTCTGTTGGGATCCAACTAAAAGAAGAAGTGCAAAAGGGGGAAAATGCCAAAAGGGGGAGCTGCCCTCGTGTTAATGAGAATTTGTCTGCTCTGCTCGGGAAAGTGAAGGGAAAACCTTGTAGTAACTATAAGCTGCCTTCCCAAAGCGGATTTTTGTTCTCTTCAATCATTCGGGGAACAGAAGGGCGACACATCAGTGGCTGTGTGTTTGTAACTAAGTCTAGCCTCCCCAAAGTGGGTTTGGTCCCTTCATAGTGAGAATGGCCGAAAAGGCTGATAAACAAGATCCTTTGTTAATGAAAGATCGGGACATGTTTTACACATTTCTGGCAAAGTATGGGGCTCGACCCTCTGTACCCAGAGAAGATTGGGCTCAAGATAATTGGGCAAACTTGCAGAATGTAGTGGACCAAGTGACCTCTTTACAGACTGAAGTTAAAGTTAGATCAGGTAAGGGCAAAACTATAGTCTGTGCCATTTTAGGAGCCAGCCTGGTCGCAGCAATCGAAGATCGCCTTAGAAAACATAGCAATGAAAACAAAATTATAGAATCCCTTGAAAATTTGGTGAAAGTTCTGCAAAAAGTGAATTATGACTTAGAACAACAATTAGAGAAAGAAAGGGAAGAAAACCGCTTGTTAAAAACCACTCTGAAGGCAAAATGCTCTAAAGACACTGAAGTCCTGAGTGTAATAGAGCTGGAAGTAGAGGAAAAGGGTATTTGACAAATAAACCCAATATACCCTCAGAAGGAGTTGGAAGAGGCGAGAAAATGTTTTGTGGAAAACCCTCAAGTGAGACCCTTAATTAAAACAGAATATACTTATCTGAAGGAGGACGATGATGATCCTCACATTACAACCAAAGAGATACCATATACTGCCACTGAGCTAACCAAACTGAAAAGAGAGTATGGGCGCCTTCCTAAAGAATCCGAAACGGAGTACGTGTGGCGCGTATCCCTAACTGGGGGGGACCAAATTCAATTAAGTGAAAAGGAAGCTGGTGGCTATTGGGGTCACAGAGTTTTCTTGACAACAGGAGATAAACGTGCCCCATGGTCCCTAACCCAGCGAGCTGCTTATTGGGCTGGAGGATTGAACCCTTTGGACAGAGAGGATCCCCTGGCAATCACTGGCACAGCTGATCAATTTTTAGAAAGTGTACACAAAGCAGCCTGCTACAAATGATACATGAAAGACAATTAATTCCCGGATGTGAATCCCTAATGATGCTGCCGGTGAATCCCAAAATCATGACCCCCTTGATAAGGGGACTTCCAGAGTCACTCAAACCTACGGGGGTTAGCCTTCAAAGGACCATCGTGTCGATGGGCCCTGTAGAAAGGCTGGAAGGTTTTATTAGAAGCCAGAGAAATGAAACACCGGATTCAGTTTCTTCCCACCATACGACCTCAGCATCAAGTAATAAAAGGATATGGACCTGGGGGCAAGTAGCACAAGAATTGATAGATTATAGTAGGAAATATGGTCCTGTAAAAATCCCAGAGGAAAAGTCGAGGGGAATCTGCCAAATAGAAGTTGAGGATTTGCCCCTCCCCACCAGTAAAACTGTAGCTGCCGCTGATGTCCTGAGAAAGGAGCATCCGCACCATAAAACAGGAAAGGGAGGACAGTCCATGACTCGACAACAGTGGTGGCTTTTGGGAATTAAAATGGGAGTCCCCAGGGATATAATGGATGGCTTACCCTTTGATAAATTGAGCAAGGTAGTTTTGAAGTGGCATAATCCAAAACAACCCTCTCATACACAGGGCAGGAAAAAAATATCACCCGATACACCCTCAACTGCCCCCGCTGAGAAAGCTGTTTCCCATGAGCAGGGAAGCTAGAACCTCCATTCCCTGGTAGCGGGCGGGGGAATGGAGGATGGATTTATATCCGTCAGCTCATAAAAACTAAAGGAGGAGACATTAATCACAGCTATAGCTGGCCCTAAGCGTGCACCAGTGACCTTTCTCATCGATACCAGTGCACAGGTCTCTGCTCTGACAGAGGAAGATGCTGAAAGATGTGGGGTTTTTCCCTTGAAGCACCGTTTTTATGTTCTGAATGCCTTAGGGTCGACAGAAGTTATGAAAGCTGCCCCAGTAAAGTTGACTCTTCCAGGAGAGGAAGGTACGGATAATGGTGATTGGAGACATTCCAACAAATTTGTTAGGAATGGATGCCCTCAGGGGAAAGCAGTGGGAGGACTCTGAAGGGTTGTTGTGGACCTTTGGAACACCGCAACTTCGTGTCAGATTGCTTCAAACGGCACCCCCACTGCCGTTCAGCAGAGTAACTAATGTCAAACAATATCCCCTTCCCCTGGGAGTGAAGGAGGGCATTAAACCAGTCATGCAGGAATTGCGAGAACAGGGAGTGGTGATAAATACCCATTCCCCTTTTAATTCTCCAGTGTGGCCCTTAAGAAAACCTAATGGGAAGTGGCAGCTCACAGTAGATTTTTGGAGACTGAATGCTAACACCCATCCTTTAACTGCCTCATTTAACTGCCACAGTCCCTAATCTGGCTGAGTTGGTAACAGTAATCCAGGAAAAAACCCATCCAATCATGGCAACAATAGATGTTAAAGACATGGTTTTTATGATACCTTTGGGACCAGAAGACAGAGAACGTTTTTGCTTTCACGTGGGAAGGGCAAAAATTTACTTTCATCCGCCTTCCCCAAGGGTATAAACACTCTCCCACACTGGCTCATCATGCTTTAGCCCAGGAGCTGGAAAAAATACCAAAACCCAAAGGCATAGCTGTTTATCAGTATATTGATGATATTCTTGTGGGAGGAGATGAAATAGAGGGTGTGGGAGCAACTCAACTGAACATAATTTCACATTTGGAAAATTTGGGTTTGCAGATTCCTCCAGAAAAGGTCCAAAAGCCCTTGCAAGAAGTGAAATTCCTAGGAATCTGGTGGAAAGGGGGAATGACATGCATCCCACCAGACACCCTTGCTTCCTTAGAACAGATCAAAATGCCTGAGTCGAAAAAGGATCTGCAACATGTCTTAGGATTATTGGTGTTCTGGAGAAAACACATCCCGGACTTTTCTATCATTGCCAGACCTCTTCATGATTTGCTAAAAAAAAGGGATCAAATGGGAATGGACTGCTTCTCAGGAAGAGGCTATGCAATTGTTAATTTTTGAAGCAACAGCACACCAAGCTCTTGGCCCTATCCACCCTACAGACCCTTTCCAGGTGGAGTGGGGGTTTGCTTTATCAGGACTGTCAGTTCACATATGGCAGCGGGGCCCTGAGGGTCCAACCCGGCCTGTGGGATTTTACTCCCATGGCTTTAGGGATGCTGAGAGAAGATACACTGTTTGGGGGAAAGATTTGTTTGTGGTTAGCTTGGTTCTCATAGAAATAGAAAAAAATCGTATGACAACAGCCCATTATATTGAGAGGCCCATTTAAAGTTATAAAAACAGTCACTACTGGGACCCCTCCCCCTGATGGGGTGGCCCAGAAAGCCTCAGTACGAAAGTGGTATGCTCAGATTGAACACTATTGTAACACTTTCTCTGTATCTGAAGGAGCTTTAAAAAAACTAGCTATACAAGAAGTAGAGAGCCTGGACGAGGGCCAAAATAAACCTGCCTCAGTCATTCAGGTGGCCCCTCCTTTTCCCTGTGAACAGTCAGTTAGTGCTTGGTTTACTGATGCTTCTGCCAAACGAGAAGGAAAAGTGTGGAAATACCGAGCAGTAGCGCTCCATACCTCTTCCGATGAACAAATTATAACGGAGGGAGAGGGTAGTGCACAAGTTGGTGAATTAATTGCAGTATGGAGTGTTTTTCAACGTGAAGCACAAACTACTTCTCCTGTTTACATTTATACTGATTCTTATGCTGTGTTTAAGGGATGTACCGAATGGCTTCCTTTCTGGGAGCAAAATGAATGGCAGGTTAATAAGATTCCAGTGTGGCAAAAGGAAAAATGGCAAGACATCTTAAGTATTGCTAGCTGAGGGAACTTTGCTGTAGGTTGGGTAGCTTCTCATCAGATAGATGGGGGGTCAGCAGGAGAATGGAATAACTGGGCTGGTGAGTTAGCAAGGCTAGCTCCTGTACAGAAGGACCAGATTTCAGAAGACTGGGAATGCCTGTTAGAATGGTTGCATGTAAAACGCAAACACACAGGAGCTAAAGATCTGTACCGTGAAGCCCTTGCCCGAGGCTGGCCCATCACCAGAGAAATGTGTAAAACCTGTATATCAGCCTGCGAACAATGTTGAAGACTTGAAAGGCACCCTTTAGAGGATGACCCTCTGCATTTAAGGGAAGGTAAAGGCTTGTGGGATGCCTGGCAGGTGGATTATATTGGCCCCTTTAAGAGATTGGGAGGAAAACATTTTGTGCTGGTGGGAGTGGAAATAACATCAGGACTAGTCCAAGCAGAAGCCTTTAACAGGACTACGGGGGAGAACACTGTGAAAGCGCTGCATGAATGGTTTGGAACTTTTCCAAAGCCACAGGAAATACAATCTGACAACGGTTCCCACTTTACCGCCAGAATTGTACAGGACTGGGCACGAAGCAAAAGGATTGACTAGGTGTTTCATACCTCATATTATCCGCAAGCTAATGGAATTGTAGAAAGGACCAATGGTCTCTTAAAACGACTTTTGAAACCTCATGAGGGAAATTGGGATGTCCGCTTGTGGGAAGCTGTTAAAGGTGTAAATGATAGATGGGGGGTAAACGGATGCCCCAAAATAACTGCTTTTTGCCCAGCGGCTCCTTTCTTGGTTCCCTCATTAAAGGGACTAAATGATTCAAAGAACCCAGCTCACTTCCCAGGACAACCCGTTCTGGTGCACTTCCTACTGTGGGAAACGTACCACTGGTACTGAAAACCCCACTGAATGCATGTGCTTGGGTAGCCTCTTGTTCCTTGGGAAAGGAACATAAGATAAATACCCGCTGGATAATACCATCGTTTTAACTCTTTTTGCCTCAGGGAGGCAAGCTCTGTTGTTTTAATTTTACAGGAGAACTCCGAGGGATACCTTCTGGGAGGCCATGGAAACTGAACTCTTAAAACCCCGACTCAAAGAAAGACATTTTTGATCATAACAGATTTTATAGGTGTGTATGGGGGGAGGGATGTTTAGATTCTTAGAACGATTAATAGTGGGCTGGGACCATTTGTGCTTTTTTGTATCCTCTCTCTTGCCTACAACCAAGAGCCTGATAACTGGCCTTGGAATCATGCCCAGAAAAAACACACTGGAATAATGGAAAGTGTAGATTCAAAGACAGAACTAGCTATGGTGATTTTTTCTGAAAATGAGGTGTACCAAAGGAATCAGTGGGATCGGGATGATGTGGAAAAAGTTGCCCGATTGTGGGGCAGATTAGGAGATAAGATAAAAGTAGGGTGTCAAATATATAATGAAAGGGATAACACCAAAATTTCAGGAAACACCCTGATTAATGTCAGAAAGGTAGGTAAAGAATTTACCCTTTTAGATACGACCACGTGCTTTAATTCACGGGAATGTTGGCACAATTTTACCTTAACCGAGCCCATCTTTATAGTATGCCTAGGACAGGAATCCCCAACAACAGCTCTGACTTGTAAGATTAAAATAACAATCATGCTAACCACTATTCCTCCCACCACCACAGTTATAACGACCCCATTAACGCTTGATCCAAAATTGGCTAAACTCAATCAAAACATTTTTGAAATTGGACCATACATAATCAGAAATACAGGTCAGCAACAAATGTTGTCTAATCCAGAATGGTCTCTTGAACGAGTTGAGTTGTTGATGCAAGTTAATGTTTCAGATATTCAGCCAGCCTGCTCTCCTTTCCTAAAACCCTCTTACGAGGGATGGATAACCTGGCTGCGGAAACGGACACCTTCTGGGAAACGGACTCAGAGAGACCTAACTGGTGTTTTGAGAACAGGACTGGGGGTTCTGAATGGCATTGACTCAGAGATATTAATGAACAAATTGGCAACTACAGCTAATGATCTGGCAGGATTGCAACGGCCTTTGCGATCTTCCCTATTGGCTCTGGGAACTAACCAGTGGCAGTTAGCAGATGTGCTACCAAAATGGGAAAAGGTGAACGTGGAAGATCACAAATTGATTGTAGATGCACTTGGTGTAATCCAAAATAACCTTTCTTTGACTCTTAGTTGTATCCAGGCCCAATTATGGATACAGTCAGTGGCTGCCTTGATTATTAGAGAAGGTGAAGGAGGCACTTTCCCCACTGAAATTCAGAGAATAGTCTGGGACAGTGCACCGACTTTGAGAAGAAACTCCAATCCTGGTGGAATTTGGTAAACTTTAATATAACCCCACCACAAACATTACCACCGCTTTTGTATTGATGATATCCCATGCATCAATAAATGTAATCTACCCAATTATTGCCTTAGGGTTGAATCACAATGGAACCATACTCTATCCTTTCGAGCATAGAGTATGGGCCCAAAAGGTGGATGAGAAATGGCAAACTGTAGATTTGGAATCTTGTATCGTGTGGGAACAACAAGGGTTCATCTGCGAAGACAATACAATCAGAACTCAGGACATTTGTTTAGACACTACACAGAATATCTGTCATTTTGAGAATCGTCCTCAAAAAGCTGTTTCCCATGAGCAAGGAAACTAGAACCTCCATTCCCTGGTAGTGGGCAGGGGAATGGAGGATAGATTTACATCCCTCAGCTCACAAAAACTAAAGGAGGAAACATTAATCACAGCTATAGCTGGCCCTAAGCGTGCACCAGTGACCTTTCTCATCGATACCGGTGCACAGGTCTCTGCTCTGACAGAGGAAGATGCTGAAAGATGTGGGGGTTTTCCCTTGAAGCGTCATTTTTGTGTTCTGAATGCCTTAGGGTCGACAGAAGTTATGAAAGCTGCCCCCGTTAAGTTTTAAAAGCTAGAACCAGCTCTCTCTGTCTTTCTAATCAGAAATATATTGTCAGCATTAAAAAAATGGACATGTAAAAGCACTGATGTTCTCAACAGTGAAAAAGTTGCAGTTTGTGGTTTCTCAGCACCAGGTACTGTAGGTCTGTGCAGTATTGCTTCTGAATTAAGTTTTAGACTATTAGATAACAGGCTTATGAATGATGAATGATGTGCCACTTATCTAAAGGATGATGTACTTATGTTTATCTATAAGTTTGGAAACGTCCAAGGACCCTATTGCTAACATGATGGATGTACTAAATGCTAAGTCCTTGGATTTGTCATCTTTAAAAAGGCCATCTGGTCCTAAGTTCCTGTTGTTTATACAACGTGGCAAAGACAAGAACTTAAATCATGGTCACTAGTTTATGGAGATGTGTAAATGAGTTCCCGGAATTGTAATGAATATGTAAACGATTTTCTGGAAAGTTAATGAATAGGTATGAGTTGCTTGTATAAAGAGGGGACTGAAAAATACCCTCAGTGTGCATGACTTTGGTGGAGCGATCCCCCATGCACCCAGCGCTGCCGAATAAAGATAACCTCCGCTTGCCTGCATATTGCTGACTGATTCTTCAAATCAATTTGGCAACCCAGATGGGACCTCCTCCGCTCAGCTGCGGGACCCATTGAGAGTGGGGACTCCCTAGAGTACCCCCGGGGATTTTCCCAGAGGGGCTCCTCATCTCATCTGGATCACCGCAGGAGCAGACAAGCACTCCATCTTACGGAGCAAAGGTACTATCTTTATTCAAATATTATATTAATTGTAAATATTATATTAATATTATATTTTAAACGGTACTGTTTCGGATTCTGTTCTGGGACCGGTCCATCTGTAAAGCTGTCCGTAAGGCGTAAGATCATTGTATGCTTATGCAGGATGGCATATACCGGGTAGCTAGCACCACAGGTATACACCTGATTCTGTTTCGGTACCCGTTCTGATATTAAGGGAATATCGGAACTCTGATTCTGTTTTGGTCAGGAGACTAAAAAAAAACAAACAAAAACCCCACAACCAAAAAACCCACCTGTTTGATTATTTGAAGTCAATCTGTGTATACAGGATTAATAATTATAAGGTAATTAATAATAATTGTTATACTCATTTATGCTGGAAATGTGAGAACATTTCTGTATTAAGTATATTATGAATGTTGGTATGTGGTTATTGCCTTGAACATCCGCGGAGTGAATGTGAACCTCTATATGTTTTAAAGTGTATATGGTGTAAAGAATTATTGTATGTATGGTGGGGACAAGAAACTGAATGCCCTAACTGTAAGGTTTGGACGCCTTGGGATAAGAGAGAGCGAGCGCTCTAAGTGAAATTAGAGTGGTCTGTGCCTGGGATAGCGATTGAGATAACATGGGGGGAAAACAAAGTGGTGGAATAGTACGAAAGAGTGTTGGGATGTGTTCCAAGTCACTGGAAGGAAATAGGAGGGCAACCTGGTGGAAGTGCGAATAAGAGGACTTTGGTTAAGTACTGCAATCAGTGGTGGCCCCTGTATAAGTTAGGGGATGGAGAGAAATGTCCCTTAAATGGGACACTGAATTATAATGTTTTATTACAGTTAATGTTATTCTTGAGGCGAGAGGAAAATGGGATGAAGTGATGTGTGCAGATACGTTTGTGTGACAGAAGGAGTGTGGGATTAACACCACCTTATCTTTTGATTATGGCTCTAGAAAAGGATAGGTAAAAACTGAGACCTAAACTAAAAAGATGCTCTTGTTGAAATTTTTTTGGGGGGGGGGCGGGGGGAGAGCTCAGGTTGTGGTTCCTTCTGTGGAGCAACCAGAATGAAACACGTTGTAAGATAAAAAAATTGTACTAATGTAGGTAAGATCTGAAGCGGGGTGTGTGTGTGTGGGTGGGGTGGGGATGAAGAATCAAGGACCCTGTGAAAGTGTTAAAGTGTTGGGGTGAGTTTGTACAAACCCCCATACCCACTGGGAGGTGCGGCTGAGCCATGCTGGACGCATGGCAGAGTGTTTGCTGTTTGCCTGCAAAGGCAGGATGTGTAAGAACACAGACTTAAAGCAACAAGGAGCAGATTTGCATTCAGGGTAAGAAAGAGTTAAAACAGAAGTGCTGTTGCAGAGGCAAGCTTGTGTAACCTGCAGAGCAGGAAGAGCATCTCCTGCCCCGAAGCCTTCTGATGGTGGGGAGGAGGAGGTTGCTGTTGCTGACAATTGAGCAGAAGGACCTGACAATGTTACCCCAATTGCTGCAGCATTTGCAGTACAACAGGACCGGTAACGGCCCCTTTAGGGCAGGCAGTGGGTCTGAGGAGAATAAAGGTGAATCTTTGATGGGGAAATTTAGATGTTTGAAAGTTGGTAGTGAAAGACTTGTCAGGATGATCTAATAGGACTAGATAAAGGTTCGAGTTGATTGTTACTAGATAATCGTGATGTAGAAAGGTTGATAGAAGGAACAGGGAACGTGTACAGAAGGTAAGAGAAGAGCTGGGTCGTGCTAAACTGGTAGAGGAGATGAGACAGAGGAGGAATGTCAGGCAGAAGTGAAAGAGTGAATCCCTCTCCTATGGGACCGGATCACTGTGCATATTGTAGGGAAAGTGGACACTGGAAGCGAGATTGCCCTAAGCTAAAGAACCAGCAAGGGGTTCTGGTGAACTAGGGACTAGGAAAAACGAGGTGGAATTTTTAGTGAATACAAAAACAACTTATTTGGTGTTAAACTTCAGTGAAAAGAATTTGTTACAGTTGTGGGAGCTGCTGGCCACCAGGAAAACATCCTGAAACCTTTAAAGTACAAACTAAGAAAACAAATAAGAACGCCAAATTCACCAAAATCTTTGATGGGATGATATTTATTAGAACATCTAGGCGTTTAAAGAAGGAGAAATGCAACCAAAAGTTAAAAATAAGCAGTTAATTGAAATCTTGAGCTTATCTTTAATTCAACAGAAAAGTGGAAAAGAAGACCTCCCTGAAGTAAAAGAAATCTTTCACCAGGTATATCTGGAAATAAATTCCAGGTAAGGTGAAAAATGCTTTACCTGCTACAGTAAAAATGATAAGCGTGAGGCCTGCCTTGTTCAGGTAAAACAATATCCCTTGGTCTGATATGGAGAAATAGTGTGAAATGGGGACAATGGACATCGATTGTGATTGTATAGGTCTGCTCGAGGAATGTGGGTATGGTGACTAGTCATGGGTGCGGTGTCTGGTCACATAGGCACACAGCTCTGAGGAGACAACTACAGTTTTGAGGAGACGCCTGCCCCTCTTCCTCTAACAAAGGGGAGACGGGGAGACGCCTGACCTTCTTTCTCTAACAAAGGGGCTATTTAAAAGAGAATGAGAAAAAGATGAGAGACATTCAAATGCTATCTAGAGGGAGGGAGTGCTAAGTCTCCTTGCTGGAGAAGATTGGATGGTCACAAGGACATGAATCACCTGAAGAAGATCGGATGGTCACAAGAACATGAATCACCTACAAACCTGCAAGACCACCACATTCCAGAAAACGGACTGATAAGCTAATTAACATACGAAGCGGGGTTTAGGTAACGAATATGTATAGGCATTAATTGAATATTCATTTGTTTCATTGTATAAATGTGAGATGGTTCCTCACTTCGGGTATG
This sequence comes from Falco biarmicus, assembly GCF_023638135.1. Taxonomy (NCBI): domain Eukaryota; kingdom Metazoa; phylum Chordata; class Aves; order Falconiformes; family Falconidae; genus Falco; species Falco biarmicus. Next base: position 8,368,912 of record NC_079310.1, on the reverse strand, counting down.
CACGCTTGTGGAGGAGCGATCCCCCGTGCATCTGCGCGCAATAAACATACCTACTTTATAACTTCCGAGTTATAGAGTCCAATTCCGCACGTCAGTTTTGGCGAGCCAGGCAGGAGGATTTCTGCTCGGCTGAGGGACCAGCTGCGGAGCGGACGCTCCTAGGCGCACCCCGGGAGATTTCCTCGGAGGAGCCTCCTCTTCTCAGCTGTTCACCCGGGAGCAGAAGAGAAACCCCTGGATCCACGGATAAAACGGTATGTTTAGTAACGGGGCGGCTGGTGAGACGCACGGAGATGTCCGGCGCGCAGCGTAGTCCCCAGGAGGAAAGGTACCTTGGGAGGGGGTTTGCTGACCAAGGGGTGGCCGCTAGCGATCTTGAGGGCAGACCGAGCAAACCCGAGGTTACTGCCATTCCTAAAAGCCCGGAGGCCTCGTGACGGAAAGCGGGGGGCGGGATGGAATAAGGCGGAATCTCACAGGAACAAGAGGGACCTCATAGCAAAAGTAAAAAGGGAAATTTTTGCGTAGGAAAAAAAAAGAAAAAAAAAAAAAAAGAAAAAAGGGGGAAGCTAAAAACTTCCTTTAGGTTGTCTTAAGAATTGGGGAATTCCTAGAATGTAACAACTGAAATAGCGCTCTGTGTCTTGTTTGTTCTATGTGTTGTCTTGTTACATGTTCAAAACTTGGAGTAATGAAATGTATGTTGAAAAATAATAATATTCTGGTAATTCGTGGCAAATAGCGGAAAACTTAACACTCTGCTTAAGACCAGGAAAAATTTGGGTTTTTTGTTTGTTGTTTGTTTTTTGGCAATTGTTCATTGAAATGCATACTTTGTGAACTGTTAGTGTTCCTAAAAGTTGTACATAAGTGCACGGTACCATATAACATACTGCTTGTGTGACTGCAGGCTGCCCGGAGAGTGTGAATGGTGTGATTGAGATGCGCATTTTGATTTTCCGTGTATAGCTTAATTATTTTGACTAAGTGTGAGTGCAAGAGTGCTTGAGACAGGCGTTTGAGTGCAAAACGAGTAAGAAGCTCTATCCGCGTTTCGGACCTTGGGTGGCTAAGGCGGCTGGAGAAAAACAAAGTAATTAAAATTGCAAAATGGGAAATGGAAGGAGTAAGCCCTGTGAAAAATCGCCCTTGGGTTGTATATTAAAACATTGGAGTGATATCGTAGGACATTGTGGTACCGAAAATAGAAGGAAATTGATTAAATATTGTAAACAGTGGTGGCCTTTGTATAAATTGGGGAGTGATGCGAAATGGCCTCAGGAGGGAGGAACGTTAGATTACAACACTCTCCTGCAATTAATGTTGTTTCTGAGGAGAGAGGGAAAATGGGACGAAGTATCATATGCAGACATGTTCTTCGTCCTCCAGGACAAACCTGAGTGGCAAAAGGACTGTGGATTAGTACCCCCTCGGGATCCTATGGTACAAGCACTAGAAAGAGTGCGGGATTAACATCACCTGATCTTTGATTGTGGCTCTAGAAAAGGATAGGAAAAAACTGAGACCTAAACTAGAAAGATGTTCTTGTTGAAATTTTTGTGTTAAAAAGCTCAGGTTGCGGTTCCTTCTGTGGAGCAACCAGAATGAAACACGTTGTAAGATATAAAAACTTGTACTGATGTATGTAAAACCTGAGGCGTGTGTGTGTGTGTGTGTGTGGAGAATCAGAGACCTTGTGAAAGTGTTGAAGTATTGGGGTGAGTTTGTACAAACCCCCGTACCCCCTCGAAGGTGCGACTGAATCATGCTGGGATGCATGGCAGGAGGTTTTCTGTTTGCCTGCAAAGGCATGATATGTAAGAACACAGAATTAAAGCAACAAGTAGCAGATTTGCATTCAGAGTAAGAAAGAGTTAAAACAGAAGTGCTGTTGCAGAGGCAGGCTTGTGTAACCTGCAGAGCTGGAAGAGCATCTCCTGCCCCGAACCCTTCTGCTGGTGAGGAGGAGGGGGTTGCTGTTGCTGACAATTGAGCAGAAGGACCTGACAATGTCACCCCAATTGCTGCAGCATTTGCAGTACAACAGGACCGGTAACGGCCCCTCTAGGGCAGGGAATGGGTATGAGGTGGAATTTTAGTGAAAACAAAACCAACTTATTTGTTAAACTTCAGTAAAAAAAAAAATAAAAAATTGTTAACAGTTGTGGGAGCTGCTGGCCACCAGGAAAACATCCTGAAACCTTTAAAGTACAAACTAAAAAAACAAATAAGAATGCCAAGTTCACTAAAATCTTTGTTGGGATGAGATTTATTAGAACATCTAGACGTTTAAAGAAGGGGAAATGAAATTAAAAATTAAATATGATCAAGTAATTGAAATATTGAGCTTATCTTTAATTCAGCAGAAAAGAGGAAAAGAGGACCTCCCTGACGTAAGAGAAATTTTTAACCAGGTGTATCTGAAAATAAATTCCAGGAAAGGTGAAAAATGCTTTACCTGTTACAGTAAAATGATAAGGGGGAGGCTTGCTCAGTTCAGATAAAAACAATATCCCTTGGTCAGCAAGGCTGTGGGGATATTGGCAGAAAAAGTGAAATAAAATACACTCTGTAGTAGTTCTACTAATGTAAATCTGTGTGTTTTGCCATGACAGTGACTTGTTATGGGATGTGCAGATGAAACTCTGCATTGACAACGAAGTACAAGGAATAAGGTTGGTCAGGTGCCTCCTACCATAGTCAAGGGCAAGACTGGGTTGGCCTCTGTGTTTGCCACCAAGAAGAATCTTGAGCTCCGCTGTTGGCTGCAACCCAGTAGGCGTTGAGCGGTGGGAACATATGCCATGCCAGACCTTGATGTGAGGCATGGCCCACTCTGAGGCACTGATTTGGAAATTGGAAACTGCCTGGCCGACCATGAGGCCAGACGAGTAACAGAGGAGGTAGGAAAGGAGGAATTATCCTTAATACCAGACGGTAAAATCCAAACTGTAAGTACAGATCAGGAGCCAAACTATTCTAAAGACAACCTAAAGCTAATTCAGGACATGAATGGTAAAATAAAATTAAATAAGTGGTCTTATTTGACAGATGGCCGTATAGTGGTACCATCCAATTTAATATGGATCACAGCCCTATTATTAATAAGACGCATTGGGGAGCTGATGCTTTATATAAAAGTCTAAATCAGAAATTGATAGGGTGAAACTTGTATACTGTAATAAAACAGGTGACTCAGCAATGTGAAATGTGTTTACGCAATAATCCCAATACAGCAAATAAAATAAAACTAGGGAACATTAGTAGAGGAAATGTTCCAGGGCAACATTGGCAGATCGATTTCTCGGAACTTCCTAGAAAAGGGGGGTATCGATATTGGTACTAACAGATACCTTTTCAGGTTGGCCAGAAGCCTTCCCGTGCAGAACTGCTAAAGCCCAGGAAGTGACCAAAATACTACTCCAAGAGATAATACCTAGGTTTGGAGTCCCAGCGGTAATGTCCTCGGATAGAGGACCACATTTTGTGTCCAGAATAGTGCAACAGATCAGCCACCATCTAGGAATAGATTGGCAATTACATACCCCATACTGACCACAATCGAGTGGCCAGGTGGAAAAGATGAATCATCTAATCAAACAACAGATTGTCAAGTTAGGCCAAGAAACAAATCTAACTTGGCCCCAGTCTTTGCCATTAGCTCTTACACGAATTCGAACTAGACCGAGAGCAAAAGAGGGGCTTAGCCCATTTGAAATTTTATATGGACGTCCCTATGGGGTACAAAAGGGGATGTCTTCACAGATTGGTGAAGAAACAATGACTTCCTATATGATGGCATAAACAAACAATTAATAAGAATTGAGAAGCATGTGATGGGAACACGCAGTAAGGGTCTGGATGGACCTGTTCACGATATACGACCAGGGGACTATGTATACGTTAAGTGTTTTGCAGATAAAACCCTGGAACCACAGTGGACCGGACCTTTTCAAGTCCTGCTCACCACCTACACTGCAATCAAGGTTGAGGGACAGAATTCTTGGATTCACCATACCCGGATTAAGAAAGCCCCTGCAACTTCGTGCAAAGTAACCCCAGATAAAAAAGAACTGAAACTCAAATTTACTCGGACAAATGGGAACAATGTGGGTGGCAAAGGCGCACCAATGCTTGATATCGAAGGTACTTCCCAGGTGGGAACAAATAAACATGGAAGATCATCAACTCATCACTAAGGCATTAAGTGGTTTACAGGATGACGTCGCCCTGGCTCTAAGTTGTATGCAAGCCCAAATGTGGATGCAATCAATAGCTGCATCCATAATAAGAGAAGGAGAGGAAGGCATATTTCCTACGGAAATTCGAAAGATGGTTTGGGACAATGCTACGGAGGTAGAAAGAAAACTCCAGTCATGGTGGAATATGGTGAACTTTACCTACGACCCCAACACACACACCATCACAGCTTTTGTGTTAACCATACATAATGCAGTAATAATTACCATACACCCCATTGTAGCCCTTGGAATTAACCATAATGGGGTGTTCCTATACCCTTTTGAACATAGAACATGGGCCAGAAAGATAGGCGACAAGTGGCAAACAGTAGATTTAGAATCTTGTATTATGCGAGAACAGCAGGGCTTCCTCTGTGAAAGCAATACTATAATGGCTCAGGATACTTGTTTAGATACAGATCAGAAAATATGTCATTTCGAGGCCCGACCAAATGCAAACTTGAAAACAGTAATTATATATGCAGGGAAGGGATGTGCGTGTTTGAGAACTGAGTGTAACACAATAACCATAGATGGGGAGGTAAAGGAGACTGCACAGTATTCAAATTATTGTATTTGTAATTTTACTACTATCACAGGATGCGATTTTAGTTACTCAGCCCCAGTAGTGTCTCATCAATTCTTAAAATCCAACTTTACCCTATCACAGATAATAATTCCTACCCCCATAGGACTAAATATAAGCAGTATAAAAGAACTATTAAAACATGCAGATTTACAACGTATACTGGAAGAAACCAAAGAAAAGGGACATGAAACTCTTCTTATGATCCATCATGATGTAGAGGGGATCAAGAAAGTTTTAAAAAAGGTAGAACAGGATGGAAACCATAATTGGTGGGATACTCTCTTTGGCTGGTCACCTTCTGCAACAGGAATTCTTAACACTATGGTACACCCCATTGTGATCTTATTGATCAGTTTAGGAATTTCCTTAATACTAACCATTATGTTATATTTGTGGGTTTGGAGAATGTTTAAAAGGGTAACACTTATGTATGATGCTTTATATCATTCGGGAAGACTCCTTAAGTAAAAGAATTTACTTAATTTAATAGAAAAGGGGGGATTGATATGGAGAAATAGTGTGAAATGGGGACAATGGACATCGATTGTGATTGTATGTGTCTGCTCGAGGAATGTGGGTATGGTGACTGGTCATGGGTGCGGTGTCTGGTCACATAGGCACACAGCTCTGAGGAGACAACTACAGTTTTGAGGAGACGCCTGCCCCTCTTCCTCTAACAAAGGGGAGACGGGGAGACGCCTGACCTTCTTTCTCTAACAAAGGGGCTATTTAAAAGAGAATGAGAAAAAGATGAGAGACATTCAAATGCTATCTAGAGGGAGGGAGTGCTAAGTCTCCTTGCTGGAGAAGATTGGATGGTCACAAGGACATGAATCACCTGAAGAAGATCGGATGGTCACAAGAACATGAATCACCTACAAACCTGCAAGACCACCACATTCCAGAAAACGGACTGATAAGCTAATTAACATACGAAGCGGGGTTTAGGTAACGAATATGTATAGGCATTAATTGAATATTCATTTGTTTCATTGTATAAATGTGAGATGGTTCCTCACTTCGGGTATGCACGCTTGTGGAGGAGCGATCCCCCGTGCATCTGCGCGCAATAAACATACCTACTTTATAACTTCCGAGTTATAGAGTCTAATTCCGCACGTCAGGTCAGCAGGGCTGTGAGGGGTATTGGCATGAAAACTAAAACAAAATACACTCTGTAGTAGTTCTACTAATGTAAATCTGTGTGTTTTGCCATGACAGTGACTTGTTATGGGATGCACAGATGAAACTCTGCATTGACAACGAAGTACAAGGAATAAGGTTGGTCAGGTGCCTCCTACCATAGTCAAGGGCAAGACTGGGTTGGCCTCTGTGTTTGCCACCAAGAAGAATCTTGAGCTCCGCTGTTGGCTGCAACCCAGTAGGCGTTGAGCGGTGGGAACATATGCCATGCCAGACCTTGATGTGAGGCATGGCCCCCTCTGTTATAAGAGGGTCATCCAGGAAGGAAGAACATAAGGTAGCCCATAGAGGCACTGATTTGGAAATTGGAAACTGCCTGGCCGACTATGAGGCCAGACGAGTAACAGAGGAGGTAGGAAAGGAGGAATTATCCTTAATACCAGACGATAAAATCCAAACTGTAAGTACAGATCAAGAGCCAAACTATTCTAAAGAAAACTTAAAGGTAATTCAGGACATGAATGATAAAATAAAAATAAATAAGTGGACTTATTTAAGGGATGGTCGTATAGTGGTACCATCCAATTTAATATGGATCACAGCCCTATTATTAATAAGACGCATTGGGGAGCTGATACTTTATATAAAAGTCTAAATCAGAAATTGATAGGGCGGAACTTGTATACTGTAATAAAACAGGTGACTCAGCAATGCAAAGTGTTTTTATGTAATAATCCCAATGTAACAAATAGAATAAAACTAGGGACATTAGTAGAGGAAATTATCCAGGACAACATTGGCAAGTTGATTTTTACGAACTCCCAAGAAAAGGGGGGTACCAATGTTTATTAGTTATGACTGATACGTTTTCAGGTTGGCCAGAAACTCTCCCTTGTCGAACAAATAAAACAAGAGAGGTAACGAAGGGATTGTTGAATGAAATTATTCCCTGTTTTGGGGTTCCAACAACAATCTCTTCTGACAGAGGCTCACGCTTTTGTGCCAAAGTAATACAACAAGTGAGTACAGTAGTAGGAATAGATTGGCAATTACATACTCCTTATAGGCCTCAAGCAAGTGGGCAAGTGGAAAAAATGAACCACTTAATTAAACAACAGATAGTAAAAATAGGACAAGAGACAAATCTAACTTGGCCACAATTTCTTCCCTTGGTATTATTAAGAATATGAACTAAGCCGAGAACAAAGGAAAATTTAAGCCCTTTTGAAATATTATACGGGAGACCATACCAGTAACAATTTGCCGGAGAAGATTTAAGGCAGTTAGGGGAGGGATATTTGTGGCAATATGTGAAGGCCCTCCAGAGACAATTAACAAGGGCCAGAGGATTAGATCAACCAGTCCATTCCTTTAAATCTGGTGATAAAGACTTTTTCAGGGAAACCTTTGGAAGAAAAGTGGGAAGGACCCTATCTGGTGCTGCTGACAACCTTCACCACCGTCAAGATAAGAGAACAGCCAGCCTGGATTCACTACTCTCCATAAAGAAGGCTCCTGAGAAATCATGGGCCATCACCCCAGCAGGACCCATGGGACTACGGTTCTTTAGATCATAATTATAATAGAATGATCCTCTACAAGGGAAGTGGACTGGACCCTATTGAGTATTGTTGGCCATCTTGACTGCAATCAATATAAAGGAGGAACCTGATATTGACGGGTAAAGAAATCTCTGGAGATACAATGGACTGTCAAAAGGATCAGGGGATATTTGTGTAAAGTTATTTTGATCTTGATTGTAACAATTGTCAGTATTTTAGAAACTGAAGCATGGGTAAACAATACCTGTCTTCAAACATTACAAATGATTGTTAATGCTACAAAAGCTAAGGAATGCTGGATATGTACCTCTCTTCTTAAAGGAGGCCTAGTAACACCCCTGTATGGGGTGGCCTCTCAAAACTGGAATTATCTTGATGACAAATGGCCTACCTGGCCAGACTTTTGGAAAAAGCCAGGCGATGGTGGAGGATATTGCCTATTTGATAATAAAACATATAAGTTGGTTCCCAGATTTGATTTATGAATATTAAGCCTAACAACCACAATATTTATGAAAAGTGATAATAACTGTTGTTGGAAAGCTCAAAGCAAGACAGGGGGAGCATGTCCTGGAAACCCAGGGCAAAACACTTGTTCCCAATCTGATGGGTGGAATGATTACTGGATATATAGGTAGACCAAAGTAATCAAATTGAAACAGATATCCATAAGATATGGAACAGGTTTCAGATTTTACATGAAATTACTAAAGATGATTTATCATGGAATTTTAAGGCTATATGGGACAAATTAACTTCGTGTTTGCCTAATCTGGAATGGCTAAAGCATGCTTTTGTTATAATACTCGTTGTAATAGTTTTAGGAATACCAATATGTGTATTACTTCAATGTTTTGTTTGGTGCTGTCAGAGAATGATCATAGGGCATAGTGATTTTTTATAGTTGTAAAAGAATTTACAATAGTTGTTAGAAAAGGGGGGAATGAATAATGGGCCATATATGATTTATTTAAAGAATGGTGTACTCATGTTTATCTGAGGAGACCCTTATTGTTGACTTGAGGATGTACTATTCCTTGAATGGGTGACATAGGGAGTGTGCGAATTGTCCAGGCACAAGATATGTTAATGTTGTTAACTTGAAGATATACTAGGTCCTTGAATGGGAGTGTGCGAATTGTCCAGGCACAAGATATGTTAATGTGTTCCCAGAAAGTTAATGAATAGACATGAGTGACTTGTATAAAGAGGGGGCTAAAAGGTTCCCTCGGGGTGCATGACTTTGGTGGAGCGATCCCCCATGCACCCAGCGCTGCCGAATAAAGATAACCTCTGCTCACTCGAATATTGGTGACTTGATTCTTTGAATCATCAACCCACACTTTTCCCTCATGTTGGCTGTGTTTAATTTGCATATTGGTTTAAGATAGTAAGAGGATGATCATGCTAGAAAATCAGATCTAGATTCTAAATACTTTTAGGTCAAGAGGCTTCCTCAGACAGGAATTTGATGGAACATATAACATGGATTAAAAAATATGAATTCTAGATACAGGTCTGGATTTAAACTTTACACACCAACTTTATAAAAGCTTAACCATGGTTTCCATATCACCTTATGGCACAACTGTTGGGATATAGTTCAGAATCACCAGTTAGTAACCTGCTTTGATAATTTTTGTTTACAGTGATTTTTGTAAATTGGGTCATTTAAAATTATAGGTTTTTATTAAAATTATTCTACCTATGATTGCAGTGATGGTATTCATAGCCCTAGAGATGAAAAAGCAGTTTTAAAAAACATAAGTGATTTAATTATTTCAAATTAGATCACAATTAAACTAGTGGAAACTTGGCAAGGAATTAGACCAGACAGCCAGAATCATATTGTCTGTTCTATATATGTTAACATCATGGTTACACACAGGCCTGCCTCACAAAACTGGATGGAGAATTTGACATTTGGCTGTTCTATATTGTAGGTCTCTGCACATTACTCTGTGCCTGGTTCTGTACTTGCTAACAACATTGTCAGTCAGAAACCAGTGGAACATACTGACCAAAACATGGCAAGGATGTACCCAGGCAGACTTTATCCTCTCTAGTACCCAGAGCTTTACAAAAGCCTAAATCCATGCTCCTTTGTGAATGGGAACTTGCCCTGACCCAGCACCAGAGTACTTGTGTAATGGGGACCATGCTGGAATATAGACCTGCCATTGGCTTCCCGCATTTTAGCCCCAAGTACAACATAGCTTCTCTCCTTTTTTTAGTGGTAGTTTATCAAAAGTTCTTGGATGAATGATTTTTAGATGTTTACCAGAACAGCCTCAAAGTACTTAGCAGAGTGTTTCTGAATTGTCTGTAAAGAACTGTTTTCTCATATTGTATTTTATGTTTTACTTTTATAATCTGATTAGAACTGAATGTGAATGTCTTCATTCCGAGATTTCGGTAATAGTTTTTGGCGACCCAGATGGGACCTCGCTGAAGGAGAGTTGGGGACCTGATCGGTTCCAGCTGGCACCGGGGTTTTCTCGGGGATACCCATCAATCCCCGATCCGTAAGGCTCTTTGTGACGTTCCCTGGATTTTGGTAAGACACTTTTTTTTTTTTTTTTGGTAATTGTAGTAAGTGGGTTTGAGTCCCACTGTATTTGTCTGGCTGTCAGACGTGGAGAAAGCTGCGTAGGGTTGGACTAAAGGGATCCTTGTGGAAGTGGAAGCCTAGGCGTCTGCCCGTAAGACATAAGCGAAAGCTATTGCAGGGTTGGACAAAAGTGGAACCAAGAGAACCTATATGCTATAGTGTTCTCTAAGGTAGTGCCTCTAACAAGAAGTTAGAAGGGGTTTTTCTTTTGACATGGAATTGTTTATTGTGTCTGTGTATTGAGAAGAAAATTAAGAAGTGTATAATATTGTGTTTTATGTCTTTGTTTAAAGTAATTGTGGAAAAGTGTGAGTGTGGCTGTAAGGGTGAGATGTGCAATTGAGCACGAAAGCGAGTGTGGAGTTCAGATCCGCGGATCGGAGTGATAGATTTGAGTGATTGTGTATTGTACTGTAAAGTGATTATACCATGGCATCTAAGTTAACTCGATTGTTTAAAAGTAAAAGCATGGGTAATCTTGCTGCAAATGACAAAATCATGAAAAAAATTCTCCATTGGGATGTTTATTGGCACATCGGGGAGATTTACATGATTTGCGAAAGAGCCAGATGATTGAGTATTGTAATAATTGGTGGCCTCGGTATACATTGGATGATCAGGAAAAGTGGCCCATGAATGGGACACTGAATTATAACACTATTCTGCAGTTAATGCTGTACTGTAAAAGAGAAGGGAAATGGAGTGAAATGCCAAATGTGGATTTGTTCTTTTACTTAAGACAAAGAAAGGATTGGCAGGATGAATGTAAGCTAACTATTAGAGATAATTTGGTAATGGCTATAACTTCTGATAATAAGAAAGTGAAAAAAAAAATTTTACTCAACCTGTGAGATTGGGAAGGACTGTTTGAAGAAGAGTATTGCCTCTGAAATTGATGAAGGACTAGAATTAGATATATCCCCTCTTAGGAGAGAAAGGAATCGGCGTCGAGAATTTAGGGAACAGGAGCAGGTGGAGGAACCGGAGAGTAGTGGAATAGAGGATGTGGAGGAGGGACTGTCCGAGATTGTAATTCATACCCCTGTTTCCCGGAGAACTCGACAGCAGACACAAACAATAGCTCCCCTGCGACAGGGAGTTGGTAACAGTGGGCCGGTGTATGTGAAAGTGCCTTTTTCAGTTATGGATTTGATGGCATGGAAATGTTCAGGAGGAGATAGCCAAAGTAATGGTTTTAGATGATTGAAGGGCACCGGAAGGGAATCCAGCTGAGCCTCTGGTTAAAATTAAGCGGGGAGAAAAAGAAGTTAAATTTTTAGTGGATACAGGAGCGACATTTTTTTTATTAAATACCTGTAAAAGAAAAATTAGAACAAAAACAGCCAATATATAGGAGCAACTGGGAAAGAAGAAAATAGGCCATTCCTGCAACCCCTGGATTTGAAATTTGGAAAGAAGATAATTACACATGAATTTTTGTATGTACCAGAACGTCCGATACCCTTCTTAGGAAGAGATTTGTTATCCAAATTAAATGCACAAATTGTTTTTGACGAAGGAGAACTTTTCTTGAAAATACCTGTGTCAAAAACGGGAGAAATCCTGATGATACAAGAAAGAGTAAAGGAGCAAGAAATTCCACCGGAGGTGGATTTGGCAGTGATCCCTACTGTATGGGAAGCAGATATTCCTGGAAAATCAAAACTAGCAGAGACTGTCAACATTGACTTAAAGGAGCAGGGACAGTAAAAATTAAGCAATATCCAATCAAACCATAAGTTAGACAGGATCTAAAGAAATTGATTGATAAATTTTTGGAGTACAAAATTTTGGAAGAATGTGAATCAGAGTATAATACTCCAATTTTACCCGTCAGAAAACCTTCGGGTGAATATAGACTGGTACAAAACTTGAGAGCAGTAAATCAAATAGTTAAGGATATTTATCCTGTAGTAGCAAACCCTTATACACTGTTAACAGCATTGAGGGAGAATTATCAGTGGTTTACAGTGCTTGATTTAAAAGATGCTTTCTTTTGTATACCTTTGGAAAAGGAAAGCAGAAAACTGTTTGCTTTTGAATGGGAAAATCCTCAAACCGGGCGAAGGATGCAGCTGACATGGACCAGATTACCCCAAGGATTTAAAAACAGTCCAACATTTTTTGGAAATCAGTTAGCAAAGGAGCTTGAAATCTGGAAACAGGACAAACCAAGATCTGGACATTTACTTTTACAATGTGTGGAT